>NC_080746.1:38008521-38312301 GCF_020826845.1 Diceros bicornis minor
ATAAGCCTCCAAATGTTATGAGTTTACCTTCTAATTGGAAAGAGATTGAGGATAAGCAGACCAGTTCAAACGAAATATTGTGTTTTAAAAGTAATTTGTGTGCGGTGAAGTCAATTTACCCTTACTACAGAGATACACAGAACCAGCAGATAACCAATAGAGTAGGTTATTAAAAGTTGAATTGAAATAAAATAATCAGATTGATTGGTTTGTAAGAATATAGTCTAAGACCATCTCAAACCCTGAAAGCTTTCCTCCTGTAGTATGTCATTGCTTTCCTTCACAGTTCAGAGTTCACTTTTGTTAGTTTTAAATGTTGATCCCAGAGGGCTCCAGTTAAAAGATGTTCATTTTCTGAATGGGGTTTCCTAATAGGCTGCTTTGATCTTAACATGAGTCAATGACCATTACGTTATCCCCGTCATATACATTTGGATGAAGAGCTTAGTTACCAATAATAAGGTAGTCTTTTTGTTTGTAGAATGTCATTGTCATTTCCCTTTCCTTAGTGAATGTAACTTAGTTTAAAGAAATTACAGCTGGACGCTAAAATGCTGAGTACACTTGGGACAATTACATAGTTCATATTTTGTGATTGAATTCACCCTTTAGTTTTTATATCGTAGACATACTAGTTAAAATTTTCTAACCGAACTACTGGAGACATGCCATTACTTAATTCTGACCAGTTTGAAAAGAGAAGTTAATATATACAAAGAATCTTCAGGGTTACCTCATTTTCTTTTTTGTTAAATGTGATGTTTGTTATTGAAAAACAATATAGTTGTTGTTAATATCATTGACTTCCCTTGGTAGTTTTGTTGTTGTTATTTTCATTAACCCTTGCCCCTTGCCTCCTAGAAACCTGTGTTTCATACCTACTTTTTCTCTTCACCTGATCTCCTAGTTCACAGGTAACATGATTATCATCAGTGATATTTACATGTTGAAAGAGAAAAAAATAGAATCTCCAAGTCAATTTATTAAGATGAATACATATACCATTGCATGACCAGCTAAGATCGATAAATACTATCTGGTCAAGCAACTAAAAACACGCAACAAAGGGGAGCACTGAATAAAATGATAACAATGTTAGTTAACATTACAACTCTGTTGCTTTTTGAAACAGAATTATTTGAAAGAGGATTTCTGAAAATATTTTTATTGCTTTTCAAAGCATGGTGCTTTGTCAACATAGAAGCTATTTTTATGTAGAAACAGTAGTGAAGGTATCTTATTTTCACTGCATGACTAAATTATATCAACTTATCATTGTGTTGCTTAAGGAAACAAACGAATTTCAAAGCTTTATTTAGTAAATAGTGTTTAATCAATTTCTTATACAGTCTTTGAACTTAATCTAGCAAGCAGATGTGGAGTTAACGGCTTATTATGTTCTCACTCCCTATATCCATTCAGAGTCTGCCAGGCTCAGAATAAAAGTCAAGACATGTGCACATAGAAACTCTGTAGATGTTTGTAGCATTTGAAATTAAAATAGTGAGAAGGCTGCCTGGGCATCCCATCAGACATGGCACAGTGGAGCACAGAGACAGGAAATATGCCAGACTGCCTCTGCAGGAGGCTGCTGAGAACACGTGCATCAAGGAACAAGGAACTGCTTAATGATTAATCACTGTCAACCTTTGTTCTCGTTAAAGACTTGATTGTTGGACAAGGCTTGTAATGAGGGACTGTTTTGGTGTCTGTTGCTATGAGATTGTGTTCACTGATCCTCAGTTGATGTAAGCCGCTGTTCCCTTTTTGCCCAAGTCGAATAAACCTGAATGAAAATGCTCTAACAGTGCCTGCTAGTGGTGCTTTAAGAAGAGGCTCTGGACATTCTGTTTACCAAATGTTACCCCAGCCCAGAAATAGAGAACAGATATCCAAGAGTTTGGCTTGGCTGAATTTTGGCATGGGAGATTTTAGCAAAATAATAATAAAAAAAAAAGTTTGATAATAAAAGAAGTAGATATAAGTCGATTTTAAGGTAGTAATAGTATAAAGACTCTCCCCCAACCACACACATACACACTAACACCTTCTCTTTTTTGCAAACACAGATATTCAGAAATCAAAATTGGAAGTTATGTTACCATTTCTCTTGCCTTCTATAAATAAAATATTGAATTGTGCTTTTCAAACCAAATGCTTAACCACCAAATTGTGTGGGAGGCTGAAGTATGTGTTGGCATTTTCCTAAAGGCTAAAAAATCCCACTTACTCTGTCATTGATTAGTTGGTTATGGACTTTTGCATAACCATTTTTGAATCTTTATTTTACTGCTGTAAAAGATCAATGGAACATTTTAAAGGAGGAAGAAACACTATTTTTAAATGTAAAATATTATTCTTCTGGGTTGAAGTGACCTTAAAAAACTCTAAAATTCTTATAAACATCATTGCATCATTATCATGAAATTACTTTTAAAATATATACTGATGTGCAAGTACTAAAAGATCTAGAATAACTAAAACTGTTGGTGATATTCTCAGATTATACCTACCACCTCCTAGCCAAAAATATTTCTCTCTAACAAATAAAGCCTGCTCTAGTTTTCTGATGTCTGCATGAAGCAGCTTTTCTTCTGGTTTACATCATATATAACTATTTGATTCAAATTATATACATCAAAATGTCATATGTTCCTATTCTTCTCTTCTTTTTATTCTCTATGCCTCTTAACTCATCCACAGTGTAATCAGAGAAGTTGAGTAGGGACTGTTTGGACTTCCAGGAATCTAAAATGTAGCCTCTTTTGGCATCCTATGTCTCTACCTAGTCTACAGGTAGCTATGAATGTTCCACTGATATCAGAACCTATCCTGTGTAACTCAGGAACCTGCCTCTTCCAGGGAGCCCCCTACACATAAAGGTAGGAAGGGACCTGGGTAAGTCCAGTTGATCTGCCCCTGCATCTCCCAGTAGATTTGCTCTAGATCCTCCCCAACAGGAAAACCAGTTTTTCATTTAAATCTCTAAATAGAAATCCAATTTGCTTGGCAAAATAGTCACAATATATAACCTGTAAACACTTCAGTTTTCACAGTCTAATCTCTATGTTTATATATGTATCCACATGTCATTAAAGACATAGAATGTAAATTTTCTCTGGCCACAGTATTTATCTCTTGAAGTTACAATGGGGAAATATCCTAAATTAAGACAGAAATCAGGAGGTTTACAATGATAATGATAATTATAACTGGTTTGGTCATTTAAGACATAGTACGGTTTGCAGTAAGTAGATCATCCGCAAAGCTACAAATTGTTCCTGATTCAGTTCACGGAAGTGCCACTCTCTAAGGAATATCTTTCAATAAGCCATGCTTTATAAATCTTGGTAGGCCTGATTGTTTTTTTATCCTTGACCATAGATATAAATGTTAAGGAATACCTGACCATTTTGTAAGGTAGATCCTTGAACAGATATCCTTGGACAATATTTCTAGTAGCTAGCATAAAATCCTGGGGGAAAGAAAACATCAAAATAAATCATTCTCTCTACAATGTTGTAAATTATTATTTGCATTTAAATAGAAACACTACAGGCGTCCTTTACTGTAATAGACGCTTACAGGTAAATTACCATACTTTTCATGGCTTCCCTAAGAAGTGAAGGGATCATATATCAATGCCCATGTTATTTTTTCCTACCCTTTAAAGACTAATGTAGTAGTGAGTACACAAGTTAGTTTACTGATGTTAAATTTGACTAAAAGTTATTCACCACATACCAATAGCCTCTCTTTGATCTTTTATAAGTAATAAATATAATTAAACTACTAAAATAAACTATATTATCCAGATTTATTGCTTTTCCTCTAAAAACAGTGAACATCCCACTTTCTTCTATGACCAAGGATCAGGTGAAATCCAAAGATTAATATCTTCTTGGAATGGAAAGCTAGAGCAGAGTATATGAATGAATGGTATGTTACCTGGGAGAAAACCATGAACCCAGCCACCAAAAAAATGATTAAGGTAGAGTAAAGAAAATGTTTGGGAAAAATTCAGATTTAATTGAAAAATAAAGGAAAAGTCGCAGCGCTAGGGTGTAGAAGGATTGCTATACATGAGAATAGCCATCTTCAGTGTTAAGTGATATGTATTTATTTTAAAGTAAATGAATTGTCCTTCCTTTTATATGATTTATATAGCTAGTCAGTTGGGCATTAGCATTACATCTAACAATGTTATTTTTTTCTAAAGAGCTCAAAATACTTTAACTTAATTAACCCTCAAAATATTTATTAACCACCTTTTTAAAATGGAATACTGATGCTTGCCCAATACCTTGAAAAAGGCAACTTATAAAAATGATGCTAGAATCTCAGTGGTGTCAATACAGCTCTGTCTACAAAGAAAAAACTGAAGTCAAGACCCGGCAAGGTTTTAGATAAAACTGGTAAACTTCAACTAAAAATCTATCAAGTAAATCAAGTCCTTGGATGAAATAATCAAGCTGTGTTTACTAATACCAAAACAACTGGTTGATTCAGTTAACTTAGTTAAATAACTTTTCAAGCCAATTATTTGGTAAGTTGTAGGCAAAGAAAATAGTTGACCGGTTTTAACTTTCCATGATATTCCATGTTGTGGCATTTCACATACTTGGCCCAAGTTCTGTTAAGTTTGTGAAATTAAATTTTTTTGTTTCCTTATGTGAATGGCTAGATGACAATATTTTCGAATTATAAAAGGAATCCAATTGGATCAAATTTAGTTGCAGTTTTTATTTAAATATTCGGAAATGCTCAGATATATGCTAAATGAACTGTTATTGGATCCAGCCAGCAGCTGAAAAGCTGTTGCAGTCCCAGATGTATAGCCTTTAAAAAAGTACCACGTGGATCTGGAAAGTACAAAACAATGTAAACATTGGTAACTGTACAATATATCAGTCTCCCTTCGTGCATTCTCTCCTGATCAGCAGTTAGGAACATAAGCCACAAATGTTTACCCAATTGAAAAATCACTGGACAGTTGTGTTCAAATCAAGGATCTGTTTCCAGTTACAAGTAACAAAATCCAATATAATCAACCTACCCAAATTGCTGAGAAAAAAAGGTTAAAAGTTCACATAACTCCATATGTGCTAAGTTTAAGTTCAAGGTTTAAATCATAAGCAAAAAGATTTATATAGTATCTTGACTTGATAAATAGTCCCAGGTAAGATTATTTTATATGATATTTGATATTGATATTTGTCACTTCACTGAAAATCTTTGATATACATGTTACTTTCTTAATAACACCTAAATAATTGCATATCATGTTCTAAATTAAGATTATCTGACTTTCAAGTAATTACTTATTCATTATTTATTTTATGACAAATATATACTGAGTATCTGTTTCATGTCAGGTTTATGTGTGCTAGCGGGAATGCATAGATGAATAAAACAGTCCATGTTCTTAAAGTAATAATAGCATAGAAAGAGAAAACTTACATGTAAATAAGTAATTGATATATTCTATAACAAAGATAAGCAAGATATGATTGGGACTCAAGCAATACCAGTCACCTATGTTGGATAGGTGCCAAGATAGACCTACTTTATTCTGAATTCTCTATTCAGATGAATTAATGTAAAGAGTCAGCTTGTGAACCCAAAGTTATACTAGAAATCTTTGTAGATGAAAAAATGTCTGAAAAAGTGGTTGACATCTAAAAATAATTTAGACTCTCTACTCCATCTTGTAATTCTAAACAAACAGAAACAGAGAAGCTAAAATACTATGTGTGTGTGTGTGTGTGTGTGTGTGTGCGTGTGCTTAAAACATCCCTAATCTTATTACTCAACAGAATTAATAAAAATTTTAGGTACTTTTTTCTAGATTCATAGCCATAAAGTAACAGCAGATCTGGTAATAGTTGTACAGCTGATTTGATCAATGTAGACAGACAAGATAATCAAACCAAAGAAAGTTGACCTTCCTCATTCTTCTCTGTGGTAGAATTTTCATTTAAAATTATCATTTTTCTAAAACATTATTTTGGTACTCTGCAGATCAAAATGTGTTTGTATAGTTTGCATAAATAAGATTTGGTAAATAACCTGATTTTCTGGGAATTGATCCAAGTGAAACCTCTAATCTTTTGAAGTTCATCTCTTAGTGATTCTTAGGGAGAACTCAGCTGTTTTGAAGTCCCACTGAAGTATTTAGTGGCTTGCTTTGCTAATCCAAGAGAGACTTCAGGGCTACATTTAACGGAGAACAGATGGCTCCTTTTTTAATGTCCTTTGTGGTCATTATAATAATACATTCAGAAATAACTAATCATGTCACATTAGAGTAGATAAACACATTCAAAGATATTGACCACAGTCACTACACTGTATCAGTGCATCTAGATTTCCATGTCTGTTAGATGACCTGCAATAATGAAGATATTATCTCATTTCTCATAAGAGGAGATATGTCAGAATTTGTAGGCTGTTTTGTAGGTTAATATATTTTGTATATTTTAGTGTAGAATGAATATTCAAAGCATAAAAATTATCTCTAGCAAAATATTTTATAGAGATTTTTTTAACAGAATCAGGAAAAAATACAGACCTTTTTACAGAATCAGTTCAGAAAAGTCAGATGTTAATAGCAAAGCTATGCAGTTCTACATTGTGCCTTCCACACTGAAGTATATGAACAGATCTAGAATTCAATTTAATACATTTCTCAACATTTCCATCCCCAAGCCTCAATTCCTTAACCTCACTCACTTCAGAAGAAGATAACGAGTTTTATTCCCCACTCCCCATTCTCAACCGGATCAATCTAGTTAGTATTTGTTCATTATAGTGGCAAAACCAGTGCATGTCATGAGGTTAGGTTGCATTTTAGACTCTATGGAAAAAAAGAAATTGAATTATTTCATCACAGTGGTATTTATTGTTAGCTTGATTCAATAAAAATGGAATTTCAACTATTCTAGCACTGGAATGGAATTCAGATATTATAATCTAACTTCCATACCTTAAAGTTGGAGAAAGTAAGGCCTAGACAGGTTAAACGAGAAGACTACAAAATTATCAAGGTTCACAGGTCACATGAAACAGATTCCCACAAGAATCAACGAAATAATGTCATAGTGTATAAGTAAGAAGTAGAAGTAAAAATTGTCGAAGAAAATAATAGTTTAAAATAAGTACTAACTTTTCTTGTATACCTCCTATGAGCCAGAGACTGTGCCACATTTTTTACCTACATAATCTTATTTAAGCCATACAGCAATTGAATGAGGAAGGCACTGTTATTTACCCCTTAATAGATAAGAAACTGAGACATAGAGACTTTTATAATTTACCTAAAAACAAACGATTAGAGAATTATGGAGAAAGTACTTAAACCTAGGCATTCTGACTACAAGGCTACATTTTTCATCATTATAGTATTTTGTCATGAGATATCACATGAGATATGTGAGAATTTTCTTAGATTTCTCACTTCTCTATCTTAAAGAGATAAGAAGCTAACAGTAGTCTACAAAATTTTGATTAAAGTGAAATTCCAGAGTCAAAATTCCATATGGATTTTTTTTTATTTCCAAAGGAGAATCTTATATTCTTTCCAAGGTTTTAGAAGCCACCTTTGGAAATCAACTTTTAAAAATTCCAGATTTGTTTCATGTATAATTTGGATATCATTTTGCTTTAAGTACCAGCTCTTTAAAAGGTATTTCCTTCCTTTTGAACTCTGATATCATTTATCTCTCTTCATTCTCCATTACTACTTATTTACTGGATTGCTTTCACTCTTAATGAGAATAGAAAATGTTGATAATTTATCCAAAACCATAATACCTTCCAAGCATTTCTAGAGGAATAGCACAATTTTATGATATAAAACTGGTTCCTAATATATGTCTCTTTGAAATGAATGTTTTTGTAAAGAGGAGTTATAAGCCTAATATAGTTAAGCATTATACCAAAGAAAGAAGATGGGATTAATATCAACACAATTTATAGAAATAAACTCAACAAAGGATAAAGTTACCCTTGAACACAATTTCCTAATCTTGTTTTAGTTGGTGGAGGTAGTGGTGATAATGTTTAGTTATTGCTAAGTTCAAGTGACTGAGCCCATCTCTGAATAATTATTGCTTGTTGGTTTATTGCTGGCATTATTATAAACACCATGCTACACTCACTAGCTGATTATCAGAAATTGTATATTATTTAGTCCAGCACCTTGTTTATATATATATATTTGGTATTCAGTAAATATTAAATCAACTTGAGGAGATATTAATATTTATTTCAAGTCTACTGCATACCAGATACTATTACTACTATACTAAGCACTTCACTTACTTTACGCCATTTGCTCTTAACAACCACTCTTTGAAGTAAATATTATTACCCCCTTACAACTTGGACAAAAGCAGAGTTGGGATTTGAACACAGTTCTGTCTGATCCCAGAATACACTTTTCACTGTGGCTGCCTACCCATTCAAATTGCTTTTAGAATAGAGGGTTATTTTCAAAATATTTTGCCTAATACCTTATTTTATTAAGCCTTTAAGGTAGTTTGCATTTTAAAGGCATACGTGTGAAAAAAGACAAATTTCTTAACCTCTAGCTCCTCGTCTTTGAAATAGGAATAATAGTTAAAACAGAATTATTATGGAGATTAAATGAGATAATAAACGTCAAGCCCTCAACACATGGCCTGGTACATAGCTTTCAAAAAATGATCACTATTAGTGGAAAGTGTACTCTATCAGCATGCCTTCTTCCTGCCTTCCAACTCATACACATATCATCATCATCATCTTCATCATGATCTCCATCATCAAGCACCACTAACTCTTCTCCTTCCTAAAACATCCTTTATGCCATGGGCCCATGGCACACCCATAAAAGCAACACTGGATTAACAATGTTGCTCAACCTTTGCCTTTCTCTCCTACATTGGCTTTCCAGTTGCCTTTGAAAAGAGCTAGCATTTTCACCCCATGTGCCTTACAGCAGGAAGTTCTGTCACCATTTTCTGCTTCACATTGCTTCTTCATTTATTTATGTATTTATTTATACAAGAAACATTTATGGAGAGTCTGCTATGCCCTAGAAATAGCATGATGAACATCCCAGCCTTCCAAGCACTTATAATGGGAGATAGATAGAAGCAAACAAATAATTGTGATACAGAGTGACAAATGCTACCTAATGGGCCAGTACCAGGCGTTATGGAAGCACAGAAGAGGTGCAGCTTTGGGAGGTCAGAGAAGACTTCCTGAAAAAATGACATCTGAGCTGAGCCTAGAAAGAATGGGTGTTCTCTCGGTGGGAGGGTCAGGGGAAGAGTTCCAGGCAGAGAGGATATAAGCATATGCAAAAATATAGAGAGGAGAAAGAGCTGGGTGAGTTTGGAGAATTGCAGGTAGTTTAATATCACTATAGCATAGAGTGAAGAAAGAATGTGTTGAGAGATGAAACTGGAGCAAGATGCAGAAACCAGATCATCAAGGGCCTTATACACCATTCTTGGGAGTTAGGACTTGATCCCAAAGACACTGAGGATCCATGGATGGTCTTAAGCTGGGAGTGCAGTGTACAGGATATATCCAAGGGTTATCATTTCATTACTTTCATAAACACTAACCTTTGAGGGGTTGGGGGTGGAGTTCTCAACCTAAGATCTGTGGATGGTCGTGGATGTTTAGAAAATTTGTAAACTCCCTGAAATTGTAGACAAAATTGTTATTTATTTGTGTACTTGAGGGGTTAGGAGGAGAGACAGAATCCATAGCTTTTTGAAATACTCAAAAGGCGCTGTTATCCAAAGAAAAGTTTGAAACCACTGCTCTAGGGACAGAAAGCTAAAAGCTAACTTACAGAGTAGAAATTTCAGGTCTGCCACAAAGAGCCCTTCTAAAGTTGAAGAATTTCTCTTTTAAGAAAACTTTCTCATTCCTTCCCCTGAGTTACCAAACTCTTCCCACTCCACCCTGACCCACTGACGTTTTGTTCCTGGCCGCTCTCCCACCTAAATGCTGCTTCCTCGCTCATGGAACTGTTCTTCTGTGCCAACCCATAATAAGTGTCCACCCCAGAGGCTAAGAATAGATGCAGTGTCCTGGTGACTTGAAAATTAGGTAACATCTGAAGGATGAACTCTACAGTGACCACAAAACTCATTCTAATCATTTGAACCAAACAGATTGTAAACATATGATCAAGGTTTCCCTGTAGGGTGGAGGAGAAGGTTCTGAGCAAGTGAAGAAAAATGCCCTATTAAATAGAAGGAAAAAGCAGCTACTGTTCATAATTGCAAAGGACAAAGAAAAATACTAATCCAAATACATTCTTATGTTTGCATACTCCACCTTTCAACATCTCCTCTACCCTGCCCCTGACTCCTAACAAGCCAGTTCTGTCAGACAAGCTATAGTTCTCTCAAGCAAATAGGTTTTATTCCATTCATTTCTCCTTAATATGTTTTCCTGGATTTGGATATGTGTTCATCTTTTTGTTAGGTTTGGGACCTTGTCAATTCTTTAACCTTTCTGGGCAGTATCTTCATCTGTAAAATGAAGTTGGATGAAAGATCTTGTCAGTTCCCACTATTGGTAATGGTGGCTGGGGTGGAGGGCTACTGTGAACAGTGAACAGTTCTAGTGATAGATATATATTCCCAACTTGCCAGTTCCCTCCAGGGATTGCTGGGTACTTTGTTTAAGGCATTTTATCAATTTAATGTAAAAGACCAAAGTACTTAGCATTACTTGGCTAATACAGCCAAATGGAGCAAGGGTCAGCAATTTTTTCCATAAAGGGCCAGATAGTAAATATTTTAGATTTTGTGGGCCATAAGGTCTCTGTCACAGCTATTCAACTCTGTTGTTGTAGTGTGAAAGCAGCCACAGACAATATGTAAGTGAATGTGTATGGCTATGTTCCAATAAAATTTTATTTACCGAAAAAGGTGGCAAGCTGGATTTGACCGGTCGTGCCATAGTTTACTGGCCCTTGAAATAAAAGATCAGCCACCTGAAGATAGCAGTGTTTTATCCCTTCAGTCGTTCTATTTAAAAGTTGTTTCCTGATAATTGTTTTGTTGTCATTGTCATCATCACTGTGTCAAACAAGAACTGTTCAATTATTTTAACCAGCCACAGCCATCTCACTATCCATGCCCCAAATAAATAAATTAAGTGGGCCTGCCAGCTTGTAGGGAATCTGAAACAGTTAAGGTAAGGCATAGAGATAAATAAATGGCTTTATAAGTAGACAGTTCAGAAGATCAATAGGCTGAAGGAACAGTTGAGCAGTTAGTTCATTGAGACAGGGAAAAGAGGGAAAGAGAGAAGGGGAGATAAAAGAAAGATTGATTGAATAGCAAACCAGTTTGTGAGATCTACTGTACAAACTTGCCCAGCTGGGTACTTTATCTTGAATTTGTTTTGCAAATTGCAGATGCCTAGCTCTGGAAGCCAAGAAAAAGAAAGGGCAGTCATCCCATGCCAAAATACTCTCATGGATCCCAAGTAACTTACATTACTTCATTTTTGTGGGGGAAAAAATCATTCTATATCCCCCTTCCAAAATAAGTTGAGAAACAGAGAGCCATTTTACTCAGATGCCCAGAACAAGACAAATATTTTTTAGAGGTTTTTTTTTTTTTTGATATTAAGAGAACAATACCTCCCTGATAACTTTGCTTGCTTTGTGAAACTATGTCACTGTTCAGCCCATAAAACTGCTTTAACAGTAACACTGACTAAATTCAATGAATCTTAATATTTCAACATACTTCAATGAAACCAGGGATATTTTTGTTTGCTGCTTTAGGACATGTCTAATTGGAACCCATTCTACTTTTTGCTGAAATCAGTCCTGCTTTACAGAGCCCCTTGCGTGCCATTAAAATGAAATAAAGAGGTAATCCCAGCATTTTTATTAGTTAATATTTTTTTAAAAAGATCTCTCACATATTGACCATGATTTACAGAAACATTTTATCAAAGTAAAACCCAGGGGCCAGGCCTATACTCTGATGTTCGTTACTGAGATTTCCAAGATTTTCTTCAAACATATTGTTTCTTTAAATGTTTATCCCTGAAATTTTAAAGAAGAGGGCATTGGTGAATTAGCTGGTAGTGCTGGGATAGTGGGGTTTGTTTCTAATTTTTAAATTAGAACTTAATTTATTAAATTTTCAGAAAGACTTCAAACTGGCTTTAAGAGAAATATGGGTAATAACAGGAAGGATAGGTGATTTGTGCTCTAAGGAAAAGGGTGTCTATTTAAGACTCCAAGTGTTCCCTTAATTTTCTGCTAGGTTTTATAGACATAGATTGCAATCTTGTTGAGTTAGTACCTCCCTTGGTGACCCATGGACAAGATATTAAGTCAATGAAGTAACAAATTTGGGAAAGAATTCTTTTGCCATATTTTCCATACATTAAAGTAATGCATCCAGCTTCCTATAAATGTAAATCAACCTTGCACACTTACTTGTGAACATGTTTTGATTGCCTCCAGCTAAAAGATTTGGTCATCATATACCTGATTTACTAAATGGTCTCCTAACATCCTTGAGACTATTCTGGAAGATAAATTTCCCATCGGTAGTCCAGTTGGAAAACTTGAAAGTAGAGACAAGCTGTGGAGTTTTCCAGCAGGCTGCATGCGCTTTGATCCCCAAGGCCTAGAAGAATGCATGATGCATAGTAGATGCTCAACAAATATTTGTTGAATGAATGAATAAGAGTATAATGAAGATAATAATTCTAAAGACATAGCTTGATTATTGGCAGAACTTGATTAAAAGAATACGGACATGCTTTCATTGGTCTAGCAGTCCTGCGCTGGACTAAAACAAGGATCAAGAAGCTTTAACCATATTTAAGCACTGGCATACTACCCTAACTCAGTGGCTTAACTGATACTATGAAATGACTTTAAAATCTTAAATACATCCCCCCACCCACACACATACACATACACACACTCACATAGATGTGGAAAACTATAAGTGCATATTAGATGTAAATTTATAGTAAATCCCAGGAGGATAGGATCAGACACCTATTTTTTAGGTTAGCACCAAATACTGTGAAGTTATTGCTAGAAACAGGAAAGAAAACACAGAAAATGAAAGATCATTCAAGTTCATGATTTGAACCAGTCATGTGGCCATTATTTGCTGCCAACTCAATGGTTAACTCCAGTTTCTCTAGAAAACTGAGTTTTCTATCATATAAAAGACTACATCAATGGAAATAGCCCAATTCATTCACAATCATACACACACACATACTTTTATCTACAGGCTGAGGATGTGCCATTTTTACCATGGCCTTCACAAACTCTTGAGGAGAAAATGGGTGTTGAGAGAGAAACAGATGATTTCTATTAAGTCAGGTTCTACATGGGCTGAGTGTAAGGCAGAGAGTGAGGCTGAATATGGAAATCAAAGCCAACACATTGGAGCATATTTTTCTTTCAAAATATTTTATGTACTAAAGTTTGCACAACATCTTGGCAAAGACAGCAAGCCTGTGTAAGGAGGTGTTTTGTGTTTCATAGCTAACATGAGGGCAAAAAAATGTAGCAGCAGCCAAATATTACTTTAATCATGAATTGAAAGAATGTGTATGGTAGAGTACATGGTAAGACCCATGGGCTAGAAATTACAAGGTTTAAAAATCTGCAAAATTCCAAAAGAGAGCTTATCTCTTATTTTTATATCTTTTGCTATTGTGAAGGAATGAAACTAAATTTAGTACAATCCATCTGTTTGATTAGAGAGAGAAAGAGACAAAGTTACATTTTCTTGGCATGCAGATCTTTTATAAATCTTAGAGGAGGGTGGTTTTCCAGATTTCACTGGAAATTATTTTGATGAAGTTCACCAATTCTGCCAACATTAAGCACTCTACCTCTTTTCTTTCTCTTCATTTTTCCTCTTTCTAAATACTTTTTAATTTCTAGAAAATAGAAAACTGCCTAGCACATAGTAGATATTCAGTAGAATTTATCAAGTTCATTAATGGAGGGATAGATACATAGGTGACTAGACTGGGCATTAGGAAATCTGGATTTTAATCCTAAGGCGCTACTAGGTATCATACCACCAGTGGAAATGATTAAGCATTGCTTTTTACTGCAATAACTTTGAGTGAGTGTGTATGTGGGGTATGTGATGTGTGTATCTTAGATTCCCAGATAAACTACAAGCCAGAGATCTTAACCTCAAATGCCTGCATGGGCCAGGCAAGTAATAGAAATGAGGAAAATGGGTGGATATAATGAAATAAGGAATAGTGGGGACTGTGGCCAACTGGAGAGCAGACGGGCCAAACTGTGTTTAAAACATGATGGGAGGGCCGGCCCCGTGGCTTAGCGGTTAAGTGCACGCCCTCCGCTACTGGCGGCCCGGGTTCGGATCCCGGGCGCACACCGACGCACCGCTTCTCCGGCCATGCTGAGGCCGCGTCCCACATACAGCAACTAGAAGGATGTGCAGCTATGACATACAGCTATCTACTGGGGCTTTGGAGGAAAAATAAATAAAATAAAATTATTAAAAAAAAAAAAAACACATGATGGGAGTCAAACACACTGCATCTGCAATCCGAGCATAAGCTCCCTCACAAAGTTAATTGTTTCTAAAACATCTGTTTCATATACAAAATAGTATAACAATAAGTAAATAAGAAAAATGTTGATTGCTAAAATTTATCAAGCACCTACTAAGTGCCTAGAACTGTTCTAAATTTCGTCTCGTCTAATTTTTGTCATTAATATAATTACCTTCATTTTACAAATGAGGAAATAAAGGCACAATACTTAGTAAATATATATTGGTTGTTCTATTAATAAATGACTGGGTGTTAAATAAAAAACAGCACAGCAGAGAACAAAGTATCAGGGCCCTGAGCTGAACCCCTAACCCAGATGAAAGAAGCACAGTCCAAAAGACAGTCCATCAGAGAATGATGCTCAGCTCATCTTCTGACATTTCCAGGTAGGAAGATGAAGGTAATCACCCAAGTCTGTAAGTAGCTCAAGATCTATAGGTACGTAACTGAGACCTCTGCATTTCTGACAGAGTTGACACATAGAACAGCCTTCTCCAATCTGCAAAGCCTTGGCTCCCTTGCTTCACAATAAACAAACAAACAAAAAGCAGATTATTGCTCCTATGTGTTGACATAACTTTAACAGTTATGAGCAGCTATCATTTATTAAGTGCTTACTAGGTGCTTAATATTTTCGGCATTGTATTATCTCCTTTAATTCTCACAGGGACCCTATGAATTCAGTACTGTTATTGTTCCCATTTTACAGATAAGAAAATTGAGGCTTATGGAGGCGCATTAACCTCTCCCAGATCACATAGCTAATAAGTGCCAGAACAGGGATATAAATCATGGCAGGCCTGTCTCCAGAGCTCATGCTCTTGTCCACTGTATGGCCATGCAAAGAAGACTGAAAAGAAAAGGACATTGAATTTTTCTATGTGTGTTTGTCAACCATTTTTCAAAAACACAAAATCCTCTGTTCACACAAAATCTTGCACTAAACTCCAAATTATATCATAGGAAAAAGCAGACTGTTTCTATTCTGGTTGAAGTGGAGAGTGGTTAGCCTACCACTGCCTCCAATATATTCTCTCTCATCTTGATTTCCTCCAACATCACTTCTGGTTGTCTTTACACTTCTCTGACCCCACCTCTTTCTCCCTGTCACAGGCTCTGCTTCCCTCTCATTAGTGTGGGTAGACCAAGGACTCATAACTCAGTCGTCCATGTATTTCCTTCTCTATTTGCCTTCCAAGACCACTCAACTCACAGATCTTCATCTATTACCATTCTGTTAATGACCCTCATGTGCTTGTCTCTAGGCCCACATTCCTAGTGGCCTGTAGGGTGAAATCTTTCCCAAGAGCCATGATGGATTTAAACTTGAGAGAGCTGACTGGGCATTGGGTGCAGATGTGTTAGAGGATGCATCTACCTCAGAGATGGCTCCAATTATTTTTAATTAACTGATGAGGAGGACTGCCCCCTCCCAGTCCCCACACCCTGCCCTTCTCCCCAACACACGTCCTTCCATGTGCCTGATTGAGGGTGGTCACCTCTGAAGCGAGTGCTCAATAAACGTTCACTGCATGGACACATGGGTTGGCACAGGTTTAAAGCATGAAAATCTTTCTCCTCAATGCTTCTTGTCTCAGCTGAGAGACAACAGAGTATTGTGATTGAGAACTGGAGTTCTGGAGTCAGACAGACCTGGCTTCAAATCCTCCTTACTACTTAACAGCTATGTGATCTCTCTGAGCTCAGGTTTCTCACCTGCAAAATTGGGATGATAATACTAGTTCTTTCTCATTGTTTTGTTGGAGAATTAAATGAGGTACGTCATATAACGCACTGAGCACAGTGACTGGCCTGTAATAAGCCTCAGTGCATGGTCATCTTTAGGATTATTTTGTATCCTTTTGCTTTTGAGGCGCTTGGTGAGCTCTGTAATCCCCAGGGATTACTAAGGAAAGGGCACGCTTCCTATGTCCCCAGGCTTTGGACTGGTGGTGATGTTTTTTTTTTTTTAAGCTCAGCAGATAACTAAAGAAAGAGAAGGTGATAAAAGGGAAGACACTTTCCACAAATGGAGTACTGACTACTATTCATCAGGCATCATGGGAGTTGCTTTATCTTTTTTAATCTCTTATAACCTCACACAGTCCAGTTGGGGAATGAGAGTTGGATTTTATTGCTCCCATATATCCAGTGTTTCTCAAAGAGCATTCCTTGGACCAGTGAGCATTAGAATCACCTGAGCAGGTTCCTGATCTACAGCCTCAGAATTTCTGGAGCAAGAATATCATCAAAGTGTGAGGATCTTTGACTTAGTACTTGTATCATATAATCTAAAACTTGGTTCTATGTTTTCTTATTTTTTACATGTAAACATGTAATTTCTTCCTTAATTAGATGATGAATTCTCCAAGGTGAGGAATGGTCCTCATTCATGAGGACCATAAGAAAACATCCCATGTTTTCTAATTTTCTTCTAACCCCAACAGTGTACGGCTCAATCTTAAACACGTCATTGGGAATTAATGAAAATATTTGGCTGGGTTTAGCTTTCTGCCCTGCAGGGTCCTGACCTGTCAATGCCTAAAGATTGGTAGAGACCTCAAATTAGATGGCAATTCACCAAAACCAAATGTTATTTAATATACGATGTGAGTTTTTAATCAATACTTTCTCTTTGTCGGTTGGTTGGCTGTTGTTTTACTGATTAATGCACTGAGATTCCTGACTTACTGACCAGGGAGCAAAATTAACAAGTCTCTAAAAAGTGAAGTCCCTTCTAGGTTTCAGAGTGTTTATAAAACAGAAACTCTCAGGTGTTCCTGCCTTATCACAGAAAGCTAGCCCCCGTCTGTCCAAAATGGTTGTTCAA
Source organism: Diceros bicornis minor (assembly GCF_020826845.1). Taxonomy (NCBI): domain Eukaryota; kingdom Metazoa; phylum Chordata; class Mammalia; order Perissodactyla; family Rhinocerotidae; genus Diceros; species Diceros bicornis. The sequence goes on from NC_080746.1 coordinate 38,025,950, forward strand.
CTTTTAAACACATGAATTGAAACATAATTTTCATTGCAGGATCAGCCATAATATGTACTAACTTTAGTGAAAAGAAAGTTGTTGTTACTTTATGATGTGTTTGTTCCTGAGCAACTGAAAAGTTTGCCATATATTTTTATGGTAGTTTTCTCTGAGGTTCCATAAACGCCTTCCAGAATGTGGAGGTTCCACCATCAGAGTCATATGGGAGCTTTTCCAGTGCCCTAATGTCATTAACCCAGCTGCTTTGGTTGTGATATGCAATTATTTCTTCTACATTTAAAAAGCAATTCTCTGATTTCCAACCCATTAACCATGTTTGATCTCAACAAGATGAAAAATGTTTGAAATCTAAGCTTATGATCTTTGTGCTACATTTTTTTTTCCTTTTAATTCACAGTAGCTTTTCCCCCCCTTTCTCTTCTTTAGGATCAACACTCTGTGGTAGGCCAGAACACAGGCCCCAGTCCAAGTCCCAACTCCTGCTCAAATCCAAACACTGGAAGTGGTTACATGAACTCCCAGCAATCACTGTTGAATCAGCAATTGATGGGAAAGAAACAGACTCTACAGAGGCAGATCATGGAGCAGAAACAGCAGCTTCGCCTTCAGCAGCAGATGCTGGCTGATGCGGTAAAACGTCTCATTTCTGCGTACCTGTCGGCCCAACAGAGGGAGTTCATTCTTTTCCACTTCTATTAACTGCACTTTTCTCTGTGCCTACTTATGTGACAGCAACAAGGGTGTCCTGACTGTAAGAGAGGCTAATTCTATACGAGTAAAGTGCTGCAGGAAAAAAAAAAAACTTGATTTACCAGCTGCTGGACAGTTGGAATGCACAGCACCTCAGCTAACTAGCCCTACCCAGTCCAGGAATGTCCAGAACCACCAACATGGGCATTTGAATCAGGCGAGAGAAACCAGTGTTGTTCCACAGCCCTGAGGGGCAGAAATAGTAGACAGAACTTTAATGGACTCGTATCCAAACTGATTTTAGAGATAAGAGTTTTAAAAGCAGTTTTAAAAGTCAGCATGAAGTTTCAAAACTTAAGATTTGGCTTCCAACATAAAGCATCTCAGAATGGGAGATGTTTTTTAAGAATTTGAAAATATATTTCCCACTTTCACTACATTTAAGTGGCCTTAAAGAACATTACCCAAGCACTAACCTTCTTCAATATTGATCTGTTCATCCCTTCTGTATTCTCAGACATACACTCAACAACTGATCCAAACCCTTCCTGCCCTTTAAGACCAAGACCCTAATTCCAAGTTTCATTCTCTCCTTTGAAACTGTTTGGCCAAATGAAAGAAGAAAGGGGCAAAGTTAACCATCTTCAGGTTGATAGAGCCAAGGTGCACAGAAAAGAGAAAAGCAAAATAAAAACTGTTATACTCAAGGAGCTTTATAGTAAGAGTCAGAAGTCCAGGATGTAATAAGCCCTATGAATTATTCAGTAAGTATTTACTAATTTACAATGGGAATGCAGCCATGAACAAGACAGACCCTGTCTTTGTCCATCAGGAGCTTAGAGTCCCCTGGGATGTCAAATAAACAGGCAATTGTAATGCATGTGGCTAAATGCTATGATGTGGGAACTACTAGAAATGGTTTCAGGGAGGAAGTTACATCTACTGAAGATGTGAAGGTGAAGTAGGAGATGGGGGGAAGAACAGGGGAATGTTCCAGCCAGAAGAACCAGCATGTTCAAAGACTCAGAGACAATAAAGTATACTACATATTACATTTGCTGAGGCATAGAATGTGCACAAGGATAGGGAAGTGATAGGGGAGGAGGCCGGAGATGAGAAGCCAGAGGATAGAGCTTGATAAATCACAATTTACATTGTCTGAAAAGCAATGGAGAGGACTTTAAGGATTTTAAACAAGGAAGTACTAGATTCAGATTTGCATTGTAATAAAGGTATAAACATCGTAAGGGAATATGTAATAGAGGGAAAGATAGAATTCAGCCTGGAAAGATTGTGGATAGTCTCCCAGAAGAGGTAAAATTTGACTTTGAATTTAAAGGACTGAAGGCTTCTGATAGATAGAGGTGAGGTCCATTATTCCATGTGGAGGGTGGGCCAGAGACCAAAAGGTACAGACTAGGTGTGTGTTTGTTGGTTAGTTTGAGATTGTATTATGAAATATTTAATGCCTAATGAAAAGTATAAATAATAATATAATAATCATTTATTTTATTTTTTCTGTGTGTGAGGAAGATCAGCCCTGAGCTAACATCCATGCCAATCCTCCTCTTTTTTGCTGAGGAAGACTGGCCCTGGGCTAACATCTGTGCCCACCTTCCTCCACTTTATATGGGATGCTGCCACAGCATGGCCTGACAAGCGGTGCATCGGAGCGCGCCCTGGATCTGAACCTGGGCCGCCAGCAGCGGAGCGCGTGCAGTTAACCACTACGCCATGGGGCCGGCCCCTCATTTATGTTTTTTAAATAATGACAAATGGAATGAGTTTAGAGTCCAGAGCATGTGAGAAGAAATAGTGAGGCATAAATTTATTTGACCTTGAATAAGGAATGGTGAGAAATAAATTTACAGGTGATCTTGAGTACTACCCTAAGGTATAAGGTGTTGGGGAACTACTGACTGTATCACAAAGTGATAATTTTGAAAATTCCAGTCCTCCCACGCACACCCTCCCTTTTTTTATCTGCATAAACTAAATAGCTTAGAAACAAGGGCAGTAGAAGAAAAAAGTGTACCATCTAAGATGGACTTACTAGGTACACTTTCTTTATTCCCATCAATGCTACTAATTTGTTGAATTATAACATGCAGAGGTTGAATTTCTGGATTTTCAGCTCTGATGAAAAGGCAAGGAAACATTCCATGAGGATCCTGTCCTGGCACTGGCCTAACTCCCGTTGAGCCCCAGTTGAGTCGCCACTGGGACAGGTGCAAAGGGCAGTGGCATAAACTGTGGGAGATGAATGAGAATGAGGCTGCTGTTTTTGTGATTTTTATAAACCATTCACATTTCTCTTTGTTTGGACACCATTGAGGGTGCCTGTGCTTTTTAGCATATCCAGGAAGAAACAGTCTTTGATACCACTTTACATTAGCATATGCTTTGTAGTCATTTGCAGTCAGTTGGCAAGGCCAGATCGGCGCCTAAATTGAGACATTTTCTCATGAAAGTGTCTTATCCTTCTCTACTATTCTCCCATCAATGAAGCACAAAGAAGAGAGATGAGTAGGACTCATTACAATGAGCATCATAATTACCAACAGGTTTTGTCTACCTACTATGTGCCAGGCACCATGCTGAGCTTTTATAGAATTTAAAGGATTGATGCTTACAATAGGAGTATGAAGGAGGTCCTAGAATTATCCACGTTTCACATTTTGCAGATGGCGAAACTGAAGCAGGACAGATACGTGCAACAGAAAATTATTTCTGTATTAGGTTTTCAGGTCCAAGATACTGGGTTATCATGAGACATTAGTTTTGATAAGTTAAATTTCACGTTGCAGAAAAGTGATCTCAGGGATGGCCTGTGAATTTACCCTTGCATAGAACGGGGATGTTATTCTCTTGCAAACGGAGCAGTCTCCATTCAATGGTGGAGTCTGGTCTTTACTACTCTTCGGCACAAAGTGACAACATGGCAGTTCTACGATAGTCCATATGCAAGGCCATTAAATCTAACTCATTTGTGAACAAGTAGTTTAAGAAACTCAAGTTTCCAGGGTTGTTAGCCCTTTGAACAACCTCATTTAGCCTTCAGGGGGATAAAATTCAATAATTAGATTGAATTTACATAAAAATGAGTCCAGATTTGAAATCTAGTCTTTAATGGGGAACCAAGGGCCTGATTATCTCTCTCTCTCTCTCTCTCTCTCTCACACACACACACACACACACACACACGCATGAATCCTGTTTTCTTCAACATAAACAGCAGAAACACCCAATTACATAAGAAAGAATTATAAATGCTTTTGAAAAAGAGAAGATTTCAGAAAGTCCCATGCTTGACAAAAAAATCAAAACTGTCAGCTTGCACAATAGTTTACAACAGGAATGGTTCCACATTGCCACATTTGGGTTCATGGAACATCTCAAGCTGTTTCTTAAGCATTTAGGGTTTGGGCAAAACCAAAAAGAGTCTCACCAACCACTTTTTCCCTTAATTTGTAAACCCATATTTAAAAGAAATGTAATCCATGTGTTTCTGATTCATTTACACTTAGCTCATCAAAATTGTGTTTTATGTGAATTACTTGATGCCCAAAAAACCCTGTGAGTCTTTCGAGTTTTTATTCTTAGAAACAAGAATTTGAATTTGGTTTGTTGTTGTTTAAGGCTGTTTTTTTCCTTGAGAGTAGATTTATTCTATTTAGAAGGTTTGGAATTTAATGGGAAACTGAGAAATTCATGGTTTAAGTGGGTTCTAAGTTAGGCAGCCCACATTTGGCTTCCATCTAATTTACCCATCTATCTGTTACAAGGTTTTCTTTTCTATTTATTGACTTTTCTGTAACTATATTGTTGTCTGTCTACCTACGCCACTTATTTTTATCTTTGAAAATGAAGATTGCTTTGGGGTGCATACAAAGTTGCAGTGAAGCAGTTCTAGAAACTTCCTGATCCATACAGAGAAAGAAAAAAAGCAGCTTCTGATGTCCACATCTAATATGACACTCAGGAAAAAACGCAGCCCCTGATGTCCACAAATGATATGAGACTCACAGCCAGGCCATTTTGTTTTCTGTTGGACATAAAACGATCCTGCAGAATACCAGCCTCGGACAGGGTTACTCTAGGACCGTGATAAAATGAGACAAAAGAAGGCCACTTGATAATTTTGTCTAAAAACAGGCACAAAGTCACTGTGCATAAAATACCAGAAATCCCCCTCTTATGCTAAGTGAATTACAGCTACTTCTTTACTCAATCATAGAACCAAACTCACTTTCTGACAGCGTAAAATCTAAAACAAATCTTTGCTTCCTTAGACCCTCCCCAAATCACCCAATCAAAGCCCAAATCCTAAAATGAGTTCTTTCTAATACGCTCCTACTGAGACACCCCACGGTCCCCCATGATGAGCGTTCTCCCTCACTGCAAGGAGTAATAAACCCAACAGATGTGTTCCTGGTGGTCTTTGGCTGAGGGCATTGACAATATGAAAAGAATGTCCCCTATTTCCTCTCTTACCTCCCAAACTTATCTACTCTAAAGATCTAAAAAGTGGCTGATTCCAGAAGGTATTAAAGAAGAGAGCCTGGGAAATTTCTGTGCTTTGAGAATGGGGCACAGAGAAAAGGAGCGGTGAGAGACCCTTGTGTTGTGTGGCAGGAAAGAGCCTGAGTTTTTGACTCAGGATTTGGTTTCTGTTATAGCACTATGTGATCTTGGGTAAGTTACTTAGCCCAAGGAAGCTTCCATTTCCTCATCTGTAACGTAGAAATAATCATACCTACCTTCAAGGGTTGTTTATGAAAAAATGAGATAATATGCATAAAGTGCCCATACCTGATACGTTATCTCCTGACATCTCCTCCTATATAGGGTTGCCAGATTTAGCAAATAAAAATACAGAATGCCCAAGTGCCCTGTATTTTATTTGGCAATCCTACTCCTATGCCTTCCACACTCCATGGGACCAGAATTACATATAGGTACCAAAGCATATCAGGTGTGCTACAAAATAAAACTAGAAATATCATCTTAAAAATCACAGAAATTTAGTTCTCACTAAACTATAAGTGCAAAATAAAGAAAATGAGAGTAGTTACTAGACCCAAAACATGTGAGTGTTCAGAAGTAGAAATTATTCCATGCAGGAAGTTTATTGAAATGGAAAAAATTTATCTCTGAATTAAGATGACTAAAAAGGGTCCGTGATTTGCAACTATGACTGCAAAATTGTTCTTCTATTCTTATTCTTTTTTGAATAAGTCTATAAATTTTTATAGGTGAGAAAGTAACAATGCAATTTAATATGTTTTCGCTTGTGTTTTCAAGGAGAAAATTGCTCCACAAGATCAGATAAACAGACATTTGACAAGGCCACCTCCAGATTATAAAGACCAAAGAAGAAATGTGGGCAATATGCAACCAACTGCTCAGTATTCTGGTAAGTGTTCTTAAAAATTAATAAAAAGTGTAACTGTGGAAAGGAAAAACTGTTCGATTTTTAATATTTCCTCCTTTCCCTATCTCATATTTTATTGTAACATCTTTCTTAGAATCCTTTACTAGTTCCCATTTAACTTTCGGATCAAGACCAAACTTGAATAGTTTTTAGTCCTTTTATCCGTTCTTCTTGCTTATTCTTGCCCTGTATTCACATATTTCACTGTTCTTTGGACTGCCTATGAGGGATCAAAAAAGCTAAAATATTTTCTAATTGCTAATTTCAACCATTCTCCTTGCAACAACATATCTTGATCCAGGTAGTGTAAAGTAAACACATATTTCTCCCTCTTAGACAGTCACATTCATAACTTGCATAAAGCCCAAATTTTTTATCTCCACCTTTAGGCTTATCTCCCTAAGAAAAATAGTCCTGTCACCAAGAAATAATTGAAAGGCAAAATTATGAAAAAACTTTATGAAGTCTCTCAAAAATACCAAACGTGAATTGCAATTAAAATACAAAGCAAGGGATCGGCCCAGTGGCGTAGTGGTTAAGTGCATGCACTCTGCTTTGGCGGCTCGGGGTTCACAGGTTCGAGTCCCAGGCACTGACCGATGCACCACTCATCAAGCCATGCTGTGGCAGCATCCCATATACAAAATAGAGGAAGATGCGCACAGATGTAAGCTCAAAGCTAATCTTCCTCAGCAAAAAGAGGAGGATTGGCAATGGATGTTAGCTCAGAGCCAGTCTTTCCCCACAAAAAAAATTACAAAGCAAAACTTCTTAGTAGGTCTCTCAATATAACATAGGCTGAAATTTCTTTTTTCCCACTCTGAACCCCAAAAGAACCTCTCCCAAACCTAGCCTATGCTACTCCTGCCTTCTATTCAGCATCTATTCAAGTCTCTTCTGCCCAGAACTGTCTTCATTTTCTCGTATGAATTAAGTTTGTCCTTGAGTTTCCCAAATTCTCTCTGCTTTACCTGTTACCTTCCTCTGTCCAGAAAGCCATAAAGAAGATTCTTAAAGAAGGATGGGCTGCAAATACTCCTGTTTATTAATATTTTCTGATCTTATTAAGCATAGTTATAAATATGTTGTTCTAATTTATTTAAACTCTTTCAAATTCACCAGATTGCCTCTCACTACTAAGATTAGGAATGGGGTATATGTATTCCACTCTGTAAGATTACTTTGCCTCAGGGCAAAAACAGTATTCTCTCTTTGATTCTGTCCTCAAGGAGATTGAAAGACAAGATGGGACTTATTTGGAATCCGGCTTCTTCTACCATGGCCTGTCAGTTGGTTTGGAGGAAGCTAGGAGCCCTTTGAAATATACAGAATTCAAGGTGGAGGTTTGGGCTTTCCTTTTCCCATTCATGTAAATGAATCCCAAGGATAGTAATCTAAAGCTGGTTTGATGGCTCTACCATGTTATCAAGGATTCTTTTGTCTTTTTGCTCCACCTTCTTTATCATGTAGCGTCCATCCTAAGAGTTGCCTTGTGTCCACTGCATCACCAGCCTTTATATCCATATTCCAGATAGAAAGATGAAAATAGGGAAAAGGTAAAATAGCCTCCTAAATGAGTCAGATTCCCTTTTTAAAGTGAGTTTCTTGGACTTTCACCTAGTAACTTCTACCTTTAGCCAGAATTTATTCATATGAACCCTCCATCAGCAAGGAAGTTTGGGAAATGTGGTTTTTCAGCCGGGTACATTGCTACAAAATCAAGGCTATGTTTCTAAGAAAGACAGGGAGGTTGGATATTTGGTGGGCACCTAGCCAGAAGTCTCTTCCACAGTGCATAAGGGCATTTGCCCAAGGGAAGGGTCCTTAGCATCCAACTGCTGACCCCCAAATGGGTAAGAATCACTGCTCTAGAGTATTGTCTTCTGAGAATGAAATAAACAACAAGCATAACACAAACTCTTTTATCATTTTTTATTTTAATCTCAGTACAATAATAATCATCTTGCTCAGATGTTAATATTAGAAATGATGTATGAAAAACACCTGGAACAATTTCTACCACATATTAGGAGCTTCTAAATATTACCTGATTAATATTTTGTGATCTTTGTGGAAATTCTCTCTATTCTGTTGGTTTAAGAATACTGCTCTCCTCATAAACTTTCTCAGGGCATATTGTTAAAATAGAGGGCACCTAGAGGGAATGAATTTTAAAACCTCTAAATTTTTTTTCATAGCATTTTCACAGTGTAAATTCCCTTCTCTTGAAACCTACAGATACCAAGATGATGTTGCTTAACCTCATTAGCCGCCTGTGAACTTGGAGTTGTTGTTCAGGTATCTCCTACCTGACTGATCTCTCTTCATCAAACACTTACTGCCCTACACAGAACAGGGACCTGTACTAAGCCTGGAGACACAAGGAAATACAAGAGACTGCTCCTGCCTTCAAAGGCTATGTAGCCTAATTGGGGACATATTTTAAAACAAATAGCAAGGCCTTTAGTTTTTCAGGTTGTGTGCCATGCTAACTATCCTCAAGCAGTTGGGGATATCCTAGGGTTACAATTGCAGCCATACTCTCCTCTCCACATACCATTCCCATATTCATAGTGTGTCTAGTTCTCTGTTGCTCAGTATCTCTGATTCTCTGGGCCTCTGATTCACTCTCTGCAGGGAGAATACTTTAAAAGAGTCTCTTTCTCCAAGTTATATCTTTGTTTCAATCTCTCATTTACTCATTCATTCATTCATCCAATAAATAACAATTGAATACCTACTTTGCACCATCCACTAGACTTGAAGAATATGACAGTGAACAAAACAGGCAAAAATTCTTTCCTTTGTGGAACTTATCATCTAGCTGGCACTTTTTTTAATCTTCCTGGCGTTTCATTTTTGCCTCTCAAGATGTCTTCCAATGAGGACTTTAACTTCCCCAAGCCAGGAAGATTTCAATGTGTTGATCAATCACTATCTGATGTGTGGAGCCTCCCTATTCAGCAACCTGTGATTGGATGGTCCCACATCCAGTCACTTATTGACAGGCATCAATGTAACTGGCAGGCAGTTTGAGGCTCCATGGATTTCCCAATATAAAAGCTAAGTGCTAAATGAAAACTTTAAAGAGCAGATGCTGTTGGAGAGAGGAGGCTGGAATATCAGGAAAAGCTTAATGGAGGAGGCTGAACCTTATCCTGAGCCTTGAAGAAAAGATAAGGCTTTTCGTATCTTCTTATGCCTTAGGAAGGGCATCACATAAGGGAAACATGGGGTGAGCAAGGGTAGCTCATGGTATGTTGGATAACAACACAATAGAAACTCTTGGAGCAGAGGGCTTTGCATACGGAATTCATCACTAGAGCGTGGATTACATTGAATTCTAGATGTTAAAGAGAAGGGAATTTACCCTTTGGACACTGGGAAGCCACTTGTGGCAGCTTGCTGAATGAGGATAATGCCAATGAAGAATTGGACCTGATTTTCAAGGCCATAGGTTTGGAATATTAATCTAGTAGCCATGTATAAGATTCATCCACACTTTCTTATTTGGACCCTGGGGTAACCAGTATCATGGATTTCATGACAGCTGGCTAATCAGAGTTGTAGTCTTTGGTCTTGGAACAGAGTAAAGCTAATTCAAAATGAAAGATTGACTAACACCTCCCCCCTTCAATGACTTCAAAAAAACAATAAAGTAAAACCTAAAAAATAGAACCATTCTATTTTGGTCTTCTTTCTGTAATGTGTAAACTCTTGACCAATGGATGACCTAGGGTGATACTTCCCCCCAAAAGCTGTCTGACTCCTTTTATATAATATGCTGTGATGATTATTTCTCTTTATTTGTTCTTATAGCTGAAAGTGGTTTCAGAGAAAGTTATTGCAAATTGCTATAAAAGAGGAAATAACCTACTGTTATGAACTAATATAATTATCTTCTTTTTCTTAGGTGGATCGTCAACAGTGAGTTTAAACTCTAACCAGCCTTTGGCAAACCCAGTTTCAACACCCGCCATTTTAACTCCAAATTCCAGCCTCATGTCTACTTCCCATGGGACAAGGATGTCATCATTATCCACAGCAGTTCAGAACATAGGGATGTATGGAAATCTACCTTGCAATCAACCTGGCACATACAGCGTCACTTCAGGAATGAATCAGTTGACCCAACAGAGAAACCCAAACCAACTGATAGCAAATCAAAACAACCCTCTGATGCCACGGCCGCCTACTTTAGGGCCAAGTAATAATAATAATGTGGCCAATTTTGGAGCTGGATCTGTTGGCACTTCGCAACAATTGAGACCAAATTTAACCCATAGTATGGCAAGCATGCCAGCACAGAGAACATCGAATGTAATGATCACATCCAACACAACGGCACCAAGCTGGGCCTCTCAAGAAGCAACAGCCAAACAGCAGGAAGCCCTAAAGTCCACAGGAGTCCGCTTCCCCACAGGTACACCTGCAGCCTATACTCCAAACCAGTCATTGCAACAGGCGGTAGGTAGCCAGCAGTTTTCCCAGAGGGCAGTGGCTCCTCCTAACCAGTTAACACCAGCAGTACAAATGAGATCCATGAACCAAATGAGCCAAACATTAAATGGACAAACCATGGGTCCACTCAGAAGTCTGAATCTCAGACCCAATCAGCTAAGCACACAGATTTTGCCTAATTTGAACCAGTCAGGAACAGGGTTAAGTCAGTCAAGGACAGGCATAAGCCAGCCACCATCCCTGACACCCAGCAATTTTCCTTCACCCAACCAAACTTCCAGGGCTTTTCAAGGAACTGACCATGGCAATGACTTGGCTTTTGACTTTCTCAACCAACAGACTGATAGCATGGGCCCTGCCCTAAACAGTGATGCTGATTTCATTGATTCTTTGTTGAAGACAGAGCCTGGTAATGATGACTGGATGAAAGACATCAATCTTGATGAAATCTTGGGGAACAACTCCTGAAGGAGAAAAGGGAGACAATTCACAAACTCCAAGCACTAAAAAGCAGTATTTTCCAAGGACTCTGTAAAGGCCAAACTGTTGACTTTTAGTTGGACTACGTGAAGATACCTTGGCTTAAAAATGAAAAGCAGAAAGTAACTGTGGTGGTGAATATTTTGGTCCAAATGCTTGTCTTAAATCTCAATCCTGAAAGTAAAACATTGGGATCACTTTTCCCTGTCTAAACTCCAGAACGCAGTATCCAATTTATCCAACCAGAATTGTGATGTTGATGTGTAATTAGTTATGTAAGATAGGCTTCCCAAGCTCCTTGTCTCCCTGAAAGAAAAGTAATAGAACTTGTAGCTTGTTTAAACCCCATGTCACACGGAGGTACTAGTTCCAAGCAAGAAGCAACAAATTCCTTAATTTGCTCTAATAGATAGAAGTGTGGTTTAATCTTTCCACTCTTGTCTTTTCATTTAGTTCTCCTAAAACTTCCAGGGTAGACTGAAATGTTGTAGGTTTGTTTGGAATAACCAAACAGTATTCTAAGTAAATGAAAGCCAGAGAACCTAGAGAACATCCAGTGGATTATAGAATTTTTTCCCCAGATTCACTCCTTACTTTTTCAGTTTTCCCACATGTCCTATACTTCAGCAACATGCTGTGTCTAGTGATGAAACAAGAATGCAGAGCTGTCCAACTGTATTTGGTCTTCCACAACCAATTTCTGAATCCATTTCCAATTCTCAGATACAACCATGACCTGTCCTAATTATACTGAAAAAATAGTGCACACCTGTCTGCATCAGATTTTACTATTTAAAAAAAAAACACCCCATTGCGTATTGCTATAAAGGAGATTTATTTGGCTACAAATAAGTTGGGATATTGCCTATTGTGATGATGCCCGCTGCTTAGTTCCCAAGCTGAGTGAAATTGAGCCTGGTCCTCTCTGCTTATTTTGATGACCAGAGACTGATTTGTAAGAAAAGAAAGTTTGGAGACCAAAACTGAGATTAGAGGGTATGATGTTTTGTTTGGAGATAAGCAAAAGATCAGGTCCAGGGATGGTGAGTATGGGTGCATGCAAATCTATTTCTTGGGGTTTGAAGGAAAGCATAATTGAGAGAGAAAACAATCTGTCCTTATTTGGTCATATTATTTGGGTAAACAGCTAAATAGAATGTGATCTGTTAGTAGCAGTCTATTCATTCTTCTGTCCCTGATGTGATGAATCATTGCCACATGCTAGATGGACCCTTCATATCCAGGTTTTCTCCCTCAGGGCTGAGCACTGTATCAAAGAAAGAGTTGTTGTTGAGTCATGTAACTTCAGTGCCCACATACAAATCAGCTGTAAAATGGGGAAGATATGTGCTGATTTGGGATGGATGCAAAATATCACTATCATTTTCCTCATTACAGAGGAACACAGGTTATCTTCATCCTTTTTAGTTATACACTCATGTATTCAATTATCAAATGTAATTTAACTGAAGTCGTTTAATAACTGTCTTTAAATATCTGTTCTAAAAAAAATACATTTTGAAAGTTCTGCAAAGCCCTCTCCCAATTTTTAAAATGTCTAAAAGCACTCTCTTTCTTTTACACAATACCAACATCACTGGCCCAGAATCTTTTCTGTGCTAGGTTGTAAATATAAATAAATTACTTGTTTTGTAAACTTTTGTAAAGAATATTTTGGTAGAAATACTTAAAACATATTCTTTCGGTTATATTTATACATATGTGAAATAAATATACTATCAAAAGGTTATATTTTATACAAAAAGTAAATTGTTACCTTTTGTATGCTAATATACAAAGTTTTGTATAATATGATGGTTTATTTTTAGCTCTACACTTAAACCATAGGAGGTCAAGTGGGAACTTTTGAAAACTATCAAGAGGCTTGTTAGACAAATTTATACTCTGAAACCTCAATAAGAAAGCATTCCAGGTTTCAATCCTTTCCCCTTTTTTTTCTTTCTGCTCCCAAATTCTTGTTTAAGCCCATAATTCGTGTGTCTTGTTTGATTATTCTGCTGTGCACATTGTATTGGTCCTTGTTGCATGTGGTCTACTGTGTGTTTTCCCACTTTATAAAACAGTGTTCCTCCATGCAAAAAAGTAAGGAAAAAATTATGTACATATAAACACTTTTATTTTATGGCTCCTCCATGTTACTGTATATATCTGCCAGCACTTCCCAGTTACACTCCTGTGATTCAGCTATTTTTGCCCTAACATAAATAGTATGTTTTGTAGTAGCTATCAAATTTAAGAGAGAAAGCAATCAGAATGTTTGGATTTTCTTCTATCTTAATGTGAATTTCATAATTAATGTCTATTTATTCAGCTATTCATTAAAATACAGGATTCTTTGGAAAAAATGGTGTAGTCTATAGTTTCTGTTTGTTGGCAGCCTGTTACCAAAGATGATGTAATTTTCCTGAAAGCTGAGATAATGACAATTTGATAGACATACGTAGCCAAAACTTTAGATTTACAACTTAAAAGCTATTGGAGTACAATCTCCCACTTATAGAAATACCAGACTACTTAATTGTTGGCATTGTTTATCATTCTGACATATTATACGGGAGGTAGAAGTAATTTTTCTTTTTGTTTTTTAATTCGAAGACTAGAAAGCAATCTAAGCAAATAATTCATTCTTAGCTTTGTGTTAAGCCCAATGAAGACAAATAACTCTGCTCTAAATGAATGCACTAATATTACTTTCATTGCTGTAACTGTACCCATAACTGTAAAGATTTCAACTTGTAAAACAAGTATTTTGTATTGTGTGTAATTCCATGTGTTAAAAAAATAGTTTAAAAAAATTCAGAAGTGGTTCTCTTGTATGAAATCATACTTTCAGTCGCCAACAGTATTGTTGCTACATCACAGAAAGTTCTAAGAACTGTTAATAGTGATGGGAACTTAAAGGCAAATTCATTCTCTGGGAAGCTTCTAATACTGGTGAAATGCTGACTTGTCTCATTTCAGTATTTTTTAGTTCACTTAGAAAGTTTGCATTAAGATCCTATATGCACAGCACCTACTGAATACTGGAGAAACACTGCCCAGTTCGCAGGCACAGTGAGCATTTGCCTGTCCTGCTGTGTGGCATTTGGTCAGACCAAGCTGAGTGAACACAGGGCCAGGTAAACACAGCCTCACTGAGCATGTTTACACAGCCCTTCTGGAGAGTCAAGGAGGTTGGGAGAAAGACGGGCCTTTGTAGGAGGCAAGAGGAACCATTCTAACCAAATTTTCTTGCTCTACTCTCGAAATATGGTGCTTGGGTTCCATTGTCCCTTTTCCTTCTGCCAAAAAGATGTGTGATATTATCCTTTTTATTAGTGTTATTAATGGAGCAATAATAAAATTGACATTTTATATAGGCCCTGTCCAATGACTCTGGAAGGTTGGATAGTAAACAAATAAAATTAGCATCAATAAAAATAAATAAAATACACACAAATTAAGAGAAAGAAACGTGTAAATCTAAAATTACCTATGAATCCCAGTACGTACGCATGGAAGTAGACATGAGGCGGGAAATAAGAGAGTAAAAGTGAGTACAAAAGAGGAAGACCTCAGCCTCTTCCTACTCTGTGGTTGCCAAAGGAAGTTCAAATTCTTAAATGTTTTGTCCACTATTTCCATTTTATATCTCTATAACTGTGTTTCTTCACCAAAAAATAAGGGTTTGGTGATGAAATAGCTCTACATTTCTTTCCAACACTAAAAACCTGTAATTGATTTTTTTTCCAAAGCTAAATGGAAAAGTAACCCAAAAGACTCACTAGCATCATTTTTTAAATAAAGTCACTGTTCACTCAAGCTTTTGAAACTTTTCAGATTGTCAGTCAACTTTATTTAACAAAACAGCTATCTCCTTTAAAATTAAATCATATGAAAATGAGATTTCATCACAAGTAGGCAAGAACTAGACTGTAGACAAAGACAAAGGCAATGTAGACGATGTAGGTGTCCAGTGACTAAATACACATCAAGTCCTGAAGATCAAAAGCTGGGGTGTGATATTAGTTGGTCATTTTCCTGTGAGATCTTAGAATTTCATAAAGAAAGTATTTGCTTACTAGAGAGGAGAAAACCAATACTTTGAGTAGTGTACTCCATTGGGTATATATTAGTGAAATTTTATGAGTTGTAAATGGCAGTGTAACATCTTTTAAATATAATTACTAAGTTTCTACAATAGACAAAGTACATGTAGTGCTCTAGTATCAACTTCATTGGTGACAATAACGTAAATAAAACATTGTACCATGAGAATTAAGAAAACATACTCACCTTAGATTTTTAAAACCAAAGGCTATTGTCCCTGACCTCCATGCAGGAATATTAAAAGGGTGCTTTTGTTTGTTTATATAAATAGCATTTTAAGTACCCTTTTTATCAAATCTAAGTCATCTTTAGCTCCAGGATGTGCATGAATATACAGATACTTTTTATAATACTTAGGGTTCTTTCAGCAAAAGGGAGGAAATAAGGATGGAAAGAAAACATATCTCAAATAGGATTAGAGAAAGCAATTTACTAGTTGACATAACTAAAAAGTCTAGGCGCTAGTTCTGGGTTTAGCCACAGCTGAATCCAGCAGGTCAACAGTGTCATCAAGAATTGATTCTTTTCTGTCACTCACCTTTGCTTCCCTGTCTCTTGGCTCCATTCTCAGGCAGGCCCTTCTCTGGTGGTGCCAACATGGTTGCTAGAAGCTCCAGATTCACATCCTCACAACTCCAAGTCCAGAATGAACAATAGTGAATGTTTCCCTTTCAAAAGATCCAACTTTGCATCTCATAGGCTTTGATTAGGGCATGTGCCCATCCCCGGACAATCACTTCCGCCAGGGAGGTGCAGTGTTCTGATTGGCCAGGACTGAGTCAAATGACTATCCCAGAGGCAGAGGTAGTGTTAATACCACTAAACCTTGTGGACCGAGAGTGGGAAAGAGGTGATTTCCCAAAGGAAAATCAGGTTGCTGTTGAAGGAAGAAAGGAAGGAAGGGAGGGAGGGAGGGAGGTGCAAGGAAGGAAGGAAGGAAGAAAGAAGGAAAAAGAGAGAGAGAAAGAGATGTAAAATAAAACCACAAATGCCTACTCTCCTTTTCTGGATGTTCTATTTCCACACACACTGTTTTTCCCATGTTTCCAATTTCAAAATCTCACTAATAACCCAAGTACACTCACCTCCTTCCCATAAGGAGGCAATCCAAATTTCATCTTCTTCCTGCATCCACCTCCTAGTCCAGCACACCTAGATGAGGTAAACTCTTCTCTGCCAGGTGAAGATGAACCAGCAATCTAAGCCCAAAAGATGTTTATCCACTCCCAACATATTCAAGGGGAGCGAGCACAAGATAATGGTAATAAAGAGTTCTATTTGGAAGAGAAACTAACATGTATAGATCACATTCTTCTGAACAAGAAGAATAAAGATTATCCTGCCTCTGAGCATTCAAATCAGTGGCATTCAAATCCGAGTAGAAGCATTAACAACTTCCCTCTTTCCTCAGGTTGCATGCCAGCTGCATTTTACAATGGGAATAATGGCCCCTTCCTCAGGGAGTATAGTACATTAGGTGCTGAGGAGGGGCTCAGGGAATCAGACTTTTCTCAAGTCCCAATCACATCTCCTGCTATGATTCCCATCTGCTTGACTTGGTGTGCCATAACTTTAGCTTAGAACTGAGAATTCAACTTTTCAAAAAGTATCACTGATTTCTAGTCAAAGAAACAAAAACCACTTCAAATAGTTCAAGTGTCAGAGAGACTTTAATGCAAGGAATTGGTTATACAAGTGATGGATGAGCTGAGAAGCCAAAAACGGATGGTGAAGCCATCCTGAGATGTGCAAAAGCAGGAAGCCACTACCACTCCTAGGAAGGAAGGACAAAAAGACAAGGGGCCAGGATCACTAAGCAGATGCTGCAACATTGGCTGGCCTGTCTGGTAGGAGCTGGATCCAGTGAGAAATTTCAGCTGCTAATGGAGATGCCACTCATGACAGAGATGGAGGAGAAGGAATGCAATTCTCTCCTCCTGTCTTCTTCCACTCTCCAGGCAATGCGTCTCATTGGCTGAACTCAGCTGGACCTAGCTCACCCAGAGGGCTGGGGAACATAGCCTGGAGTATTATAGAGCAGACCAGAAAAGGGCAAGGAATAAATCTGCCAATAAATGGGCCCAGGTCTGACACAATATGCTTGCAGATTTCTGGATTCTCAGCCATCTTGGATTGCTGACCTACAGCAAAAAGCAGCTTTCTTAGCAAAACCTGATTTTTCTTCCTTCTGTACTTTCAGATACATTAATTTCAATTTCAATTTGTCTATTTAAGTAGGAAACTGTTCAACTCAGTTGAGTTTGAAACCTCAACTAACAGTGATTTTAAAAAAGATTGAAAACATTTTATTGACTCTTAGAAACACATTTTTCAAATATTCTTATCTGCAAAATTCGGTTGTCATTTACAATTGATGTAAAGAGAAAGCATTATAATATTGTATAATTAATTGTTAGCATTTGTTTTGTTAGTGATATGTAGAATAATGGTGTGTCCTACAATCAATGGCATCTGAGATTTGATGAAATGCAGTATTATTTGCCTAATGCAACAAGGGATCTGAGGTGGGCAGTCCTAACCCAGTGCTGTAGTCCAACAATGCTATATCAGGTACCCAGGCTATTTCCATCTTTCATTTCTGCCATGAGGAAGCATAGAAGTCTTCTTCCTTATTCTTGTCACCTTACCATGTCAAGATAGTTACCTCAGCCTCATGTCTATGTTCCAAGCAGAAAAAACGGAAAAGAAAAATTATGAAGGGCAAAAAATGTTGTCTGCAAAAAATCTTTACCTTTTCATCGAGGAAACGCCACTCTATCCAGAACTTATACCTACACCTCGTTAGCCATGACTGTGTCTATGGCCTCTCAGATCTTCAAGAGAGGCTAGGTGTCAAGCATTTAGAGTTATAGCCTCTATAGTGGAGGATGGCAAGGGAGCAGGTGGTTGGAAATGATGGTAAATAAAAGTATAAAGACATGCATGGGAATGATTAACATAAATTCAAGATGTTGACTGTCTTTGAGGGAATATAGAGAAATGTGATTGAGAAGGTGTACACAAGGGACTTATATTATTTTCTAAGCTGGATGGAGATAACATGGTTGTTATATTATTTTTTCTGTCTTTTTGTGTATCTGAAATAGATTATTAGAAACGAAAAGAAAGCTAAGTTAAATTATTTGGAATTGTCACTAAAGGCATTCTGCTGTAAATAATGAATAAATAAACAGTGATTGATTTAGATTTATGGCAGTATGCAGATGAGATACACTGGAAGGCCCTCCTAACTAAAATAACTAAAATGCTAGATTTAAATTAAAAGGAAGATTTTAAAACTTACTAAAAAGCTGTAAAAATAAAAACCATGTGGTAATGGCATAAGCATAGACAGAAAGATCTATGGAATAGAATTGAGAGTCCAAAAATAAACCCTCACATTTGCAGTCAAATGATTTTCTGCAAAGTGCCAAGACTATTCAAGGGGGGAAAAGAGTCTTTTCAAAAATAGCGCTGGGACAATGGGATATCCACATGCAAAAGAATGCTGTTGGACTCCTACCTCACACCATATACAAAAGTGAACTCAAAATGATTCACAGACCTAAATCAAGAACTAAAACTATAATGCTCTTACTAAAAAAAACAGATGTAAATCTTCATGACTTTGGATTAGGCAATGGTTTCTGAGATATGACACCAAAAACATGAGCAACAACAACAACAAAAACAGATAGATTGGACTTCATCGAAAATAAAAACTTTTGTGGTTCAAAGCCCCTATCTACAAAATGAAAAGATAGCTGTATTAGGGATCTCCAGAGAAGAAGCACAGAACTAATAGGAGATATATATATATACATCTAGAGAGAGAGGTATTTATTATGAGGAATTGGCTTATACAACTATAGAAACTAAGAAGTCCCATGATCTGCCATCTACAAGCTAGAGACCCAGGGAAGCTGGTGGTATAAATTAGTCTGAGTCTGAAGGCCTGAGAACCGGGAGAACCAATGGTGTGAATCCCAGTCCAAGGGCAGGAGAAGATGAGCTAAGATGTCCCAGCTCAAGTAGTGAGGCAAAAAAAAAAAAAGTAGGGGGGATGAATTCCTCCTTCCTCTGCCTTTGTCCTATTTAGGCTCTCAGCAGATTGGATGATGCCCACTCACATCCTGAGTCCACTAATTCAAATGTTAATCTCATCTATAAACACCCTCATAAACACACTCAGAAATAATGTTTAATCTGGGGACCCTGTGGCCCAGTCAAGTTAAAGTGGGATGAAATATTTGCAAATCATATGTCTGATAAGGAAATTGTATCCAAAATATATAAAGAACTGTTACAAATTAACAGTAAAAAAATAACCCAATGTTAAAATGGGCTAAGTATCTGAATAGACTTTTCACCAAAGAAGATATACAAATGGTCAATAAGCACATGAAGAGATGCTCAACATCACTAGTCATTAGGTAAATGTAAATCACTTCACACCCACTAGGATGGCTGTAATAAACAGACAATAGCAAGTGTTGACATGCACTTGCAGAAATTAGAAGCCTCATATACTCCTGGAGGAAAAGTGAAACAGTACAGCTACTTTGAAAAACAGTCTGGAAGTTCCTCAAAAAGCTAACATAGAGTTTATATGAAAACATATATCCACACAAAAACTTGTACATGACTATTCATAGCAGCCTTATTCATACTAGCCAAACGTGTAAACAATCCAGTGTCCATCAATTGATGAATGGATAAACAAAACACGGTTTATTCTTATAAGGGATTATTATTTGGCAACGAAAAGGAATGAAGTACTGATACATGCGACAACATGGAAGAACCTTGAAAACATGCTCAGTGAAAGGAGACAGTCACAAAAGACCATGTGTTATATAACTGCATTTATAGGAAATGTCCAGAATAGGCAAATCCATAGAGACAGAAAGTAAATTAGTGATTGTCTAGGGCTGGGGGGTAGGAGAAGAATGACTGCTAATGGGTATGGGTTTCTTTTGGGGGTGAAGAAAGGGTCCTAAAATTAGATAAGGGTGATGGTTGCACAACTCTGAAAATACTAAAAACCACTGAATTGGACACATTAGAGGGATAAATTTAATGGCCTGTGATTTATATCACAATATGGTCACGCATCGCTCAATGATGGGGACACATTCTGAGAAATGTGTCATTAGGTGATTTTGTCATTGTACAAACATCACAGAGTGTACAGAAGGGGAAATAAAATTTGCCACCCTAAAATGTGTCTCTTTAACATGAGGATTATTTTAGGCTGATTATTTCTAAGAAGCAAAAGACGCAGAAAGCTTTTCTTGTTCCTTCCCCTTAACTGCCTAAAAGAATTCAGATAAACAAATCTGTCTCAGGAAGTGAGCTATCACCTTAGCATAACATGAAGTAGGTGGTAGACAGGGAGGAACCTAGAAAAGCCTGTTTGCTGGGCTCCCCTCTGTGTTCTTCTGTTTCTGTGTGGCCAAACACTTGTTTTCTAAATGTTTGCTCCTTTTCACCTACCTGTGAATTGCCTTCCTTCCCCTTGAAGTCCCTGACTCTTCCCACCCCCAACATCTTCTTTTATCTTTAGCTAAGGATGGTATTTATGGTGAGGGCTTCAGCCATTTTGGTGAGTTACTCAGTTTTCCTGGGTTTCTTCCATGTATACATGTTACTAAATTTTTGTTTGTCTTTCTTTTAATCTGTCTCATGTCAATTTAATTCTTAGATCAGCCAGAAGAATCTAAAAGAGTAGAGGAAAATTTCTTCCTCCCCTACGGTACTTACACAAACCTAGATGATGTAGCTTACTACACATCTAGGCTATATGGTACTAATCTTATGGGACCACTGTCGTATATGCAGTCCATCATCAACCTAAACGTCATTATGTGGTACATGACTGTAAAGCTATTTTAAAAAATAAAGAAAGAAGCATTTAAAAAATAGCTCGGGGCCAGCCCGGTGGCCTAGTGGTTAAGTTTGCGAGCTCAGCTTCCGCAGCCTAGAGTTCACAGGTGTGGATCCCAGGTGCAGACCTACACATCACTCATCAAGCCATGCTGTGGTGGCATCCCACATACAAAAAAACCAGAGGAAGATTGGCACAGATGTTAGCTCAGGGCCAATCTTCCTCACCAAAAAAAAAAAAAAAAAGCAAGTTACCACCAAAGTAACCAATATGCCATACCCACAAATGACGTAAAAGCAGGAATTGTTGGATATAAGCAAATGTCTATGCCAGCTTTGGGCCTGAAAGTTTCTGGCGAACTCTGGAGACCTTGAACTTGCATTTTGGCAACTTCACAGGATGTGGGGGACATGATATACAGGCTGGGGCATGTTCAAGGAGAGGATTCTAATTAAAACATCCTCTACAAAATGCTGGTACTCCAAAGGAATATAACCACAGAGCAAGGGTGAAAATCATATAAACCCTGCTCTCTTACAAAGGGGAAAAACTCTTCCCTGAAAACATATAACCAAAAGTCAGCATTCGTATGAGTTTGGGTTTGTATTCATAAAAATTTGTGTATTCAAAACAAAACCTGAGGGTAGAATTTTATGTGAAGTAGCCCCTAGTTGAGTGCATCCTCAGAAAACAGGAGAAAAATGCAATTTTTCTTAGGAGGCTTCAAAAAATCTTCACAGTTTCAAAAAAAATCCAGTATCAGATCTATTATAAAAAAATCACAATACACATAACTAAACAAAGCATCATGAGTGAGAACCAGCATAAGCAACAGACAGCAAAAGACCCACAAAAGTTTCAGATATTGGAAATAACAGAAACAAATAAAATATCTCAGTTTAATACATTTAAAGAAATAAATAAAAGCTTAGAAATATCAGCATCAGTTGAATATGGTCCCTAGTGAATGGAGAATAAACATTCTTTTTAAGCACGCATAGAATACCTATGAAAATTGATAACATTATATGCCAAAAAACAGCCTCATTAAAGTTCAATAATCAGTATTACACTGACCACATTCACCCTCCACAATTCACTTAACTTAGAAATAACTTTTAAAAGATGACTTGAAAAACTCCATTCACTTGGAAATTGAAAAAAAAAAAACAACTCGTCTAAACACCTCGTGGGTCAATGAAAAAACTGTAGTAAAATATAGAAAATACTTATAATTAAACAATAATAGAATATGTATGCTGCTTAAGAAGTTCTTGGAGAGAAATTTATTCCCTTAATTCCTTTTCATTACAAAAAAAAGGCTGAGAATGAATTTAAAAATCCAACTTAATGAGTTAGAAAGAGAATGCAGGATAAATATATAAAGAAAGTGGGGGAAAATAATAAGAATAGAAAAAATATAATTAATAAAAATAAGAGTAAAACCAAACATGCAATTGAGAAGTTTAACAAAGCCAAAAGTTGATTCTTTAAAGATGTTAATAAATTAACAAACTACTGGATCAAAGGAAAAGGAGAGAAGAAAAATACATTATTAGGAATTAAAAAGGAACATTATTAAAACTTTCAAAATTAAACAGATAACAGGACACTGTGAATAAATTAATGGCAATAAATTTGAAAATTTAGAGGCAATGGATGAATTATCATAAAATATAACTCACCAAAACTCATTTAAGAAAAATAGAGAACCGGGATAGCTTGTAGCAGTAAAGCAATTGGAATACTTGTTGAAAATCTTACTATAAGGAAAACAGCAGGACAGAGCAGCTTAGCAGAAGGATTTTACTAAATAGTCAAAGAACAGTTGTCTAATCTTACATGAATTTTTCCAGAGAATTGGAAAAGTAACAATTTCCAATTCACTTTTTGAAACTGGTATAACCTTAATAGCAAAACAAGACATGGATGGATGGCACATGATAGGAAAATTACAGACTAGCCACACTCGTGAACATAGTTTTGAAAATCCTAAACCAAATTTTAGCCAACACAACCCAGTAGTATAAAAAAAAACATAGTACATTATGACCAAGTTAGGTCTCTCCTAGGAATACAAGGTTGGTTTAATATTTAAAAATTGATAGGAACAAGACAAAGATGCTCACTACTATCATTCCTTCTGAGTCTACTCAGTGCGGTAAAACAAGAAATAAATACATAAAAATTGCATAGGAGGAACCAAAACAAACATTATTTGGATAATCACAAATAGATATGATTATCCATTTAGAAAACCCCCAAAGAATCCAATAAGTTTTCATGATACTAAATTGATACATAAAAGCAATTTTTATACAACATCACCTATTAAAAAGTGTAATTTGGAAAACATATCATTCACAATAACATCAAAAACATAAAAAATCTAGGAGATTTATATATATATATATATAAAGCCCTACATGAATAAAATTATCAAATTACAAAAAAAAACATTTTAAAAGACCAAATAAATAGACAATTATACCATGTTCTTGGATAGGAAGTTTCTAATGTCTTCAACTTTATCCAACGCAGAGGAATTTGCTAGGGCGCCTCTTAGTGCTTCCACGCCCAATCATAACAGCACATAAGCAATTGCAACAACGTAGTCTTGAAACAGACAAGGTTACCAAGGATTCAGTTCCCTCAAAGATGAAGGACTGGGTCACCCCACCAAGGCAAGTATGCAAGAGAAATCTACAACGGGTGGTAAAGGAGGTGACGAATGTCTGTTGTAGCCTTAGGAGCAAATACAGCCACAGGGACTGTACATTGTCTCATTAATCCACCTATTGTTAAGCCTTTTATTATTTTCCCCTTTTCAGGAAACTGCATCTTGAACCTTGAAGAATCAGTGAAAGGATAGAGTGAACACAGTGTGGGGCTTGAGCGGATCTGAGTGGTACAAGGGGTGCGTTGTCGCAGATCGAAAAAGGGCTCCACCCATATTGCCTCAACCCATCCTGGACAGCCCTGTGCAAGATGATTGCTTCCTGCATATCTCCAACTAGGGGCATCCTCAGCATACTCAACCCACACATGGGACAAGCCGTAAGTGGCAGGGGGTTACTGCCCCGGGGGTGACCTTCGAACAGTTTAGGACAGGAGTTGGTGGATAAATATTCTGGCTTCCAATGTGTGTTTCACACTATCTTTCAGAGTGCCCAGCAGGAATAAGCCCATGTTTATAACCTGCTCATTAACACACACTTCACCGGCTCTTCTTCTTTCTGGGACTTACTTCCTCACTCCTTCACAGTGCTTCCCAATATCACCTCCCAAATCAGCAACTTATATTCAAATCTTCATCTCAGGATCTACTTTGGGGAGAATTAAACTAAAACAAAACCCAAATGTCCGTCAACAGTAGAATGGGTAAATTGAAGTACTGTCATAAAATGCAATGCTATTCCGCAGTAGAAGGCAATAAGCTAAACACATCAACATAATGTTGAAGGGAAGAAGCAAGTCACAGAAAAATACTTACAGCTCTATTCCATTTATTTTAAACATCTTATAAGGAAAAACTAAAAATATTATTTAAAGATACAGTCCAGTAAAATTGTCAAGAAAAGCAGGAAAATGATTATCATGAAAGTCAGCCTAATGGTTGCTTCTGGGGTGTGGAAAAGAAAGAGCTTTTCAGGTACTGGTAGTGTTCTATTTCTTAACCTGGTTATGTGTACACCAGTGTTTGTCATATTATTATTATTTAAATTATATATATATATTATTTACACTGTGTATTTGATATATTTCATAATAAACAATTTTAAAATGCTGTCAAATTAGGTATGTGAAAGACAGAGAATTGCCATCAATCAACCAATCCATTGTTAAGTATGAGGATTTCGCATTCTGATTACTTTGCGAGCATTTTAAGTTTTCAATCCATTTTAATGAAATCAGAACTTGAAATCATAGAAGATGCATTATGTATGTGATTCATGCAAGAAAGACTTCAGAGACCTCCCATTAGCAAAACCATACCAAAAATAAAGGCCTTGGTCCTTACATCAAAAGATTTATGAATGAAGGTGCTTTACAAGCTATAAATTAAAATGTTTAAATTTTATATTTTAAGTTAAAACCTCTCACTTATGTATATTTGTATGCCTATAGTGTATGTATACATATATACAATTCTCTATTTAATCCAATTTTATATTCTTTTTTAAATTACCTGACCAACTACCAGTTCTATTCCCAACATATAAGAGGACATCTACTCTATTAAACATTAAGGGAATGAACTAAAGATTTTAATTCGTGTGGAGCTTTGTTTGGGAATTAATGGGAGTTGAGGATAGAATGGCACAAAGGTTATGTATGCTTGAAAAATAAGCTTGATCCTTAACATTTATTCCTGAGAAAATATAAAACTTAAGTATTAAGAAAGATTATCTCCAATATGAATGACTATAACATAAATCATCTTCAAAGTCATTTTTACTCATTACTCATTCATACACTAACTTGAAAGCAACATGTCTCTCTTCAAAGCACTAAAGAAAAAGTTAAATATATATATATATATATAGAGAGAGAGAGAGAGAGAGAGAGATAGAAACCTCATTTATATAGAATGTGTGTCTCAATTTGTATAAATCTGCCTTTCAACACTTACTGGAAAAATAGAATATTATTCTACATCTGGTCTTTGGGTAAAGTTAGTAGCGAATTTTTATTAATCTTTGGAGTGATCAGAAGGTTTGAAAGATGTCTTAATCCTGCTCTGAGCGTGTCAAAGTAGATGTCTTTGTTCATTTCACAAAACCAAATAAGACTGGTGTTGTGAGGATTAGATTTTGACAATTCAATCCAGATGACTTCTTTATTATGGAAAAATATTCTGCATCCCTTATCTAATCCAGAAAGTATATTCATAGAGAAGGCTTATAGTGACACTATAATACAGTTGCAAATATTTTTTAAAAAGGTTATAAGAAAAAACACAGCTGTTAAAGGGCAGTGACCAAGTGAATTCATTTCAGTGTTACATAGCTATGATGATGTGGATTATTCAAGATTTTTTTCCAAAATTCATTTAAAAGGCTCTCACTTTAGCATTTCAAAAGTAGTGGATAATATTTGAAAAAAATTTTTCACTTCTTTTAAATACAATAATAACAGAGTTTGAAAGCCAAAGACGCAAAGGCTTATAAAATAATGTGTATCAGGGAGTTCTGAACGTCAATTGTGTGCACAGATGTCTCAGTTGGAGCATGAAATATTGGCATGTTTCACAGTAGTTTTTCTTTCTTGAGGAAGTTATTTGCACTTGTGCAGTGACATGAGCTCTCTTTATGACATGGAGAAAAGCTGATAATCTCAAAAAAATGGTAAAAATTTGGATCTCCAAATTTAACTGACCCTAGATGTGAGTTATTAAACAAATAAAACATTGCATATGTGTATTTATTTGCTTTTATTAAAAAAATTCAAAACACGTCAAGGCATATTTCACCTCAGAGAAGTATGTTCAAACTCTTCTAAGTTTTCAAGTTAAAACAGGTTGTGCTCCATTCAGAAAGTTCAGATTTTCAAAAAGAAAGTTCGTTTATCATTTTTCCAAAGATATGATGCTTCTCTTCCTATTGCAATATAAAGTCAGAGACTACTTTATGAATATTTTCTATTAGTCCTTTAGTAACACAATTGGATTCAAAGATTGTAAAGACTTTGTTAGAGGGCTAGATTTCCCACCTCTCTATATGGTTCTTTTGAAACTGTGCTTCCCAAAGTGTATATCATGAATCACTAATTGGAGGCTTTGCAACACACAGACAAAGGGTTTCCATTGCCAAATTAGGTTGGAAAATACTAGAATGCATTCTTAGAGATATATAAGAGACACTGGTGTTTTGAAATTTTTCTCTAGCAAACAAAACTTTACTTATTTTTAAAACTGGAATTTCCTACATTTATTTGATCTTTTTCACATAACTCCAATTAATATCCTATGGTATGGTTATGCAAATGCTGTCCTATGTAATTTAATCAACAAGCGTATTCTGGCTGGCCTTTAAAAGAATACTGATTTCTGGGCCAGCCCCGTGGCTTAGTGGTGAAGTGCGCGCGCTCCGCTGCTGGCGGCCCGGTTCGGATCCTGGGCGTGCACCGACGCACCGCCTCTCCAGCCATGCTGAGGCTACGTCCCACATACAGCAACTAGAAGGATGTGCAACTATGACATACAACTCTCTACTGGGGCTTTGGGGGAAAAATATAAATAAATAAAATTTAAAAAAAAAAGAAAGAAACATCATTTAAAAAAAAAATACAGATTTCTACAAACATCATCTTTCCAGAGATTATATTTGTTTGTTTGCTTTGCCCAACTAAAGTGGTACGAAGACCAAAGAAGTTTGAGGAGCACTGCCTCACACAATATAGGGATACTTTTCAGAAAATAATGATATCAAGAAACTGACGTTTTCAAAGGAGAGGGCCAGACTGAGGGAGACCACCTGACTCTTGGCTGTTTTGGAAGACAGAATGTAGAGGAGCATGCATTCATAGCTGTAGTGCAAATGGCTGCATTTGAGGCTTAAGGCATAAAACAGGGAAAGGGAATATTGGTCTATGTTCTGAGATATTAGCCTAAGGAAGCTTTGAGGAAAACTTGGGAGGACAAAAGAAGGTGAAATTTTCTAGACATTATATCAACTTTTGTTTGAAACCTCTGATTACCTTTTTAACTGTTAGTGCTGATTATTAGTCCCTTTATAACATACGTGGTGTTTATTTCTTTATCAGCTCTACCTAAAATCATACCTTGGTGGTACATTCATAGCATTTCAGCCTGTTTTATTATTTTAACTATTTCATCTTTTAGTCCTCTGGTTGTAATTGTTTTGCTGTATACATCAATAATTCTTAATCCTTCTTTGTTCTTTCCATTTTATTTCCTATATCCCATTTTGTCATCTAGTTGTATTTTTCTTAATCTCTACTTTTACGTTTTTCTTTTATGTTGTTTAACATGTGTTTTAAAAATTATTTTAGCTTGCGTCATCTTTTTACTGAGTGTATTATATTTTATTTATTACTCCTTTCTGCTCTCAAAAGTTATTAAATGCCAAGTAACTAATTTAAGGGAGGAAGCTGTGAGGGCAGTCCACAGCCTGAGTCATGGAAGCTCTATGGTTTTTATCTGCAGTCCTCTCTGCCTAGCCTGTCCAGCTTCCCTTAGAAGACACCAGTCCCCACTCTATTCTCTCTAGTGTTGAATTCCTTGAATCTACCAACTGGATAATAATATTTACCTATAGAAAATCCATTTGAGCAGCGAAAAAAGTGCTGTTTTTTATGGTGATACATAACTAAACATTCACTGATCCACTCAATAGATATTTAGTCTAGTGAAGGAGGGAGGTGAGAGGGTTCATTTTCAGACGAAACTTCTACGTAATAACAACCACAACGTCAACAACAATGAACACTTATTAAGTTTTTTCTATAGGCTGGACATTACTGGAAGCACTTAACGTGTCCTAAAAAAACACATCTATGAGCTGGTTGTCATTATCCCTTTTGTACAGAAGTAGAAATTAAAGCAAAGAGAGATTAATTTGGTCAAGGTCATGCAGCTGGTTAATTCATCAGGATTAATTTCACCAGGTAACTAGATGGTTTTAAACCTTCAGTAAACATCTTTAAATTAGGAATGCACAATATGTCAAAAACTAGACTTTAAAAATCCTTTTATCAATCTGCTTCCAAAGATGTTTGATTCATCTTGCTTCAAGACAATACTAAAAGAGCTATATCTAAGTGTATATTATTAGTCTTAATATGTTTGTGATCCCCAATTTTTAAGTTCTATCCTACCTCCTGCAGCCATTATACTAGTTAACCAAGATATCCCAAACACAGATAACAATCTAGGAAAATAGATATTCTTTATTTTTAGCTGGAGCATCAGCCTCTATTCACATCTCATCATCTACTCTATATTGAACCAGACTGGAAAATACGTCAGTTTTATCTATATCTTTTGCCCTTCTTCATAGGCCTAATGGAGTGTAGCCAACCTAAACCATTCATTTTTTATTCTAGAAATCATCTTGGTTACACTTGGCTATCAAAATGGGGATGATCAACCTAGAAGATTTTCCCAAATCCAGTTACTCCTCCAGAGTCACAACGTGGATGATAAAAAGAGTATTGTGGCTCCAATCCAGTCCCATTTATAATCCCCATATTCTGTGCACCTGAAGCTCTAACCCCTAAGGAAGGACCCAATTTGTGTGCTTTTGAGGACTCCGGGCCTTCCTAAACCCATCTCAGAGCCTTTTTGTATTTTAGGTATGTTACAAGGGTTTGAGGGGCAGCTGTCAGCACATTATATTGTGTGACCTACAAGTAGTTTTCCCCAATTTCCATATCTTCTCAGGGGAACCAAGCCAAATTTTGTTTGATATGGGATTACTCAGTTGA
Organism: Diceros bicornis minor; assembly: GCF_020826845.1. NCBI lineage: Eukaryota > Metazoa > Chordata > Mammalia > Perissodactyla > Rhinocerotidae > Diceros > Diceros bicornis. Next base: position 38,055,463 of record NC_080746.1, read on the forward strand.
GGTTTTTAGAAGGGTAGTGCCTGCATCTTTTGCTGAATCACTCATATAAACAAGAAATCAAACACTCATTAACTATGTCATAACTATTTGAACATTAGAGTATGTACTATAAGAACAAGGCATTGACATAATGTTTACTCTGTTGCAATGCCCTTCCTGCCTTTCTTCACCTGGCTAACTCATACATCTCAAGTTCATGTATCATCTCCTCTAGGAAGCCTCCCCTAGACCCCTAAATTGAGCTAATTATCCCTATTCAATGCTCCCAAAGGACCTTGTACTTATTTCTGATCGTGTCACCCATTTTTTTTCAAAAATTATTACAAGAAACAGTCATATAAAATAAGCTACTGCACTTGCTACAAAAATGCTGTTGAGAATGTTATTTTATATATCACTTTATATCCTTTATATAAAATTTCAGTGAGATATTTCTTGTATAAATTATTGCTATAAAAAGCTTTTGTTTCTTCTGAAAAACTCATATGATTTCTCCTTTATGATAATGAGAATGATATAACTGATTATGTGTTTAATTCTAGATATGGTAGCCAGGAGCTTAGCGCCAAATCTAAAGTTCTTTTGGGGAGAACCTTTTAAGGTTCTTTCAAGGTTCTTTTTGTATAATCTTTTTTCTTGGTCCTATTTTGTCTTTTTGTTTGTTTTAATTTCATGTATCTTTTGTTATAAGCCACCAGAAAACCTTTGTGGAAAAGGTAGGGCTTTGATAAATATTCATAAAAACAAAATGTAGATGAAGATGGCAACTGTCCAGTGAATTCCTTTATTCTAGAGTAAACATGGATTATTAAGTCAAAATCCCTGATTTGCTTCTCTTTTTAGTTCGGGGTCTCTTTTGTGAAGTCAGTTACATCAGTTTAGACCTGTTTGAATATTCCTAATGAATCTGGTTTCAGGAAGGGATGAATTTATTAAACCTGAAATTGTATTCCAATAGTTTAATTAAAGAGATTTGGCCTTGTACAATGTCTCCTGAAAGCACCACTTCACAATTAACCTCCTTCCAAGTTGTTTGCACTCATCTCTTTTTTTCCTTCAATTTCCCTATGCAAGTTTCCTCTATGTAAACCTTGCAGAACCCTGGTAACACATATATGCATTCTCTGTATTTTGAAACTGTAGCCCTGAAATGTGGGGGACGGTGGGGGGTGGGGGCTGATTGCTGGTGTTTCTTCTCTGCCATTAAATTACTCCTCAGCATGTCACTATTTTTTGAGATTTCCTATTACTTCACTTCTCAATTAAAAAATAATCAGTATTTAATTATGCTTTAAGTCCTTCAGAGTGTATGAATAACATTTAACTATATAGCATTATGATGATAGAATCTGAGCGTTGAAATTTAGACACAGATCTGAAGATCTCTATTGTATAGAGATCTCTATTATACAGAGATCCAAAGACCTCTATTGGGGTAATACAAAGGAATGTTGCTAGTTTTTCATCTTTGTCATACTGCACAGATGTTATATCTTGAACTATAAGGGTATTATTGTCATGAATAATGTGAAAGCATTACAAAGAAATGAACATGCATTTTAGAACTAAACCCAGTGATGGGACAGATTGCCTGGAAAGGGAAAAAATGCAAACATTTTCTGCCAAGAGAACATATTCTTCAGGAAGTCATCACTCACTCAAAACATTGTTGCCAGTGAATACCATTTTCCCTTGTGATTAGATAGTGTTCTCATAAGCACTATCAGATCAAGAATTTTCTTAGAGGAACCTATGAGACATTCATTCAAATATATATTTATTGAATGCCTACTTTGTACCAGCCGCTCTTCTAGATGCTTGGGACTCATCAGTGGGCAAAACCAGTAAGGATTCCTAGCGGGAGGTGACAGATAATAACAATAAACAGAATAAATAAGTAAAAATAAATGACAAGCAGAAGGTGGTAAGTGATATGAAAAAAAAATTAGAAGAGGATAAGGGAGGTGTGAGTGCAGGGGAGTATGTGAAATTTTAAATAGGATATTCAAGGTAGGCCTTGAGAAGGAGACATTTGAGCAAAGATTTGAAGGAGGTGTGAGAATATGAATATTAGGGTAGAAAACTTGTTAGCAAAGATATGTCAAAATCATCTGGCTATGACACGAGAGAAAGAAAAAAAAAAACAAACTTCAAGTTATTTTGACTCAATTTTACCTTCAATTCTGAATGTTTCAAAGTGATTGCAGCCCTATGTGGAGACAGGTTTTTGATTAGTTTTCAGCCCAAAACACAAGCTTCATTTAAGATCAAGGAGAGATGGTTGTCTCATATACCTCCATTAGTTATCACGAGTTGGAGCAGAAATGCAGTAGATGACCTTGAAAGTATAAGCAACTTACACCACATAAATGTGATACACATTAGATACCCAACATTAGACGCTGAAAACAGGTACCAAACCTTGACAGTTCATACAACACTTTCCAGGAGATTCAATAACAATATATCAAGATGTAATCTCTTCCAGGACAAATTCATCCTTCCCAAGGTGTCGGAAATCTTTTATCTGGTTCCCAGGGCCTGAAGTAATATATCAAGCAGTCATGAAAATGTCTTGAATGTGAAAGTAATTTTAATGAATCAAAGAAGGAAGGCAACATATCCACAAATATATAGTTTAATAACTGTGATCAAACTGAGACAATTTAACGTATTCAATGTAAAAGTGACAGTTGCAGATTAAATCACAATCATAGAGATCATATTATCTGAAAATATGAGATTAATAGATTCAGAGATTTTTTTTAAAAAAATGTATTTCAAATAGTTCAGTCTGTTGATGTTGTTTAACATGTCCCCGAGGCCACTAGAAAAAAGTTGCTGGGGTCTTCAATTACCACCAAAATTGCAACAATGCTAAATCCTCTGTTCTTTTTTAGTCTGACCTATAGTATATGTCTCTTTATTCTTTTAATGAATTAGATAGAGAACTACCATTTGTAGAACCTGTATAATGTTTCAGGCACCATACTAGATGCTTTTTCATGTATCATCTCACTTAATTCTCACATTCTAATATGTATATGTGTGTAGTTATGTGCACACGAGGTAGGAAGATGAGGGAGAAGAAGAAATATTAGCTACATTTTACAGGAGCTCAGAGAGGTTAGCTAACTGCTCTAAATTCACATACATAGGAATTATTAAAGCCAGGATTCTGCTCAGGGTTTCTAGCTCTATTAAGTCATCTGCAACTAAACAGAGGCCGCTATAATAATTACTATTTGCACAGCATTTTATTGTTAATAAAGTATATTCAAGTTTTATTTAATTATATCATGATCCTAAAATAATTCTAATTATATTGGTTTTCTTCAAAATTATCAGTCTATAGTATTATTATAACTTTGCAAACTCTGCAAAATGCACTAAAGCCACATGCCTATCTTTTGTGTATGAACTTTCATAAACTACACGTATATGATAAACTCATTACCTTTGCTTCTATCTCATGATGAGGAAAGAGATTGCATTTTCAGTAAATACAATAATACAAAGTATGGCAAATTACTTAACTTCTCTAAGAGTGTTGCCTCAACTATATAATGAGGATAATAATATCTACCTACTTACCTACCTCATGGAACTGTTGTAAAGATAAGTTTACAACAAGTCTGCACCCAGGCTCCTTATATATTGTATATATAAAAGAGCTTCGAAAATTGTTTATATCATAATAATGCTTTACATTATTTAATGATTATTATCAAAGATCATTTATAGGTACCTTATAATACATTTGCTTCTTGGTTTTCATTGCTTTTCAACTTAGACAAATGTATGATTGATATTAAAAGTTTATAACATATCAAAATATATAGAGTAGAAAGTTAAAATTCCATTTTACACTCACCTTCCTCAATCCAACTAATTTTCCTTTCCAAGAGATTATAATGACTACTAGTTTGATACTTGCTCTTTTGGATCTTTTAATATGCATTTATATTCATGAATTTAAATGTATTCAATTTTTTCTAAATACATATCAATCAAATATATTTTACTTTACAAGTTTTTGTTTGTTTTTGCTAACATGTCCTGGAGATCTTGAATAGCTGTGTAGTACTGTAGTACTTTATAATGGAAAGTTAAGCTCTTTCTTTTGTGTGTGTGTGTCTGTAATGAAAACTCTTTGACACATATATATCTTCATGTACCAAGTAAGCATATTTCACTAAGCTACACTCCTATAAGTAGAATGTCTGGATCAACAAGCACATTATTAATTTTAATAGATACTGCCAAAAAACCTCCAAATAAAGCTGTGCCAAATTATACACTCTCCAGCAGTATCTGAGTATCATTCTTTGAACCTTTGCAAACACTAGTTATTATCAATGTCTGTTTTACCTATCCTATGAGTGAAAAATATGTCATTGCTATTGTAGTTGTCAACTCCCCTATTACAAGTGAGGTATGACATATTTTAACGTGTATATTATTGGCTAATTGCATTTATTTCTGAAATATCTTTTTGTGTTCTCCATCCAATTTCCTGCTGAGTTGTTGCCTTTCCTGTGGCTTATAAACACTCTCTATATTGTGGACATCTTTCTCCTTTTTATTTTGTATGTAGCAAATATCTTCTTCCAGTCTGTCACTTTCTTTTATTTTTATTTATGGTATCACTCACCAGAAAGAAGTTTCATATGTGTATATAGTCAAACCTGATAGTCTTTTCCTTTTTGATTTCTAGTTTTCTGTCTTGCTTAAGAAGGATTTTCCTATTAAAATTATAAAAATAGTCTCATTATTTTCTTCTAGTACTTTTGCTTTTACTATTCTTTGTGAAAAATATATAGTTAGATTTCTTCCATTTGTAAAAAGACAGTTCTTATTGATTGATTGACTAAAGATTGATCTATCTACCTATCTATCTATCTATCTATCATCATCTATCTGACATCTTTCTCTTTAATGTTTCCCACAATGGATAGCCAACTGTATTAGCATCTTTTTTTTTTTTTGGTGAGGAAGATTGGCCCTGAGCTAACATCTGTTACCAGTCTTCCCCTTTTTGCTTGAGGAAGATTCACCCTGAGCTAACATCTGTGCCAATCTTCCTGTATTTTGTATGCGAGTCGCCTCCACAGAATGGCTGACAAGTGGTTCAAGTCTGCACCCAGGCTCCTAACCCATGAACTTGGGCTGCTGAAGTGGAGTGTGCCAAACTTAACCACTAGGCTACAGGGCTGGCCCCTTAGCACTATTTTTTGAAGAGTCCATCCTTTCCCCACTGATTTGAAATCACTTCTACCATAGATTAATCCCCATATATATGTATAGCTGTTTTTGGATGACTCTCTATTCTGTTTATTTTGCCTTCTAATATTTTCTTGTCTAGCTCTAATCCATATGACTATATATATTATGTAATTGTAATAAAGGAGTATTTATATTCTTTCACTTAATACCATAAACATATTTCCATGTTTCTATACAGCTTTTTCTAATTACTACTTGAATGGCTATAATCTATTAGATGTACCTTATTTCTCCCCTATTTTTGGGCATTTCCATTGTTTGTTTCTAAAACTAATGCTGCAATTAACATCTTCATTGCTTCTCTCTCTCATTTTAGGATAAAGACTTAATAGCAAAATTACTGCATAAATTGGTATGAATATCTTTATGGATTTTTCCATGTCTTGTCATATTACTAAGAGGATTGCTTCAGTTTTCAGTGTTCTCAGTAATATAGAAATGTACTTATTTCACTGTAGTCTTGTCAGCGCTGGGTGTTATTTTTCAAAAATGTTTAATAATTTAGTAAAATATTACCTCAAGTCTCCCTGATAATCCTAAATGGAGCTGTTCATCTGTCCCATTGTTCTGAATGCACCTTGATAAGTCTATATTGTAAGTATATAATAATTGTTCATTACATAATAAAAAAACTTAATCTGTATTGTGAGTTTAAAAATGATAGACAATCTTTGATAGCTTCACACCTCTATTTGTTAAATCACCAAAATAGACAACACGTTGTGACCTATGGAATAATCAAGTGCCAGTCCAATAAAGTCCAATTTTAGACATTTACTTTTCTGGTTATCTATGGCTGTGTAGCAAAATCACCTCCAAATTTTGTAGCACGTAACAACCTTTTGTTATGCTCACATATTTTCTTTCTTTCTTTTTTTTTTTGTGAGGAAGATCAGCCCTGAGCTAACATCCATGCTAATCCTCTTCTTTTTGCTGAGGAAGACCGGCTCTGAGCTAACATCTATTGCCAATCTTCTTCCTTTTTTCTTTTTCCCCCAAAGCCCCAGTAGATAGTTGTATGTCATAGTTGCACATCCTTCTAGTTGCTGTATGTGGGACGCAACCTCAGCACAGCCGGAGAAGCGGTGCATCGGTGCACGCCTGGGACCCGAACCGGGCCGCCAGTAGCAGAGCACGCACACCCAACCGCTAAGCCACAGGGCCCCCCGGCCCTGTGCTCACATATTTTCAACAAGACACAGAGGGCATAATTTTTCTCTGCTCCACTATAAACCGGATAACTTAAAGGCCAAGGGTGACTCAATGGCTGGGAGCTGGAATCATCTGAATGCTTATTCACTCATATGTCTCACAGTTGATGCAGGAAGTTGGCTAGAACCTTAGCTATTGATGTTGGCTATCAACTGGAACATCTACATATGACTTCTCCAAGTGGTCTGGTATTCCTCATGACATGGTGGCTGAGCTCCAAGGGCAGGTATCCTGAGAAAGGGAGAGTCAGGTGGAAACCACATCTTTAATGACCTAGCCTCAAAAGTCACAAAATGTCACTTCTTGGTAGTCATGGTCTCACCCAGATTTAAAAGAAGAGAACCTGGACTCCACCTCTCAATGGAGAAATGTCAACATCATATTGTAAGAAGAGGAAGTGGAATGGATATATTTGCGTATGGGTATATTTGCAACAGGTATATTGGAAAATATAATCTGCCATATTTATCATTGTATTTCAAAATTTTGTTATTCTTTTCTGGCTGATTTTGCAAAATATTTTCATTTACAGATCCACTTGTCTTGAAATACAGATTCACATTCTACATTTGCACTGCAGTTCTGTTTAGCATTTATGGTATTATCCTGAACTATTCTGCTGCCTTTTATTCTTTACTCAAAATAATATTAAACAACTTTCAGATGTTACTCTAGTTTCTTCTCTGTGTTAGTGAGATCTCTTTTGTTGTTCACTTTGCTTGTAAGGAGACATGGTCATAATTTTACTTCTATATCAATTTATGGTTAGTGCCCAACAGTTTGGCCAAAAGTTCAAGTAGGAGAAGGAATCAGATTGAAAGACTGGTGACAAGGAAATCTGAGGAAGTGGTTGTAGGGGAACATCTAGGAATGGGCCCAGAGCATGAAGATTTTATTCCACAGAATGCACACCAAAAGGTACCCACTAGAGAAGAGTCTCACTAATCTAGTGACAAGATGACTTATCTTGTGGATGTCAGTGAGCTTCTTCTCCCAGGAAACCCGAGCTAGTACTTGCTCAATGAGCTTAGAAACAAATATGGCAAGAATCTAGGCTAAAGATGGTCTGAACAATATGGACTTTTTTCCAACAAATCTCATCTGGCTACCTCCATCGCTGAATGCCTAACCTGCCAATAGCAAAGATCAATGCAGAGTTTGCAATGTGGTACTATACCTGGGAGCAGCTGGTCAGCTAGTAAATCAACTACATTAATCATTCCCATTATGAAGTGGGCAATGATTTATCCTCAGAAGAATAGATATTTAGTCTTAGTCTGGACGCAGACTTATTTTCTCTGCCTGCCATGCTTTTGCCCAGCACCAACTTCCTCGGAATTAACAAATGCCTTATTCGCTGCCATGGCATCCCACACAACACTGTATTTGAACAAGGAACTCATTTTACAGCTAAAGTGAGACAATGGGGAGTGTCCATTGGATTCACCATGTGCCCCATCACCCAGAAGAAGCTGGTATTATTATTATAGAATAGTGAATGTATGTTGAAGGCTCAGTTATGACACCACCCAGGGTACTATATCTTAAAAGATTGATCTTCTTCCCTACAGTGTAGAATACATCCTCTAAGACAGCTTCCAATATATGGTGCTCTTTCCCTCGCAGACATACATGGATCTATAACTCAAGGTATAGAAGTGAGAGTAGCTTCACTCACTATTATAACTAAAGACCTATTTGCAAAATGTTTGTTCCCATCTCCCATTTGTGCTTTGCTGGTCGAGAGAAATTAATAACCAAGAGATAGACAATTTCACTAGGGAACATAACAGTGGTCTTACCAAAGTGGAAGTCAAGACTGCCATCAGATCAGTCTGAGGTCTTGGTGTTAGTGAATTAACAGGTAAGAAGTGGAGTTACTGAATCAATAAGTGATTGATTCTGATTATCAAAAGGAAATGGGAGTTGCTGCCACATTATGAAGGCAAGAAAGAATACATTTAGAACCTGGGACATCTTCTGGAATTGCCTCCCTTAACTGCTATATCCAATGATACAAGTTATGAAAGACCACAGCAATACAATACAGGCAGGAATTCCATGTACTCATACCTCTCAGGAACAAAGATTTGAATCACTTAAAAAAGCAATGAATCACAACTAGCTGAGGTGCTGAATAAGGACAAAGAAAACATAGAATGAGTGCTGGAAAAAAGAATTATAAATTCCAATCAAGGGCTTTGTAATAACTTGTGGAAGTTAAGATTATAATAGCTACTCATATTTTCTTCCTTGCTCTGCTATGTCTATATTTTCTTTACTCATTCAGCTCTGAATGAAGCTTTGCAATTTTATAGACTCATTTACAATGAACCTTGACAACCTTTATGCTTTAATTTTCATATATATCACATACACAAACATTACAAACTCCACAAGAAAATGTCGTATTTTTGCTTTAAATAGTCATATGTATTTTAAAGTAATTAAGAGAGAAAATAGTCTTTTATTTTTACCCAGATATTTTCCATTCTTAATCTTCATCCTGAATGCCCCAATTTCTTTTGCTATCATTTCTCTTTAGCCTTTAGAATCTCCTTTAGCATATCTTGTAGTGTATGTCTGCTGGCAACACATTCTCTTAATTGTCCTTCATCTAAAAATGTCTTTATTTCACCATCATCACTGAAGATGTTTTTGTGGGATATACATATTGTTTTGACTTTTTTCTTCTTTAAGCACTTTAACGATCTTGCTCTACTGTTTTCCATCACCCATAATATCTGCTGGGAAATCTATGACCTTTAGAATTGTGGTTCCCTTATATGTAATGTATCATTTTTCTCCAGTTGCTTTTAAGATTTTCTCTTCATCTTTAGCTTTCAGCAGTTTAATTACAATGTGCCTAAACATGGTTTTCCTTGTATTTATCCTGTTTTGTGTTTGCTGAGCATCTTGAATCTGTAAATTTATGCTGTTGGTCAAATTTGGTAAGTTTTTGGCTATAGTATCTTTCTCTGCCTAGTTTTTTCTACTTATTCTGGGACTTCAATTATCTGTATATCAGACCTTTTGATATTGTCCTACACGTACATCCCTTGGACTGTTAATATTTTTTCAATCTCTTTTCTCTTTTTCATATTGGATAATTTCTATTGATTTATCTTCTAGTTTCTGACATTTTTCTCTGTTAAATCCATTCTGCCATTAGGCTCAGCCAGTGAATCTTTTTATTTCAGGTACTGTATTTTTCCTAAAATTTCCATTTGTATCTTTTTAATGTATTTGATTCCTCTGCTGGGTTTTACTATCTTTTCATTGATTACAGTGTTTTCCTTTACTTCATTGAACATAGTTATATTAGCTGCTTTGAGATTACTGTCTGATAATTCCAACACCTGTGTCATCTGGAATGTAGCCTTTCTTTGTTATCTTTTCCTTTGAGAATAGGTCCCATTTTTTTAGTACTTTTTTTTTTTGTGAGGAAGATTGGCCCTGAGCTAACATCTGCCAATCCTCCTCTTTTTGCTGAGGAAGACTGGCCCTGGGCTAACATCCATGCCCATCTTCCTCTACTTTATATGGGACGCCTCCACAGCATGGCTTGCCAAGCAGGGCATCGGTGCGCGCCTGGGATCCGAACCAGCGAACCTCGGGCCGCACAGCGGAGCGCGTGCACTTAACCGTTTGCGCCACTGTGCCGGCCCCTCTTAGTACTTTTTATGTCAAGTCATTATGAATTGTGTCTTTGGCATTACGAATATTGTTTTAGAGTCTCCGGATTCTGTTTTTTTCCTCTGCAAAGTATTGATGCTTTTGTTTAGCATGAAATTAATTTGGTGCGAAACAAACTGAAGATTTTGTCTTGCTTATAGTGGGTAACAACTCAAATCCTGCTTCAGTTCTATTATGTGGAAGAGCAGAAGAATATTCTATTTTTGGTTCTTTTATCTGAGCTGCATGCATTGTGCCTTTATATTATTCAAATCAAATTAGGGCTTAGTCAGAGACTATCTGAATTGACACAGAGTTTAGAGTTCCCCTCCTGGATTCTCTCTTTTGGAATTCCTGCCTCATTCTCTAGCTGCCTTGCACTCCCTTCTCTTGGTTCCTCAGGCCCGAGAGATGGTGGGCTTTCTATATGAGTTTTTGCCACTGTGCACTGCACCACAATCTTGGTCTGTCCATAGGTCAAAGCCACCAAAAATGGAAAACTCACTCTGTGTTGGTCACCTCCTGCACATTTTGACTCTGCATGCTTCTGTTCACTTCTTGACTCCTCAGGTAGTTGTTTTTTTGTATTTTGTCTAGTTCATAGTTGTTATCTGTGGAAAGGTCAGTCTGTTAGGAGCTTACTTCTCCATACTAGAAAAGGAACTCTCCAAACGAAAGTAATCAAAAAATTAAATTTTTGGATAGAAATAATTAATTATAAAGTTTATGTATGCTTGATCTTTCCAAGGATTATGTTTTTGGCATATGTGGTTTAAGAGAAGCAGAAGTATCCCTCTACTTGTCTATTCATAAGCCACCATTTTACTGTCTCAAGAGAAGTTTCCTTTTTCTGATTCAGATTATCTAGTAAACAGCCTCTGACAAGCTGATAGGCAACAAACCTATAGATCCAAATCAGTGCCACTCAAATTGTGTCCACTAACCAGTGTCTTACATGAACTATGTGTTGCCTGTCTATAATGAGATGAGGACAGAATTGAGAATGTGTGTTTACAAACTTTCATGCAACTTTTAGAGTAATTTTATATCTGTTAAATATAAGAAAAAAAATGTGGCCTTGTATTTGCATGCCTTTGGTTTTTCTTAAACTTCATTTTTCTAGTAATTAATTTTTATATTTTAAAAAAGTATTGGTTGGTGATAGCTTGGAAATTAAAAACAAAAACACTGGTTCTTCCCATTGATAATTTGACAAACATTAGCCTAGATTTCAAATAAGAAAATAACTTGGAAAGGTCTCAAGTTAATCATTTAATAGGAGAGATGAGCCTAGACTGTAATTTAAATATAGCAATAGTTCCTGAATGACCTGGGATGGGCTAAAATGTTTTTTTAAAAGATGAGAAAACTGACGTACAGAAAGTCCTAATCAAGTTGATTTCTCTTGGGTATACAACATAGCAGCCAATATGTCAGCAAAGAATTCAGTACTAATTTAGCTTTGAGCTGAGATTAAAATAGTCTTTGCTTGTTCACTCTGAGAAGTTCCTGTTTTACTATTTAGGTTAGAAGTAAAGCAGTAAGCTCAGAGGAAGAACAAATAATAATAGCAACAGACCCATTTACTAAGAGCCTACTGTGCAATCAACTCAGAGTAGAGAAAAACAACCCTTTATGTGGATTATATTTTTATTCCCATTTTGGAGATGAGAAAACTGAGTCTTGGAGAAGCAACTTAATCTAAATCATAGAGCAAGTAAGCGACAGAACCAGGATTCCAATTCAGACATCTGGTTTCAAAGTCGCTACACTTAACATTACTGTTCTTTATTAAGCCCCAAATAGACCCACACAAATTATTATACCATCAGGCATGTGGTTTCAAGTGCTCTACTAAGACAGCGCTAGAAATGAACTGGGTAATAGCAAGTACGTGGGTCTCCCATTCAAGGATTCATCAGTCTTCACTAAACTTAACTTGGAAAATCTATGTCAAAGTATCAGGTAGCAGTCAGCATTTTGGAAGGCAGGTAAGGATGGGGAAGCAATAAACAAATTCTTTTCCGAATCACTGTAGATGTGTATGCTTGTTAAGTGTTTCTATTTATTCTCTTTGCCTATCAGAGGATTGGGTCTCTTTAAAAATTACACAAATAAAAACCATTGTTTGCCATCCTGTCCTTACCAAGCTGGAGAATGGAAGAGAAAGGCTAAGCCTTTTGTGCTTAAACACACATTCATTCATTTTAAGAACTCTAGTTTATGCTGAACACAACTAAGCTGGGTTGTTCTTCTGGGGAGTGTACTTGCAAGTCAATATTTCACTGGCCCTATACCTTAAGATTTTCTTAAAGATATCAGTTGTCAGTATAAATTAAATCTAGTTTAAATCAACATAATTCTATTTATCCCAGCAAGAAAGTTTTTTAAAAATGATTCCTTGTCTAATTGTTTACAGAAATAATCTTTGCATAATTTTACACCCCATACTTCAGGTGCTTGGGATTCAGTCTTAATCAGAAAAATTTCTTTACGGCATCCTTTCTACGTCCTTCCTGTATCCTCTGTAACAGAAAATTACCAGCAGAAGCATTTCCCCTTCACCCAGTTCCTGTTCTCTTATCACAATTCTATCCCTCTACCCTCCCTTCCTGCTCTGCAGGAGAATTTGAGAGGGCAGGGAAAGATTGTTAAAAGTTTGCCCTCTATCCAACACCACTGCATCCAGTAGTCTGCGTGTCTACTTTTTTGCCTATTTATCAGTTCCCTCCCCTGTTTCCTCTTCCATACCTCTTTGTGTGGACCATGGATTAACGCCCAAGTGCTTTTACCCTATGGACACTTCCAGACCACAGTGACTTCAATCCAAGTCACAGTAGGACTGAAAGTTTCAGCTTGTTTTCTAGTGCCCTTTCTACAATGCTGGGCCAGGGGTGGAATGAAAATAAAAATGATGAGCATTAATTTTTTTCCCTACCTGTCCTATACTTTCCCCATTACCCTTCCCATACCAATCATTCCTTACTTCTCTGCCACCCTTCCTATGTCTTCCGCTCCCACAGCTACCCTTTATTGAAGTTGTTAGAAACTGTTATATACATCAGTCCATTCCATCCTAAGAACTCTTACGACGTAGGCAGTAATGCTAATAGCTACATTTGAGTGCTTACTATGTGCCAAGCATCGCTTTAACCATTTTACATGTATTAACTCATCTGATCTGTGAAGCTATTATTCCTCTTCCTATTTTACAGATAAGGAAGTTGATGTTTTCAATGCCCTGTGTTAAACTGGGAGTAACTGGCAGAGATTTGCTGTATTTTTTTTTTGCAGGAGAAGATTCGCCCTAAGCTAACATCCGTTGCCAATCTTCCTCCTTTTTTTTCCCCTCTCTCCCCTGCCCGCCTCAAAGCTGCAGTACATAGTTATATATTCTGGTTCTTCCACGTGAGTAACGGCCACAGCATGGCTACAGACAGTCTGAACCGGGACACCAAAGCGGTGGGCGCCGAACTTAACCGCTAAGCCATCAAGGCCGGCTCCAGAGGCAGGATTTGAATCCATGTCTGACTGGCTCTAAAGCAGCCTTTAATCATTACTTAATTAATATTTATTGAATCAGTATTTTCAGCCCCTAATCTGGTGAACACTTTGCGATCTCATCTCCCATATCCTCATCCTTTACGTGCCCCTAAATTCTCTTCCTCCCTTCGTGACGCACCGCCCCCTCACGTCCCTTCTGCCCCTTCATCCTACTGTTCGCCCACATTCCTTTATTACCCTGCGCTCTCACTTTCCTTGACCCCCACATTCCGGTCTCCATCGTCTCCGTCCCTCAGCTCCTCGTCTCTTTCTTCTCTTACTCCTCTCTCATATCTAAAATTTCCCCTCCTTCCACACGTCCCTCGTCCCTCGTCCCTCCCGCCTCATAAGACCCTCTCACGCCGGGAACCGTCACCTCCCTTTCCCAGCGCCCAGAGGCCGAGCAGCGGGACGCAGCGCGCACAGCGCGCCGGGGCGGGCGTCTGAGGGGCGACGCGGGGTCCCCCCGCTCCCCGGCAGCCCCGGGCGCGGTGCAGTCTGGGGGAACATGGCCGCTTCCGGTCTCCCTGCCGGGCCGGCACTGGCCTGAGCGCGGCTCCTGCCCGGCGCACTCCGCCCTCCGCTCCTCCCGCCCCGCAGCCGCGGAGGTCGCTTCAGCCTCTCCCTCCCGCTGCCCCCGCCGCGCCATGGAGAAGAGCTCGAGCTGCGAGAGTCTTGGCTCCCAGCCGGCGGCAGCACGGCCGCCCAGCGTGGATTCTCTGTCCAGGTAACCAGGACACCTAGGGCCCCGCCCAGCGTCCGAGGGGGATGGAGAGGGGTCGGGGGCCCACTGGATGGTGCCCCCACTCGCGGACTCTGGTTCCAAAGGCTGCGCCGGAATTCTTTCCCTGGGACTTGAAAGCTACTTCTTCCTCGCAGGGGCTTAGAGGCTGGGAAAAAGAAGGTTAAAACTCACTACTACTTTATCGCCTCCTCTACCTTTCGTATTGAGATATTATTTTATCCCCATTGAGGTAGCCCCAGTTCATTACTTTCTCTTATCTTTCGTTCCCTCTTAAATCATTTTTTGGACAGCCCTTCCCCCACTCTCCCCCTTCCCCCATTTCCTCCCTGTCTTTCTCTCTACCACTCTTTTCAAAACCATCCTCTAGTCTTGCTTCCATCCATGCTTGTGTCTTTGCCTTTTGGATTCTTGCCCACCCTGACTTCTCTTTTTCATCACTTCACTTCCATAAAGGAAATCGTTCAAGATTTTCCCTACACTCTGATTCGGCCCACCACCAACTTTGCTTAAAAATGTATATAAAAATACACACTGTGCGTTTCTTTTCTAGATCTTTCAGTTGAAAGTCATTATCTAGGAATCTCAGTAGTCTTTATCTCCGAGTGCATAGTGAATCATGAGTGGTAGTTTTCTTCCTTCTTGAGTTACCGGTTCTCCAGGTTATTTCTCTTGTAGCAGATGGGATTTTTTTCCTGGAAATTTGAGGAGGACTTTAGTATGCAGCATCGCAGAGAGCTGTTGTAAATATTAACTAGACATGTTTTAGATGCAGTTTTTTTCTTTGGTTTTAAAATAATGATTTAAAATTTTATTAAGGAATAATAGAAGACCTGTAACTGTTATATAGCAACAATGAAATCACGTTCTTTTCCTCTGAAAAAGTCTAATTTTTATTAGTGAGTTATTAGATACTACGCTGTGGTGCGAAAACACACACAATTTTCATTTTTTCCCCTGAATAAAAGTTGCACTGTCTCCTTTAATTAATTTTGGACTCCACTAAATATGGGTGATACTGCCAATTTTTCCTATTACTGTTCAGTAGGGAACAGCAATCCCTATTTGGGATTCATTAGCTGATGGGAAATCATTAGCTGATGCCATCAATCTAAATTAGATTCTTTTCCTATATGCACTCATAGCAACCTGCCCACCCCCTTTTCAGAGTCCTTAACAAGCACAGTATAATTGTTGATTTGTCTTCTCTACTAGGCTATAAGCTACTTGAGGACAAGGACTGTATCTTACTCATCTTCATATCCTCAGCATTTAACAGAGACCCTGCATGTCAGAGGTGCTCAATAGTGTTATTTTGAATTTGTAGGTTGAATTATCCAGGAGAGAAGAATTTTTCTTTGAATTTGATTATGTATATTGTACATTTGTTTCAAGTATTTTTTGAATTTTGTGTTTATTACTCTGAAATTTAGAAAGCTGAGGATTTACATAGCTGTAAAATCATTCAGAAAACACGTTGGAAAATTATAATTTTATGAGAAAGTTACAAATGCCAGCTATGGTTCAGAGTAGAATGTAAAGAAAACAAATGAGGCAACCAATATTCTCATCCAAGCGAGAAGATTTAGAACCACAGGAGGCAGCACAGTCTGCTAGAAAGAAGAAAGTACTGGAAGTCAGGAGGCTCAGGTTCTCAAGTCCCTGGATCAGCTAGCCATTTGGCCTGTATCATTTAACGTTTCTAGTCTGCTGTTTTCTCATCTTTTAAAATAAAGGGGTTGATCTGGAAAATCTGTAACGCACCTTGGAGCTCTAAAATTCTATCGTTCTTTATCTTAATGACTATACTTACTAAGATGAATGCATTCTTATCAATTACTAAAATATTACCTTTACAAATAACCTTTGTTATAGATTTTTGAAGTTACACTAAATAAATGTTATCATTACAAATTAATGTACCTAATTGTTGCACTTAAGCACATTTATTTTCTAAAAAAGACAATGTCCCGCAACTTTAAAGTTTATATATGTATTTTAACTTCTTAGTAAAAAATTATGTTATTGACATGTGAATTTGAGAAAATTAAGAACTTGAATTTTGACTACAGTATGTTAGTTTCAGCCTCTCTAGACAAAAATGTAGGTATGATTCTCTCCTTTCCACAGGAGAATGCCAGCTTTCATTCCTCTCCTCTGGAAGGTAGAAAAATAACATTTATTGAATGTCTGCTGTAAAGAATTTACCATGCTAAATTCTTTCATATCTTTTATTTCATGAATTATTACACCTGTTTATGGCACTGTCTTTAATCAACAGTATAGAATAGCTGCATTGTAGACACTTGTTAGAAAGCTTAAATTTAAACTTAATGTAGCCTAACAATCACAGGTGATTCTAATAACAGGCCAGGTGTAATACACAACCATGGTTATAATAGCTACGTTAAGTGGCTATCTAGATTAAGTTTCTACTTTTGTTTTGTTAGCCTATGATAAAGCAAAATACTGTGTTTGAACTATATTATCTCAGCTTTTTGCAGAAATATCCCCCTTAAATTGTAGTTTATTTTCGTGCTTTCTGTTTTATACAATTAGGAAATTTTCAATTTTCATTTAGGAAATTGCCTTGTGAATTTGTTTTGATAGTGCCTGCAAAATAATAGTTAACAATACTGTTCAGTGTGTTACGGATTGTCTTTTACACATTAGATTGACATAAATTTCTGCTGAGTTTAGCTTCAAGGAAAATTATTTATGCAAAAAAATTATGTATGCCTCCTATTTGTTTGAAAATGGAAACTATGTAACTGCATCTCTTCAGTTTAGCAAAAAGACTTGGGTCAGATTTATAGATGAAGTTGGTAATATACTCATCTCTAATTTCTTCAAGTACTTCTACTAGATGAATTCAGTTTAAATATTATGTTTAAATGTGTTAGTTTGTAAGATGTTTTACGCTTTTCTTGGAAGTAGGAAAAATGTAAATCTGAAAAATAATACACTAACCTATCTGATTGCCCATTGTTTTTTTTTGGAAAATAACACACTCCATTGAAGTTGGATGACTGGCTCTTGTGGGATCTGTAGTTCACACTAAACATGTGTTGAGTCTTGATATAAATATATCTGTGGTCAACTCAGAGTTGCTCTTGCTTCTCACTTTGCCTTCTAGATCATCAAAGGCCTGATGCCTTTGGTCATGAAAGAGCAATTTTATTCTTTATTTGATGTCCAGATAGCAGTTTCCTAATCAGCTATAGTTATGTCATCTTGCATCTTTGTAAAAAGTAATTTTCTTTGGTGAGTCCTGCTTGTTATTGCCCTACTTCAGTGAGCTGTTCAGCAGCTCTTATATATCCTGCCATTGTCGATTCTTCATGGACAGCCCCACGGAGAAAGTTCTGAAAAAATTCACTTCAACACACTGATAATCTGGCTGTATTCCATAATTTTATTCATATTGGTCTTGCACTGATTTTTGGTGTAAGTATGACTTACATAGGATATAGGTAAAACAATACTATAGGCCTCATGTGATAGCTAGGGTAGGGGCCTGAGCCTCAGAATTGTATACGTTATGTAGCAGAATTTGTCACTATATTGGTAGTGTTCTGCCTTCTTAGTTTGGTTTTCCATTTTTCTGTTTGTACACTGTTATAAAATGTACTGCTTGAGTGGGTTTCTTTGATTACTTTTTATGCACAATCAAATGCTAATATATCTAGTGCCAAATAGGTGCCCATTGAACGTTCGAATAAAGAAATGTTGACTGAATGTTCACCACTTGTCTTATTTGTTGTTTCCACTCAAAGGATTAAAAAGGGTTTTCTTATGTTGAATTTGGCCTGTAAAGTAACAACTTAAGATGTCAAGAGGCTTCATGCAAGAATAACTTCAGGTTCGAGCTGAAGTGCCCAGTCCTACGTATCTTCACAGTATTATGTTTCCTTAGCCTACCTGCTTTTCCATCTGCTACTTTTGATTACTTTGGTCTCTTTCTCTAATTTATCTTGTCAGTCATTTTATTTAATGTGTATTTCCTTTATCCTTTTCATATCTTCATGCACTAGTTATTCTGGGCACCACTTGTTTGTCTCAGATTATTTTGGTTTATCAGTTGATTTCTAGTCTGTAAACTCATTAATGTTTATGAGCATCCCACATTTACATTTACCTTAGATAAAAAAATCATAGGGGAGGTACACATAATATACTCAAAAAAGTCGTCTCCAACAAATTACATTTTTAAATTGCATGTCTTCCTTAAAATTATCATTTGAAAACAGCAAATCCTGGATTTCTGTGTGAATTTTGATGGTTCTTAGAGCCTGAAGACATATAAGAGTTTCTAAGATTTCTAAAACGCATTTAGTGGCAAGGTCTCATCTCTAGTTGCAGCCTCAAAGTCACTTAGAGGTGATATCTTGATAGGAAATGTGCTTTGGGGTTGTTTTTCCAGTAGTGGTGATGAATTTGTGTCCAATCACACATTCTTACCCATTCCTGTTGTTACTCTTGGCATGTCTTCTGAGGCAGCTGGCCAGGGTTAGTGGTAGAAACTATAGCTACAGAACAAAGTGAAGCTAAGAGATTGAACCTCCAATCCTGGCCTTATTATTAGCACCTTGCATCAGACATTGAACGTGTTGTAGCCTAAAAATTACTTATTTTGGATTTCATTATTCCAGGACCCTAAAAGAACTTTAAAGTTTGTTAGATAAGATCCATTATTGTGAACTAATCAGTAATTATTGTGTAGATTTTTCTGAAAGAATACTTAAAGAGAATAATTACTAATCAAAAGTATACTAGTTAAGCTAATACAAGTTAATTCTAAAGCTTATGCTATCATCAGTAGTATTCTATTAATGTAGCTCAGTAGTTCCCAGACCAGTAACATTAGCATCCTTTGAGAGTTTGTTAAAAAGACAGATTCTCTGTTCCTACCTGAGATCTAACTGAATCAAAAACTCTGGATGTGGCGCCCACAGTTAGTGTTTTAGCAAGTCCTCCAGGTAATCCTGATGCATGCTAAAGTTTGAGAATCACTGCCTTCGATCTTTCACTAATTGTTGCTTAGTAACTTCATCAGTATTAGTTGAAATGGACTAAAAGTCTAGGTTAGAGCTGCTATAAGCCTATTACTTGACAGCATTTTTGAAAAAATATTGACTAGAAGTAGTGGAAGGTAAAAATCATCTCTTGTAGTTTTGTTATATCTGATTTTTAGGAAATTTCCTGAGATCTTTTCTTTCTCAGCCATGAGTAACACAAATCAAGAATACATGTTTTAGGCTTTTTCTTAAAAATAAGTTCTTGGTGAGATACTTTAGTGATAACTTGCATTTTTAAAAAGTAGTGTAAAGGAGTAATTCCAGGAGGCCATCTCCAGAACCAGTAAAGCCTGGATTATGCCCAAAGGAAGGAAATAGCCCAGATACAAATGTCCAGAGAGCAGTAAGTTTATTTTGGAAAGCTGCCAGGTTAGTGTTCTTGTGTTCACAATCACCCGGGCCAAAGGTTGCATGTGATTCAGGACTTGACCAGTGGAAGTTCTTTAATTTTTAGTATAGAATATTTTCTCTTTTTAAGGAAAATGAGTTTGAATAGGTAAAGCACTTGCTGTCTTTGTGCCTACTGTATGGTTTAATTAAATCAGTGGATAGGATTAAAAACTATTGAGAGGTGATAAGGATAGGGAGTGATTTTATAAGCCTGCTTTCCGCAGGAAGTCAGGTTAAAAATAGAACTGTAAAAAAAGAAAAGATTGGTACAAGGTTATTAAAATTAAAGGGACTGGAGAAGATGCCCTCTTAATGAAAATAATAACCTCAATTCCCTTTCCTGTAGCTTTATTACACAGAACTAATTGTGCTTATTCCTCTTAATGTGTTTCTGTATATGTACCAATGTTGTCATCACTATAGACCACTAATGAGCCAGTTTCATAATTCTTCCCCTGCCCAAGTACATAGTACCCAGGACAGTAATTGCTGATGAATTTTCCTTCTTTCAAAGACTCTTACTAGATGTGTTTGACTCTTGGACTCTTTAAATACCTTTTAGTCTAGATTAAATAAAGGCAGGTGCTATGTTTTCAGTATAATAAAAATTAACTTTTAAGGTATGTTTTCATCTATATGCTTCAAAAAAGCCTAAATACTGATACTTGGAAAACTCTTCTTTCATTTTTATTTTTTAAAGTTAGGGTTTAGGTTTAGCAGAGTATAACAGAAAATCCAAACTAACTGTAGCTTAAAACAGAGATGATTTTATTCTTTCCCCCCATAAAAGGCCAGAGATAGTCAATACAGATCTGATATAGTGGATCTGAAGTATTGAGGACGCAGACTCTTTCTAACTTAATGTATCTTACGTTCCATTGTTACCTCATGAACCAAAATTGCTGTTGGAGCTCTAAGCATTGCATTTTCATTCTAGTTGAAAGTAACAAGGAAGGGAAGAAGAAAGGCATGTTCTCTCTCTTTAAAGGATGCTTTTTAAAGTCACATATAGTCTTTTAAGTTTACATCCAGTTGGCCCCATGGCCATAGGACATGGTCCCATGGCCATACCTAGCCACAAGGGAGGCTAGGGTGTGTAGTCTCTTCTGGGAGGGCTTGTGCTGAGCTAAACATTGGAGGTTCTGTCTCTAAGGAATAGGAGAGAATGGTTATTGGAGACAATCAAAAGCTTCTTCCGTGGTATACAAATGAATCATTTTAAAGCAAGGAAGACATTTTCCAGTTGAAGTCCACAACACTTCACTTAACGCCAGAGGCATTCTTAGATTTGCAAATGCAGTGACCAAAATAGAAAATACACTGAAAGAGAGAGATAATATATTGTAGCAGACCAAAAAGAGAACTGTATCTTGGAACTTTCTAAACTCTGAGTTTTTGAACTTTCTACTTTTTTTTGTATTTTCTTGGCCAGATTTTTATAATCCTAATCTAAGACCATAAAATAAAAGGGATACATTTAATAATTGCCAGATCATTAAGTGAAAGGCAAATAGAAATCAAAAGAAAAATGATCAACTGTGCTATTTCGTTTGAAGAGCTCAAGGAATTGCATGGTAAAGTTGTGGTGAGGAGGAGGATGGCCTCCATTGCTTACTTCTCTGCAGTTTGATGTTCATTTCCAAGACATGTGTCCGTGTGTTTTATCTCTCCCAGAATATTGCATCAGGTTCTCCTTAGGTCTTTTCTCTCATTTCGGTTCTAAAGGTTTGGACTCCATAAGGGAAATAAAGCGGACCATTTTGGGCCATGTTAGTTATGAATACTTTTGCCAATATTTTGTGTTTTTTTCCTTACATCTTTGACCTAAAATTTTGATTGAAAATTCAGAGAAATTGGTGTTTTATGCATTTTTATGTTACCTAACTTAAATATTAATACTTTAAGCGTGTAATGTCAAACATAAGTTGTTTAATCATTTGGGGTGGGTAGAGGAGGGTAGAGAAGTCTTCGCTGGATTGATACAGCATTATTCATTGTGCTCAGAGGGTTTAATAGGCATGAGTCACAAATATATCTCCTTCCTTAACAGCATTGCCTTTACTGGTAACAGCAAGTGAGCAGTTATTCAATTAGGACTTTGTTAGGAAGTTGTGCATCAGCAAAGGGGTAATAACTTTGGCTGATGATGGGCTAGTACAAGCCTTAATTTTCTTGAGCTGAGCGAAGATGCCCAGCAAAGGCCAAAAATAAAATTTTATGTGATACAAATGTCGTCTGTTACTGGTATTGGATAATATTCTTCCATTATAACCAAAGGCAGTACCTAAAAATATAAACACCTGAGATAGGCTTTGCTTTTGAAGTGATAGACAGTTGTTGTAGTAATAAATTAATAACAATCACATTAATAACAATAACAATCACAACAATGATATATAAATAATATATATAATAGCACTTAACATTTATTGAGTGCTTACTGTATGCTGGGCATGGTATTAAATTCCTGGTATGCATTTTTTCATGTAATCCTCATAATTACGTAAAATAACAGTATTATTGTGTTCATTTTACAGATGAGAAAACTGAAGATTAGGGAGAGCGGTTTGACTTTGGAACCCAAGTCTGTTTAGCTTCAGGGTCTATGTGCTGTAAAGAACTGATCATACCTGAAGATCTGGTGCCCCAGGTCCAGGCCAAAACGTGATAGTTAGAGGGCAGTCTCAGGGCAAGTTGATTGGGCGGTAGTGACAACGATATGAGGTTCCTTGACCGGCTGCACTGCTGAGCAGGAGGATAAGGTACACAATACATTAGTGAGTTCGGAGTGTCCATCTTTGGAGAGAGTTTTCTCTAGCTTTGAGTGTTTTTTTCCTTCGGACCGAAAACAGGATGATTTGTTTCTTTGCCTGTTGATTAAAAGGATAGTATCATTTTCATTCAAAAGAATAGTTTTACATTTTGAACATCAGATAAATTATGAAGCAAGTAAACCTGCCAAAGCCTCCTTCCGCCCCTCCCTCCCCCTCAGGCTTTACAGAATAATTTAGAATACTTTACTGTAGAGTTCCTTAAATATCTGAATTCCCCTAAGTTCCTTTGTGTTTGTTTACAGTTAATGTGTTAAGAGCCATTGACATTTGAAGATCATCAGAAGTGAAGATAAAACATCTCAAAAATTATAATGTAAGTGAATGGGAAAATGGAAATAAAAAATGGACAAAAGTTAATATTGCCAACAATATTTCTGGAATCCATGTATTACCCCAAATGAAATTTATGCATATGACTGACCACTAGCTTCAAATTTTAGTCCTAATTCCAAGTCCCAGTCCTTAAAATTCTGTGTTCTCTTCTACCTGGGGAAAATAGTCACTAGGTTTTAGTCATCAGTAATTTTCCATTAGAATTCTTTTGACTTCCATGTACTGTTTTTTTCCTTTTCCTCCATAGTACTTTGCAGTTTGATAAGGGCTCGTGTTATATTTAAAATTTGATGTGTGTAGATTCTGAGGTCTTCACTTGACAGCTGATGATGTATGTTTTACTCAGTTTTAATTTTACTACTGTTTTGTATGTTTCATAGCCAAAAATGTGACCAGTTATCTAGCTACCCTCCTCCCTTCCTCCCTTCTTTCCCTTCTTTCTTTACCCACTCGTTTCCTCCCCCCTTCCTTCCTTTGTCTCTATAAATACTTGTTTAACATCAACTGTGCCTGCACGTTATGCTAGATCCAGAATTCCTAAGACCTTGGTGCTGAGTTAGGTCATTTTTTTATACAGTTAGGGACATTAGAGATCATCTAGCTCGTGTTTCTCAAGTGTGGCTAAGGACCACCTGCATATTTCAGTCACCTGTGGTGCTTGGTGAACATTTAGCTTCTTAGGTTTAGGGTAGACATTCTGAATCACTGGGAGTGGGCCCAAGAATCTGCACGTAAAGTAAGAACCACCGATCCAAAGATTCTAGTGCAACTCTGTAAGTTTGCAGGTGAGGGAACAGACCTAGAGAAGTTTTATAACTTACCCAAAGGCACAGTAAGTGTTAGAAGGCCAGGAAAGGTTGATGATACTTCCTCCAAAGTCACAGAGCTATTTGGTGTCAGAAGTGATCTCCTGACTCCCAGTTCTAGACTTTACCAAGTCACGTCGTGATTTTTGTTGGGCCAGACAGCTTCACTGTGTATATATAAAATCATAAGTGATCCATCACTGTTCCTGAAAAAATAACCAAAAAAATAACTGAAAAACATGGACGGTTTGTTTCTTCATCTTTAGTCAGATATATGACTGATTCTGATTTTGAAATCACTGGGTGGGAAAAAAACCCTGGTAGTCCAGGTGGAGGAAAAAGACTTTTTTTCCCCCTGTGGTACTATCCCTACCTGGCCTTTGAGTTTTATGCTTCGGAAAAGGATCTGATTTCATTTTTGAATGATGGTAGCTCGCATAGTGCTTTGCAAATAGTAGCTGCTTGGTAAGCTGTAGTATGAACAGTTTCCTGTTAAAACTTTTTTTCCTTTGGATTCTGTGAGATACTGTTAGGAGTGGTTTTATTTGTTTTGTACAGAATCTGATGCTTTATATACCAAGCCAGAGACTTTAAATAATTGAAGTAATTTTATATTTATAATACTCCATTGTTGTAGTTGATAGTCACGGTATCTCTGAGGAACTGAAATACTCTAAAGTATTTTCTGAACTATAAGAATTTGAATTAATTTTAATATTGTGTATATTTTATATTGTATTGTGTATACTATATTGATAGTTACTGAACGGTAACCTTACATTAGTAAATGTAGTTATCCAATTTTTTGGGAATATTCTGTAATTCTCAAATTTACTAGTAAGTTTAACTATAAAATGCCATTACCCAGTTTTCTGGATATTTTGGGATGTGTTTTAATTGTAAGATTTTTAAAAAGTGACATTTTAAAATCACTTATTCACTTCTAATAAGTTTATTGTATTTTGTAATTATAGATTTTCTGTCTATTAAATATTTTCTGCTCTCTTTGTAACCACAATCTCAAAATCATAAATATACTAGCTCTAAAAAGGAACCTTATCTATTATGTCGTCTAACTCCTTCATTTTTTTATGTTGGGACACTAAAGTTAAGAGACGTGCCTAGGAGTGGAAGTTTTATGAATGTTAAAATACACTTATGAACAAACAGAATAACATTTATTGTATTTCTATAATAATATGTGTAAAATGCTTTGAAAATGGTAAATTGTCGTGCAAATGTAATGTATTATTATGATTACCACTAGGATGATAATATGTCTACTGAATTTCCTTATGATTTAATTGAAAATGTTTGCTATTGTTTAATTTAAAATCAGAAAGAAAAATACGTGTGCTTGTCACTTGGTCTGTTCTCTTATTCCGTGTGCTCCGATTTTACTGAGTCTCCTTAAAGCACATGGTATTAGGATAGATACTTTGCACGCTACTTACGTTTCTCTTTCACCACGCTAATCCAATCCAGATTGTCACTTTATACACTTAACACGTAATACTCAGGGTGATACTTCAGTATTGGAAGACTTCTGTCAGCAATTTTCTGTGGGAAAAAATGGTTAATAAATGAATAAGTGAATGAATGAATGTTCAGTATTATTCCTCAGTGTAATCAACGTAGGAGATAGTAATGTTAACACATTTTGCTGTAGTTTTTATAGTTACAGGCTGTTTCACCTACCTGATCTCGGTTGTTTCTCGTAACAACCTTGTGAAGTAGGTCCTCACTTGACAGATGGGTAACTGAGGCTCAGAGAAGTGACATGATTGTCCAGTGTCCCCTGCTTATAAGAACTGGAACTGGAACTTGGACTCTAAATGCCATGCTGTTTCCACCGTCCAACATAAATCGTAACATGGAAGTGTTGGAGTTTCATGGGTATGCATTTTCTATTTAAAAGAAATTCTAAATGTTGGAAAATCGATGACAGGTTCACCTTATCCAGCCAGCCTAATTATTCAGTGCGTACTTCTCTTTAGAAGTGTGACTCACTTCTGCTACTCGTTAAATACTTACAAGAGATGCAGGTATCTTTTGGATAAAAGACTCATTCTCAGCATGGCTACCAGTGTGTGCTGCCTAAAATTATTTGAACGTTTAAAAGAGTATCTGTTCTTTAGAAGTATATTGAACTATATAAACTCAAAAAATATGCTGTGTGATATGCTACAGCACAATGTAGTGAAAAGTCTTCATTCTCTCTTACTCCTGGGTTCTTTAGTTCTGATTCTACTTCTTAACTGTGAATCTGGATGAGTCGCTTGATTTCTCTGGACCTGCTTCCTTTATCTGGAAAAAGGGTAAAATGATCCCTGCAGCCCTATCTTTACAGCATTGTTGTGAGACCTAAATGTGATGATTGATCATGGTGACAATAATAAAAAAAAAAATAGCCAGCACCTATATAGTGTGTACCATGTGGTAGGCACTGTTTTGAGTATTTTACATATATTAATTCGATTTTCATAACAATCCTGTTAGATATAAGAATTATCATTATCCTCACTTTATAGATGAGGAAACTGAGCCACAGAGAGGTTAAGTAACTTCCTCAAGGTCATACAGGGTGGTAGAACCAGAATTTAGTACAAAGCAATTTAGCCCCAGAGTTGGTAATATATAAGGAAGATAATGTGTATGAGAGCACTTTGAAATTTGTAAAGGGCTATGCTACTGTTAAGTATTATTACTTAGAAAAATATATAAAAGGAGATCCATGGGGCTGACCCGGTGGTGCAAGTGGTTAAATTCGCACACTCTGCTGCAGCGGTCCGGGGTTCGCGGGTTTGGATCCCGGGCACGCACCAACGCGCCGCTTGTGAAGCCATGCTGTGACAGCATCCCATATAAAGTAGAGGAAGATGGGCACAGATGTTAGCTTAGTGCCAGTCTTCCTCAGCAAAAAGAGGAGGATTGGCATTGGATGTTAGCTCAGGGCTGATCTTCCTCATACCCACACACACACAAAATATATGTGTGTGTGTGTTTGTGTATGTGTGTGTGTATATATATATATATATATATAAAGGAGATTCGTTTTCCTTATCCTTATTACACAGATAAAGAAAAAAGACAAAAACAAGTGAGAAAAAGGTGTCTTTTATGATTTATGATTTTTAACAACTAACTAATCTAGTAAATACGAAACAGTATTCAAAATTATGGAGGTATAAATCACTGAATGATGCCAATACATTAGATTTTTAATTTAACCTTTCCAGGCTAGAAAGAGAAAGAGACGTTTAATGCTCTTCTTTTCCTATGGAATGTTTTAATTTAGTGACTGCAAAATGAAACAAAACACCTGTGTTAATTTCACTTATATGACTGAAGTTTGTGCAGAAAAGTTATATCTCATTATGCTGAAAAGGTAGTGACCAATTAGTAGTAATAATTAGTTTTACTCTTGTTTTGGAAAAACAAAAATATCTATCTAGACAGCCTGAAGAATGGATATGTGGCTCTCTGATTTTAATAATGAATTCAGGGGACCGGCCCAGTGGCGTAGTGGTTAAGTTCGCGCGCTCCACTTTGGCGACCCAGGGTTCACAGGTTCGGATCCAAGGTGGATCTATACCCCTCATCAAGCCTTGCTGTGGCAGTGTCCTGTGTATAAAGTAGAGGAAGCTTGGCACCTGTTAGCTCAGGGACGATCTTTCTCAAGCAAAAAGAGGAAGATTAGCAACAGATGTTAGCTCAGGGCCATTCTTCCTCACCAAAAATAAATAAATAAATAAATAAAAAATGAATTCAGATTTGCATGATGGAATGAGGAAATTACATGCGAGGTCATTTATCAAAGCATGAATTCCCCATGTGTTTTCTTTATTTGTCCAGGTAAAAGTGTATGTTGAGCAAGCAGTTACCGAATAGGTCAACTCTCCTCTTTTAGTGTTTCTGACCTTACACTTCAATTTGGGATGGAAGTGTTTGTTTCTAAAAGGAAATGCAATTTGAGAGTAGCGTGCTTTGAGCTCTAATAATCTTACCAGTTTTCAGTTTAGTATGACATTTTTCTCAGCTAAACTGGTATATAAAGACTTCTCGCCTGTAGGCTACTTAAGAAGCCATATACGTTTTGATTTCAGCTCTAGTCTGAGTTTGAATGAGGTGCTGCTGAGGGTGTTGGGACTCAGGGTCTCTCCTACTCTCTGATTCTTATCCGTCCCCCGTGAACACATTCATTTTGGCTAGAATACTTTGGCTTTTACCTGTTTTATTTATATTTCCAGATGAGATCTTTGAAGAAACAATACTCTGTAAGGAAAAAAAGACCTATGTAAACCATTTTCTGTACAACCTGGTTTTACAGACTTTCTGCTGCATTACCAAAGAATATGCCCTGACTTTTAGTTTGGGAAATGTAGTTGATAGACCTAAAAATAAAATAATACAGATTAAACTGTGTTCAAGGTCACGTGTACGTTAGAATCCTGGGATTTTCCAGACTAAGTGGCAACATGCACCAGCTGTCCCAGAGCTCAAATCCCCTTTGTTTTTCTGAAGAATACATAATGAAGTCTCATCTCTGTCAATCAGGTGCCATGATGATGAGATCATTTATGCCATCTCTTTAATACTGTGGGTTGGTTAATTTAAAAAAATTCAAGGTTCTGGTGTAGCATTTTTAAAAATAACTATAAGCTGTAAATTAATTTGTTTTGGGGAGTTCTATTTTGGATATCCTGCAAATCTTCTGACAATAAGTCTTTTGTGTCCCAAATGCTTTATACACACTGCAGGCCTTTTATTATTTTTTTAAATAAAATTTTCAACAGAGTGACTAATAGAGCATGAACAGTGCTTATGACACTGCTGTCCATTGTGTAAGTATTGACAGCAAAATTTGCGTTCCTAGAAAAGCTTGTTCACGGTCAGAATATAGAACACATTCTGTGATGTTCTTGGGCAAACATGCTATGTGTGTCCTTAGGACATTACTTACAAAGGAAGACTTCTTAAAAAGAACCTTTTCTTTCCATGGAATACTGAAGAAAAATAAAATTGGCAGTAGGAGTGAAGCGATTTAAATAAGGCAAGTGGTTTAATCTTATTGTGATGACTGTGGTCAGTAATGACTGGAAATAAAAGAAATGCAACCTCTCCCATGTCCTCTGGAGGCATTTGTTTACTGGAATATATGAAAAGATAGGTGACTTGTTTCCAGGTTGTTTTGAATTAAGAGTGTATAATGGCTGGTGTGTTTATCTGCATCTCTAATCTTCAGAAATACCTTTTCACTTTTGCTAGAAATGTTTTTATTGGATTTTGAAATATTAGATCAGAAGAAGTAAGAGGAATATGAATATATTTATGGTATCGGTTAGTGCTTGGATTGTATTTTTCTGTTGATTATTGCAAAATACCTCCAGGAGTTAGTGTGATTAACAATAAAGTAATGATAATTCCATTAGCAATCCAGCAAACCAGCAGAACCAGAGAGGGTCAATGCTTTGCTAATGGTTACACTGAAAAATACTAGTGATGGAATTGGTTTTGTTGTTGAAGCTTTGGGTCAGTCTTCTGCTTGAATCTATCAGAAATTACATAGGATGTGTGTATGCGTGTGCATGAGGGTGGGTATGTGTTATATATATATATTTAAAAAAATTTCCCCCCTGATATTTGTGCTTTGTATTAAGTGATTCATCGAGTAACTAACTTTTTTTAAGTTTAAAAGTTTGTACATTCAGTTATCTTAGTCAATTGGGGACATTTTATAGTATAGATCTAAGTGAAAAGTTCTTTTAAGGCCAAGTGCTTTGCTTCCTTTTAATTCAATTAGTGGATTTCTTCTTAAAAGGAGACCCTTATTTCTGATTTCATTCTATTTTCCTTTCTGAAGAAGATACTCTTGTATTTCCACAATGCTATTTGTTGAATACTTTCTACCAGTTAAGTATTTAGCACTAATTACTTTCTATAGATCATGCTTTTTGATCCTTATTACAGTTTTATAAGGTATTATTATCTTATTTTATAAAGAGAGAACTTAGATTAGGTCACTTGCCTGAATTATTATTTGCTAAGTGCTGAAACCAAGTCTCTCTGACCCTGAAGCTCATGTTTTCAGCCACTAAGCAGTTCTATGTCTGTTCTGTGCTTTGTGTTCTCTTCTGTGTGTCTGTTGCATCCATTATATGCCTTCATTTCCACACTGTACTATTATGAGATACTTAACATATCCAGCATCTTCATTAGACTGTAAGTCCCTTGAAGAAAATGAATCTGTTTCAACTCTGACCACAGTACATAATACATTGATGATGTCAGTAAATGTCTATGGAAGAGGGGAGGGTGTAAAAAAGGAGATTTAGGAAGTTCCTGCTCCCCAAATGGAGGGGAAGAGTGGGAAGAGCAGGAGGGAAGATGGCTAAGAGGCCTTTAGTTGGAGGTAGAGGTTCTTAGTCTCCATCCTTTCAATGAAGCTGAGGGCTGCTTTGAGGCGTGGAAATATTTAGAGGTGATAAGTGAACCCCTACTGTCTGGAGACAGATTTCTCTGCCTTTGCAGCATTAACAGGGATACTTGTAAGTTCAGTAGTATTTAGGTAAGAAGTACTTCTGTAGTACGTACCAAAATTCACTTGTTTTGACATAATTTTCCTAATTTGCAAGATTTTAGCTTAATTAATTTGCAGGAATAAATATAACAACGACAAAATCTCCTAACTCTCCTAACTCGAACAAAGAAAGAAAGATGGAGAGTACATTATCTTATTTAATGATACTATTTTGAAACGCATGTGGAGAGTAATTTGTATCGCCCTACCAATAATTATTTTCTATAACTGTTCACCTAAATGTTACACTTTGAAATAGTAGAACTTTTGAGACCAAAAGGGTAGAGCATGACTCTTAGGAATAGTGCAGCAAAGGAAAAAGACATTCTGTTATAATAACAGCAGACCAGTAAATGTGTGGGAATGACTAAGAGTCAGATGATGGGATTTCTGTTTTGATCCTGTGGTGGAAAGAAAACTGTGTCACTCTGGCTGAGATAGTGGCAGGGCTGTTAAAAAACAGAGTATGACTAGTGCTGTCCTGTATTATGCCTCTCTTACTCACTATAAACCTAAGTTCTGTTCCTTCATATGTATGTGTGTATGTGTATGTTCATTTGGTTATTTTGTGGAACCAGAAGTTAACATTTAAATAATATTGAGTTGATTCTTTTTAATTAAGACTAAAGAATAATATAGTTTAGGGTGGCATGAGGAATGGGTTAAAGAGAGGGGAATTCTGGTGAGAGTGACTTCCCATTTACAAGGGCCATGGCTCTGCAAATTTGGATAAACGCATTTGTGAATGTAAATTGTTTGCATGTTCATATAATCTTTAATTGCTCTTCCTAAGGGTTGATAATGAATCAGAATTTAGTACATTAGAGTATAATTGCAGTTTTATTCTAAGAGGTATTTTGAGTCTCTTGGGAAAAGGAGTCTAAATATGAATAAGTATAAGTATAAAGAATAATTGGTATTATTAATAAGTATTCCACAGTGCTGGTTATATTTTGATCCATTCTGTTGCTTTTGAGAAAATTTTCTCTCTATAACAATGTTTATTTCTAAAATGTGTGTTTTATTTATAATTTTTTGACGTAGCAAGCTTATCTGAATAAAGATATTAATGCTCTTGAGGGCAAGAATTGTTTTGCCTACCCTTGAGGTATTAAGATTGTTTTTGTTCCAAAGTACACTTACCTCTCCATTATTCTGAACCTTATTAATTACTTGCAGGTTATCCAGGGCTTGGGAATTTTCTTTTTGCTTATGGCTTAAATATTTGAACCTTGTCAGTGGTTTTTTTGTACCTCCATTAAAGGATTTATAATAACAGAAGGGAATCATGATTATAATTTAATTTTATTTCTTAATAACAACTCTGATTAAAAGTTTGAGCAGAAAAGTGCCCACACAAATTGAAAATGAGGAATAAAATTTCATGATGTGGCTTTGTGAGGGCCTTTCTGTGGGGAAAGTTTATGCAGTATAGCTAAGAAATGATGTTGATGGACAAGTCTTTGAATCACATTTCAAATGGGACAATCATTTATTTGTATGTGTACGTGTGTGTGTGAGAGGGGAGATTTGGGGGCATTTTGATTATCAAGAAGTGAAAAGGATATTAAAAATGATAAAATCCTGTTTAGCAGATATTTCCAGTATTTAGTACTGTAACTGTTCAATTCATTTGTAATCGTAGAATTTTATGTTCATTCTTAGAATCATAGAACCTTAGATTTGAACTTTAGACCGTCTTGTATAGCAACTCCACCCCTTAAGTCTTCCTTGTGACTTGAATGTCATCATATGACTTGAATGTCATCATTGAATTTAGTTCGTTGAATATCATTGAATGTCATCATTCACAAAGCCCTCGCTTCCTCAACACTTTGTGCACCAATTTGGAGATCACTTTCGTGATAAAAGAGGCCTTGGATATAGGAAATGACCCTTTTTGTAGCCTGTCAATTAAATGAAATATGGATAATGGAGAATGATTGCTTAGTTTGGAAACATAGTAGTGTTTCTCTTTTAGGCATACATTGGGAAAAATCTTTTTTTTTTGTGGTGGAGGGAGGTGGCATTTAGTGATTAAAGCAGATACTATGGAATGGCTGTAATTTAATTTGAATAGTAATACCACAATTCTTTTACTCTTGACTTTGAAATCTCTCTGTGAAACTGTTATGAAACTTAGGGCCATTTAAAAAAGTATGTTTGGACCATGAACCCATGAATCTTTATGTCATCTTTTCATTTGTTCTCCCAAATTCTATACAGTTTGGCTTTTGTCGAAAATGAGATGATGTGATTTTTTTGGACAGTTTGTGACTTTTCCACAAGTCTTTTATTCTTTGTAATGAGAGATTTGATCATCTCAAATATTTCTTTATTTAATGTCTTTCCCTATAAACCAATTAGCCCTGTAAATTATTTTAGTGTAAATAGATCTGGCCTACTATTTTATTGCTGTCATTTTTTTTTATGGAAGATTGGCTCTGAGCTAACATCTGTGCCAATCTTCCTCCTTTTTTCCTTTTGTCCTCCCAAAGCCCCAGTAGATAGTTGTATGTCATAGTTGTACATCCTTCTAGTTGCTCTATGTGGGATGCTGCCTCAGCATAGCTTGATGAGTAGTGCGTAGATCTGCGCCCAGGATCCAAACCGGCAAACCCCGAGCGCTCGAACTTAACCGCCATGCCACTGGGCTGGCCCTTGCTGTCATTTTTAGTATAATGGATATATTGTAAATGCTAATCTCTAAAGAGTTCTGATTTTTATTATTGGAAGTTTCCTTGGTAAATAAGCATTTATTGAGTTTGTGCATTTTATCAAACTAGAAAACATAAACTTGCTTGAAAACGTTAGCAAAGAACCAGTAAGATGTAGATAGGAATTAAAGATGAACGTGTTGAGGGGGGCATATATCCAGGCAGTCATCCAGGAGGAATGGAGTTAATCTAGAAAGTCTTCCTGAGAAGATGCCTTGTTTCTTAGATAGCCCCGTACATATTGGTTTCTTGCTTTAAACTTAAGTCTTTAAGGTTTTAACAGTAACTTCATTTTCCACATTGTACATTTTCAGTTGCAGGATGCTGGCCTCTTTCTTTCTTCCACTTTTATTTAGCAGTAATGTTTATATATAAAAGAATCTTACTGTGTAGACAGTATTTTCACTTGGTCTTTATAACTATCAAGTGAGATAAGAAGAGCAAGTATTTTTTTCCCTACTTTGCAATATGAGATTGAGCCTCTGAGAGGCTAAATGACTTTCCATGATTTATGAGACCTAATTTTTGTTTCTCTTCTCGTAGCTTAAACTTACATAACGTAATTGGAGTGGGAGAGCAGTTTATCTATGTGTAAGCATTTGCCAAAGTGTCCCTTGCTTCATATTGTGAAGATGGTTTTTAATATGGTTACATATAATAGTCCACTATTAAACACTTAACTGTAGACATCCTTTTTTGGTCATGAAGTAAAATAGTACACAGCATTTGCGATGAAAGCAGAAAGGAGGTATGTTTCCAACAATGATTTAATAATTGGAACCAGTTGCTAGAGGGGAAATATGAAATTTCCTTTTCTAGAGGTTATTTTTGCTTGTCTGGTTTTAAATAAATTGTATTAAATTTTCCCTGGCAGAGACTATTTGATTATGGGTAATTTAGCTCCTTGTTTCTTTAAGGGTCAAATTGGTAGAGTCTCATTTGTTTTAATTCCAGTCCCGTGTTTACTTCATTCTGATAAACTGGAGTTCTCTGGTGGCGGTAGGAGGTGTCCTGTTCCAGCCTCCATTAGGTAAAAATAATAGTTTACATTGTTTTGGTGTTTCTGTTTGTCAGGTAATGTGCTGAACTTTTTGCCTGCATTATTTTATTTGATCTTTGTAAGTATGTGCACTATTTCTGGCATATGGTAAGCGCTCAGTAAGTATTAACTAAGTGGAGGAGACAGAAGATAAGTAAAACAAAAAGTATATCAGATAGTGATAAGTGCTCTGGGAAAAATAAAGTGGGAAAGGGGATAGAGAATGAGGAGGTGAATTTGGAATTGTTTGCAATTTTAAATAAAATGGCCGGGGAAGGTCTCACTAAGAAGGCAACATTTGAGCAAGAACGCTGAAGGAAGTGAAGGAAAAAGGGGAATATTTAGGAGAAGAGAGTTAGAGATAACTGAAGATATAAAGATCCTGAAGTGGAAACTTGCCTGATGTGTTGGAGGAACAGCCAGAAGTCTTGTATGGTTATAGTGCAAGGGAGCAAAAGGGAGAATAGTAGAAGATGAGATCAAAGAGGTAAGGGTGGGGACAGATTGTGAAAGGCCTTTAGGGCATTTTAAGGATTTGGGCTTTTATTCTGAGTGAGATGGGAAGGTAGTGGAAGGTTTTTTGCTAAGGAGTGACTAAATCAGATGTTTCAAAAGGATCTCTCTGGCTGCTGTGTTAAGAACAGACTAGGATGTAGAAGCAAGGAGACTGGTTTATAGGCTATTGGAATCATCCAGGAGGGAGATTATAGTGGTAGCTGAAGAAGTAGAGAGAAGTGGTTGGATGCTGGACATGTTTTGAAGGTGCAACCATTAGGATTTCCTGACTGATTGAACCTATAGTGTAATAGAAGAGTCAAAGATGACTGCAAAGTTTTTGGCCCAAGAAGATGAGGAAGGATAGAATTACCATTTACTAAGGTGTTAGAGCTGGTTTCAGGAAGAAGAACAGTAGTTTGGTTTTGGGCATAGTAGCTGTCCATCTGGAGGTATTAAATAGGTTATTGGAATCTGGAATTCAAGAGAGAAGTCTGTGATAGCGCTATAAATTTGGGTTCATCAACTTAAAGATATTAAAGCTGTGAGACTGAATGAGGTTATTAAGGAGCAGAGGTGTACATAGAGAACATAAGAGATCTAAGGACTGAGAGTTCAGGGGCATTCCAAGGAGGTTAAGAAGATGAGAAAGAATCATTACAGGAGACCTGAGAGAGAGTGGCTAGTGGCTAGTGAGGTAGCCATAAGAGTATATAGTGTTTTGGAAGCCAAGGGTAGAAAGTGTTTCAAGGAGGAAGGATCAACTATGTCGGATGCTGCTGATAGATGAGGACTAAGTACTGGCAACTGAGTTTAGCAGATTGGAGGTTCTTGATGACTTTTAACATTTTCGTTGGCCTAATGGAACTGGGTTCAAGAGAGAATGAGAGGTGAGAAATTGGAAGCAGTGAGTTAAAATATGTGTTTCTATGCTGGTTGGAATGATTGAATAGAGAGGGAAAGTTTTATGATGCAGGAGCCAGAGGGAAGAATTGCTGGAGAGATTTTCTTGCGAAGATGAGAGGAGGTGGAAGTTAGTGGAGGAGCTGGCTTTAGATGGGAGTATGTACTATTTTTCCACAGTAAGAGAAAGGAAGGCAGAGTACATATGCACAGATGCACATAGGTTGTGATTGGGGAAGCCTGTGGAAGATCTTCTTTGATTACTTCTATATTTTTCAGTGCTATGGGAATCTAGATCACCTACTAAAATTCAGGAGGAGAGGGTGGTAGAGGGTGAAGAAAGAAAAGACGTATGAATTAGTTGTCTAGAAGAATGGGAGAGTATATGGACTAGGGAAATGTATGATTGCTGGGCAGTATTAAGGACTTGGTTGAGGTAAATGATCATGAATTCAGAGTGAGTCCAGGCTGTATGGTTGTGTATTTTTCTCTAGACTAATTCAGCTGTATGGGTGCAGGTCTGGAGTAGGCAGAGAGTGGCTTAACTAGCATTTGGGTGTTGCCAGGTTAGTACCATGAAAAAGCAAGGGGCAAGGGAGTGATTGTAATTACAAGTTATGGAATTGAGTGAATTGGGGAAAGAGAGAAGTAAGGTCATGAAATAGAGACAATGAAAGGCAGTAGGAACAATGAAGGTCTTGGTGGAATTGAACAATTAAATATGTTGGCTAGGGTACTAGAGAGAATGAGCTGGTGGGCAGACAGTAGAATGTTTGAAATTTAAATTAAGAAGGTCAGTTAATTGGTAATGCCAGTGTTTAGGGTATGATCATGGTCTGAGGTAGAGTGGAGGACAAGATTATTGGATAAGAGGAGGTCAGGGAACTGAGAGGCCAGGTGTTGGAATGCTCATTTACATGGATATTGAAATCAATAAGAATTATGGCAATTGTATTAATATTAGAAAAAATGATGGTGAGCCTGAAGCTAATTCTTCAAGGAATGAGGGAGAGTGACTTAGAGATTGGTAAATGACTTCAACAGGGAGGAGTAGAGGGTGATATAGTGTGATGACATGATTGAGGTTTTTAGACATGGAGAGGAAGAATAGTCTGAAAGTGGCAATGAGGAACAAGGCCCAATTTGCAGGTCCAGTGGTGGGAGAGGGGTGTAGGATAGAAAGTAAGAGGGCTTATTTTGCCATTTGAAAGAGCTGTAGGGAGAGCAGTGTCCTCAGGGGAAAACCAGGCTTTAGTTAGAGTCAATGGTAAAAAGACCAGTTAAGAGAGAGAGTAGAGGATATTTTGCTGATGATTGACCTTGAAATCCAGAAGCACAGGAGTTGGGGGGTGAATGGAAAATGGGATCAGAAGAGGGGATTAGAGTCTGGTAGTTCTGACTTCTTGCAGGAACTGTTGAAAACAGAGATAAAGAGTATAATGAAGTTAGTCTTTACAGTTTTTAAGATAGAGTGTGGTGAGACTGTGAGTATTGAGGGGGAGGGAACAGTGAGGTCCTGCAGGGATCACTCACAATTCTGGGGTCTTCTCTTCACTTTTGCCAGTGGTGTTGAGGAGGCCAGGGGAGAGATGGAGAGACAGTCTTACTTCTCTAGAGCACTTGGATTTCTGATGCCCTTTCTTAAACTCCTGCTGATGGAGGCTGGGGATTGGGGGGAATGAGTGACCTTATTTGGAACACCAGGAGCTGAATAAATAACCAATTATATGAGGTAGAGTTTTTCTTCTCCATTTTACACATAAAGAAACTGAGACTCAGAGAGGTAGAGCATCCTGCCCAAAGTCACATCACTAGTGGGTAGTGGAGTAAAAGGAAATGAAGCAGTCTTAAACAGTAAAATAGATGAGGAGTCAAGAACAGTAACATTTTGTGAGATAATGTATCAGATTGTCATTGGAGCCTTATCTTCATTTACTTTCAGAACCTACAATATCACTTGGATTCATACTGAATTCTGAATGGGAAATTTTTTAACTTAAAAAATTTTGTTTTTAAGTTTCTTTTTCTTTGTTTTTTGAGGAAGATTGGCCCTGTGCTAACATTTGTTGCCAGTCGTCTTCTTTTTCTTTTTTCTCCCCAAAGCCCCAGTACATAGTTGTGTATTGTAGTTGTAGAGATGGAGCTCTTCTATATGGGACGGTGCCTCATCATGGTTTGATGAGTGGTGAGTTGCTCTGCACCCGGGGTCCAGGATCTGAACCAGCGAACCCCCGGCCGCCAAAGCAGAATGTGTGAACTTAACCGCTATGCCACCAGACCGGCCCATGAATGGGAGATTTAATTAACAATCCAGTCTTCTTATATAGAATATGTTCTGTGTGTTCATTGTCCAAAAACTTAAAAAAAAAAATTATGGGAAACAGGCCTAAAGGTACTGCTTTCTAGTAGTCCTATTCTTAACCTACTTCCAAATCCAGTTCAGCTTTATCTTCTCCAGGGAGCATTCCCTGACTGGTCTCAGCTGAATTTCATCCTCATACAGTGAGCTTATGTGATAGAAGTATTGGGGTGTGTGTGTGTGTGTGTGTGTGTGTGTGTGTGTGTGTGTGTGTGTGTGTGTGTGTGGTGTGTGTGTGTGTGTGTGTGTTTTATCTCCTCAGTTAGATAATAAGCATCCTGAGGGTATTTCTCCTTTTGATCCTGTACTCCATATCAGAAGCAATGTCATTTAGTCAAAAGGGGACCTGATTCTATATCTGGCTCTGCCACGACTTTGGTATATTTCAAATCATTCACTTCACTTCTTTGGGTTGCACTTTATCTGTAAACGAGGGGAGTTTCACTAGAATGATCTCGGGTCCTTGAAAGTTATAATATTCTGTAATTTACTGGCTGACTATCAGAATAGTTGGTTAACTGATGGCTATACTTGCATTTGAAAGGAACAATTTTAAAAAATATTATTTGATGTAATTCTGGTTACTTACTATATAGCTGAGTGTCATCGTAAGGTATGGGCAGTAGCCAAGCAGGATCAGAGTGAGAAATAGCGCTGCAGAGAGAGGGTGGGGCCAGATGGTACTAGTGGTAAGTATTTGTGAATGTGGGACTGAGAAGACTAAAGATATGTTTGAAAATCATTTGCACAGAGGTGATAACTGAAGCAGTGAGAATCCATGATATTTCAGAGAGATTGAGTACAGAGAACAGAACTTTCAAGAAAATCTATATTTAGAGGGCAAGTGGAAGAAAAGAACCTAGAGAAGGAAAGGGTGTAAAGAAATTTTAATGTAAATTAAATTTTAATGACAGCGGAAGTTTAGAGAGAAAAGAATCCTATGAGGGAGGCGGTGACAGTAGTATCAGATATTGCAGAGAGGTTAAGGAGAGCAAGAGCTGAGAGAAACAAGGCCCCTGGGTGTGTTCCTGAGGTCATTAATGACATCCAGAAAGCAGTATTAAGTGTAGTTGAGGGTAGAATTGAAATGTGTTGATGATTCTGACAGAGATTCAGCAAATCACTATTGAGTTCCCACTAAATGTCTGGTGTTGTGTAAAGCCTGTGCATACATAATACACACCCACCCACACCCACCCTACAGCCTCCCCTCCCAAAGGCGACTGGATGGGGCAAGATGAAGACCAGGAAGAGCAGGAAGAAGGACTGGCTTTGAACCCGAGAAGGGACGTATCATCATCTAAATAGAAAGAAAGAGAGTGGGTTTGGATCCAGATAAGTTTATTGAGAGAGGGGCAAGAAGTTGAGGCAGTCCATGCCTCATTACCTCCATTTTTTCATTCATATTAGATTATTGTTTCTAAAACATTGTATAGATCCTATTACATAGTAATAGATTTAACATATCTTATTAATAAATCCATTTGAGTTTTTTCTTATTTTCCTTGACTACTCTGTAGTATTACATACTATTAACTACCTATTTTGAAACACTTTTTTTGGCTTTCACTAAACTTTTCTCTTGATTCTTCCATCTCTCTGACCATTTTTTTCTAGACTTCTACCTTCAGTCTCTATTCTATGAAAATGAATGTAGTTCCATTCACTAAATCTCAGATCTCTTCTTGCTTTATATCCTGTCCCTGGGCTACATGATTCAGTTTGATGAATTTAGTTATCACCTAGATATAACCTCTCCAGGGAATGTCAAAACTGGAAAAGTTTTATACTTCCACTTGATGAACACATCCACTTTGATGTTTTGCAAGAACCTCAAATTCAACAACATCAAAATCTATTGCATATTTCCACATACCCTATTCAGACTTTCTCTTTCTTCTGTTATTTCCTATCTTTGTCATTATGCGACCTATTCCAATTGTCTATTAAGTGATTTAGTTCAATAGTCTATTAACTAATCTAACTTCCTCTAGAATTTTTCCCCAAATTGATGCTCCGTAACTCCAGCAGAATATCTCTCTGCACATAGGACTAATTATATAACGCTTTTGCTGAGAAATGTTTGATGGCTTCCCGTGCCTACAGAATAGGATCTGAACTCTTATCATAGTATCCATCATAGAACCCTGATTTCTATGGTTCCTTCATAGAACATAGCTCAGCCTTTCTTGCCTCTACCCCTCCTATGATCCACAAAGCCCTGTCACATAGGTTTCCCCAAATAATCTATTTCCTTACGCCGTTCTCTGTCTGACATGTTTTTACTCTTCTACTCTACCATCAAATGTCCATCAAACCAAACAGGCCAACGTCTGTAAAAAATGACATATTTTTCAAGTCTACCTCAATCTTTCTCAGTGATATTCAATCCTTCTCTATTCTACTGTAGTATTTTTTTTAACCATTCTTATGGCATTCATCACAGATTCATAGTTAAATAGGAGTCTACCTCTCCCATGAGGCTATAATTTGGGAGCATATCTAATATTGCTGTATCACGTGTATCTTCACAGTGCAGTCATCTGACACAAAGTAAGCAGTAAATCAACATTACCTGAATGAATGAATGAACAAACAAATGCATGATCAGGTCAAGTTTAAAATCCTTTGACTTACTACAGCGTGGAGTACTACATGTTTCCCCGTGGATGCCTTAATGCTACCTCAGTCTTAAAAGTTCTAAGACCTCATCAGCTCCCCAAACTGATACCGAATGAAATGGGCTCGCCTCCTGGTGAGTTAAATAAGACTCTACACCAGTGGAAGTTGTCTCACAAAGTAAAGTGTATTTGCAGCAAATAGGAGGCCATGAGGAATCATTTCCAAAGTCATGGCATCCCTGAACAAAGGGAAGGAGGAACTTATATTTAGTTGGGGAATGAATATTCAGAAGGGAGAGGTGGGTATTCGCTTGTTCATCAGCTGAAGAACATGTTTCCACATAATAAGGCCTAAGCTCCTCCTGAAGAGATCCCTGCGTTAAACATGAGGCAAAGGTCATGGGCATAGCTCTTGTGGTGAGGCTTGGTCAGTTTCAGGATGGCTCGTGGGTACATCTGCCTTGAGTGTCTTGGTTGGTCAGTTTCAGGATGGCTGGTAGTTACATCTCCTTAACATAAAAAAGGAAAGAAACAACTTGGAAAAACAGTTAATTGCTTCCAAACCCACCTTTGAGTTTCTGGAGGCACCTAGTTGGTGACAAAACTACCTATTTTTCTTGTTTGCCTTCTAATTTGGCACACTGGTTTCTTAGTCAGCAAGACTTGGGATCGTATATTGACCCTTTTCTCTCCCATTCTCATCATATCAAGTCAGTTGCCAAGTTCTGTTGATTCTGTCTCCACTTTGTCCCCTGTATCCACTCCTGTTTCGTTTTTATGGCTAGTTTAGGCTCTTAGTATCTCTGACTTGAGGAGGTCTAACAGATTTTTTACTTTTATCATCCATTCTTCGACATATTGTTAAAGTAGTCTTCCTAAAATGCAGAAGCTTTTAGTGGCTTCTCACTGCTTTCAGAACTAAATATCTAAATATTAACTTATTTTTTAGAACCTACTGTAGTCTAATCAAAACCTATCTTTTCAGGCTTATTTCTGATTGTGCCTTACAAGTACCCTATACTCCAACTAAAGTGGTCTACCTCTTACAATAGCTTTAATATGCCCTGAATTTTCCACTTCTTTGTTTTTTTTTATGCTGTTCTTTTGCTTAGTGAAATTGAAATTGATGAGAAGGTGTTGAACTCTTCTATATTCTGGCTAACTTGAAACACCACCTCTTCCTTAAAACCTTTCTTGAGCCCCTAAATTAAAGCTGTATATGAGCTTTTTAATTTCTAAACCCCCAAGTGCTTTATTTCTCTCTCATTCATTTTTCATATTTTATGTTTTGTTGTGTTTTTTCTGTACTTGTATTAAGTGCATTGGAGTGAAAGCTCACTAGAACAGCAACCCTGTGTTATTTATGTATCTCTGTATCTTTAGGAGTTCCTGGAACAGTAATATCTTACATATAATAGGTGCTCGAGAGTATTGATGAAATTAAACTGAGATATAGGATAACCAAAATAATATGCTAATGAATGGAGATGAGAATTTATAGTATCAGAACTGAGAAAAGACCATTATTTTTTTATAATCAGGTCATTAGTAATTATAGAAAGAGCTATTTTTAGGGGATTGATTGGGGCAGAAGCCAGATTGCAAAGGATTAACGAGTGAGTGAGTCCTGAGAAAATGGAGCTAGTGAGGATAGACAGTTTGCTGTAATGTGGAAAGTGGCTAAACTCTTAAGAAATGGAATATGGTCTGCATATTTGGAAAGAGACTTGTGAAGGAAAACCACATGTGGTGTTTGAAAGAAAAATGATTGTGCTGTCAGAAATGCAAGTGCCAAGATTATTCCAAGTCATGCATTTTCATTTTTCACCTTGGCAGAGAAGTACTTCAAATGAGTCAGGCTGCTAAAGCTAATAATGAGTTCCAGTGTACTGAGGTCACAAAGTTCGAGTAAGTGTGCAAATCACAGAATAACAAGCCTGGGAAACATAACTGTGTCGGGCAGTGGCAGGGATGATGTTCCTGAGTCAATTGAGTTTATATTCCTTTGTTCCAGTTCAGTCTGATGAAATTATTTATTTAGAGAGAGGAGTTACTGAGCCAACCATACATATATATTTTAGGGGCTCTCTCCCCAGGTATATTTTGAAATGTAAGACATTTGAAATGTAATTATTATTTAGATAAGTTAGAACATTTTTCAAGTGTACTTAAAAGATAGATATAGTTTCTGGTAAAATCACTTAATATGAAAATATTTAAAGAAAATATGGCTTATATTTCTTGATAGGATGTCATTTCTATTTATCTATAAGCAGGGTGTTAAATTTACACAGTGATAGCCAGAGCTCCTGAAATAAGTGTAGCTATTGTACCATTTGACTTTATTATACATAAATATTCTCTTAAAGACTTTATTGTAAGAAATACAAGATTGGAATATTTCTGTTTAGTCTTTGAGTCTTCATATTCAAGACTAAGGCTGTGATTACATAATTAGAAAATATATATAGACAAACACATACACATATTTATGGACAGTCATAAATATGGACAGTCGATTCAATGTTTCAATATTCATCTACATGTTATATGAATATTACAGATGGTAGAATACTTATTTCAGAAGCCCTGGATTGCAT
Source organism: Diceros bicornis minor (assembly GCF_020826845.1). Taxonomy (NCBI): domain Eukaryota; kingdom Metazoa; phylum Chordata; class Mammalia; order Perissodactyla; family Rhinocerotidae; genus Diceros; species Diceros bicornis. The sequence continues at coordinate 38,098,676 of NC_080746.1, forward strand.
TAGAACTAAAAGGGATCATCTAGGCCAGGGTTCTTAACCTTAAAGTCCCTGACATTGTAAGCAATTCAGGGAATAGCTTTCATGAGATTCTCAAAGAGGTAAACAACCACCAGAAAGCTAACCACTAAAATAGTGTAATTGGTACTTTTCACAGATAATGAAACTGTAATGGGGAGTGGGGATTAAGTCACTTGGCCAAGGATACTGCTGTTAGTTAGAAGGACTAAAATCCTGGTTTCTCAGTTCCCAACTGCTTTTTCTTTAACCATCCCAGTGGAAATAACAAATAGTCAAAAACCAATTCCCACCAGTTGTTTAAGGATTATTTATCAATCACTTAATAGCCTCTTTAAAGAAATGTTTACCCCAGTGTCCTAAGAAATTTTTTAATGGCAATAGGACGCTATATATGGTATGTAAAATAATATACAAACAATAACTGTTTGTCTTCCCCTACCCCTATTCTGCCCTTTCTCTCCCCCTTTACCAAGTTTCTTTTTCATTTTATCTTGGATGTTCTAGTCATGGCCTCTGATGAATTTGATTAGAATAATCCATTCTTTTGATCATTCTCATTCATTCTTTCACTCATTAATTAATTCAACGAATATTTCCTGAGTGCCTGCTCTATGTCAGGCACCATGCTAGGTCCTAGGAATAGAACAATAAGTGAAATTAACATGATTATTTCTTCTTGGAGTTTGTAGTCTTAGGAGAACTAAAGTCAAGAAGGAGATTGGCAGAATCAGGCTCCCTGCAGAGGGGCCAGCTTGTTTAAGGATCTCAAAGAAGGCCACTGTGGTTGGATTGAGGTGAGCAAGGGAGGAGAGAGATGCACAAGAGGAAGCTGGAGAAGGAGGCAGGGAGCAGATCATGTAACGACTTGAGCCTCGGGTAACATAAGAGCAGTGGGGAGCTCTTGAGAGATTTCAAGCAGAGGAATGCCATGGCTTGTGTCAACTTTTTGGCTATTGTGACTAATGCTGCTATGAACATTCGTGTGCATTTATGTGTGGACATGTTTTCATTTCTCTTGGGTGTATATTTAGGAGTGGAATTCCTGGGTCATTTGGTTACTCTGTTTCACCATTGACGGAACTGCCAGCCTGTTTTCCAAAGTGGCTGTACCATTTCACATTCCCACCAGCAATGTGGGACGATTCCAGTTTCTCCACATGTTTGCTAACATTTGTTATTGTCTGTCTTTTGACTCTAGCCACCCTTGAGGGTGTGGCGAGGTGTGTCATTGTGAGCTCCTTCCCTTTTCCTAGCAAGGCTTTTAAGTCTGGCGTTTAAGATTCTCAGTGATCTAGCACCAGGCTACCTTTTTAACTTTTTATCTGTTAGTTTGAGTAAACTGCTTATTATTCACAAAATATGCCATATACTCTCCCAAGTTCTTTTTTAAAAATTTCTGTGTGTGTGTGTGTGCGCGCGCACTTCTGATTTGTAAAGCCTTGATCTGTGCCTCACCATCCTTAAAGGCCCAGCTAAATTTTTTCTGTCTCCTTCATTTGAATATGTTGAGTCATATGGAATAGTTGATATTTGACCATTTTACCTACAAAATAGCAATTTCAAATGGTTGAACTTAATGTATTTCTTACTTTCTCTAATCCTTGAATTACTGCCGTTACCTTTGAGTTTTTTCTCCTGGCCCTTGTTTGTACCTCTCATGGTATTACTGATGTGCTTGTGTAGTATAATTTCTCTTATAGGCTGAAATCTCAAGGGCAGAGGCTGTTCTATAACCCAGTGTTTTGTACATAGTAAGGATTTGGTAATTATTAACGTTTTCTAAAGGAATATGTGTACTATATAATGAATCAATATAAAAAAAACGAATCAGTATAAACATAGTACATCAATGTAAGCATGACTGTAACTGAATACAAATGCAAAGGTGTTGGAATGACTAGACTTATTGGAAGGAGCCAGTAGGAATGGCTTAGAACTGGTTCCTTGAGGAAAATGAACCTTCAAGAGAAATTTTAGGTGGTTAAAAAGCACAGCTGGTCAGAAGAGAAGGCAGTTTGGAGACGACATTAAAAGGTATTCAAAGTAGAAAGTAAGAAGAGTCTGATTCTCATGATCAGTGGCAAGGAACAGGTTTGTCTAGCTGGAGTGGAATGTAAGCTTGAGCTAGAGTTAGGTATGGTGGAGAACCTTGAAGCTCTGAAAGCTATTGTGGGATTTAATTTGATTTGGAGGCAATTGCGTGCCAGTGTAAGAACCTTCATCATAATGTAAGTGCTAAGGAATTGTTGGAGCAATGCTTGAAGAAAATTATGCTTGTAGATTTGAATATAATATATTAGAAAGTGATGAGACTAACATCTCTGAATGAATCCAGGTATGAGCTGATTCTGGCTTTTTTCAGCCAAGGCTTATTGAGCTAGAGTGAGACGTGAAAATGGGGAATAAAAATCATATTCAATGTGACAGAAAGGAAGAGAGGAAAAAGGAAAAATATAAAACTGTTTCTTCGTGGAAATTACTTTGTGCAAGTTGGGATAAATAGTTTTGGGAAATGTAGTTCAGTGGAAAACAGTGATAGGCAAAATGAACATTCAATTTCTATTCACATTTTTCTCAGTGAACAGTTATTATTGATGACACGATTAGGTCTCTTCCAGTAGGACTGTCATGTCCTTTTTAGTACTTTTTAGAACTTTTGTGCTTTTTTTGTATAGAAAAATTTTTTTTATATTATCAGTTTTACTCGTAAATCCAAGAGAAACTCCTTTCATGACTTTCGTCTTCTAGGACTGTATTAGTCAACTCAGGCTTACTTCCAGAGTACTATAGACTGGGTGGCTTAAACAACAGAAATTTATTTCCCACAGTTCTGGAGACTGGGAGGTCCAAGATCAAAGCCAATTCAGTTTCTTGTGAGGACTCTCTTTGACTGGCTTGCAGATCGCTGCCTTCTCATTGTGTCCTCACATGATATTTCCTCCGTGTGTGTATGAAGAGAGAGAGAGAGAGCAAGAGAGAAGGCTTACTCTCTCCCTCTTCTTATAAGGCCACTAATCTTATTGGATTAGGACCCCACCATTATGACCTCATTTAACTTTTTAATTAACCTCCTAAAAGCCATATCGCCAGTTACAATCACACTGAGGGTTAGAGCTTCGACATAAGAATTTAGTGGGGGGGGGGGACAGAATTCAGTCTATAGCGATGACAGCCTTCATTTTTAAACTGCGTTTACAATGCCAACACACATGCTTCTATAGTAGGAATAATATTCATTTTTCTAATACTTCTAACATAATACTGTCCAAGAAACACAATTTCTTATTTTGTAAATACCAGCCAGGTCTTTAATTGTAGTTCTTGCTGTTTTTTCCCCTACCAGTAAATCTGTGGGTACAGTCATTGGGGGGTATTTGTATTCTCACTTGTAATATGTCACAACTGAAAGTAATATTAATGAGAGGTGAATGAAACATCAGCTTTCCCATTATAATTTTATTTATGCAGCTAATCTGACTTGGAGTAATATATGCGCGATAATACTCAGTTGTCATAAATAACACTTACATGTGTCACATATTCTTTCTTAAACACTTTACATGTTTCATTGTGAGAAAGGTGGGGAAATGATCTGTGGTAAAGAAAGAATCTTGAAATAGTGAACAAGATCAAAAATATCTGAGAGGAGGAGCCTGTAAATGAGTAAATGCAATGAAGTGTTAGAGATATTATGATACAAATACATACATTGCACAGTAAAGGAAGAAGTAATTGTGCATACAAGATGGATGGGGCGAAGAGGACACGGAAGTGTATGAAGGACGTTACAGGCAAAGACAGCAGGGTTAGCAGAGGCAACAGAGGCATGAAATGGCTGGAAAACTTAGGGTATCTGCAAGCCATTCCCCATGGCTTCAGATGAGTAAAAGCTACAGCTAGAAATGTAGAACAAGGGCCAGATCATGGAAGACTTCAAGTGTTATGCTAAGGAGTTTGGGATCGATTCTGTAGGTAATGAGGAATCACTGAAGATTTAAGCAGGGAATGCAAATCAAAGCCACAATGAGATATCACCTCGCACCTGTTAGAATGGCTAGACATTCTAGATGTCTAGACAAGACAAGACAAGAAATAAGTGTTAGTGAGGAGGTGGAGAAAAGGGAATCCTTGTGCACTATTGGTAAGAGTGTAAATTTGTGCAGCCACTATGGAAAACAGTTTGGAGGTTCCTCAAAAAATTAAAAATAGAACTATCATATGATCCAGCCATTCCACTTGTGTGTATCTATCTGAAGAAAACAAAAACTCTAACTTGAAAAGATAAATGCACCTTTATGTTCATTGCAGCAATTTTTGCAGTAGCCAAGACATGGAAGCAACGTAAGTGTCCATCAATGGATGAATGGATAAAGAAAATGTGATATATATATATGTATATACACACACACACACACACACACTAGAATATTATTCAGACATAAAAAGAAGGAAATCTTGCCATTTGTGACAACGTGATGGACGTTGAGGGCATTATGATAAGTGAAATAAGTCAGAGAAAGACAAATACTGTATGATCTCACTTATATCTAGAATCTAAAAAACCCCTAAAAAAACCAAAACCGAAAACTGAACCCATAGATACAGAGAGCAAACTGGTGGTTGCCAGAGGCAAGGAGTGGGAGGTGGAGAAATGAGTGAAGGTGGTCAGAAGGTGTAAACTTCCAGTTGTAAAATAAATAAGTGATAGAGATATAATGTACAGCATAGTGACTGTAGTTAATAATACTGTATTGTCTGTTTGAAAGTTGCTAAGAGAGTCGATCTTAAAAGTTCTCATCAGAAGAAAAAAAATATGTAACTGTGTGGTGATGGATGTTAACTAGACTATTGTGATCATTTCATAGTATATACAAATATCAAATCATTATGTTCTACACCTGAAACTAATGTAATGTTATATGTCAGTTACATCTTAATAAAAAAAACGATGTAAGTAGGGAATGATACGTCAGATCTGTTTGTGAAAGATCACCTTGCTACTGGTTTGGGATGGTATATTGGCTGAGCAGGAGAAAGGAGACAGGTGATTTGCAGTAGTCCAGGGAAGAGGTATTGAGGTAAGACAGTAGAAATTAGGATAGAAAAAGCAATGCATTCAAGATATGATAGGGAAGTTAGACTCTACAGGACTTTAGATTGACCGGATGTGATAGGATTGGGGAAAAGATAGTGATGGTTTAGAGAAACCACTTGGGAAGTGGGAGTGCTACTGAGCACTTCCTTGGGCCTCGCTAATGTTTCTAACTGTGAGTGGCCCCAATGTGAAGATTTCCTCCATTAGTAGCCAAGCGTTAGCACAGGAGAAGGTAGATAGTTATAATGATCTGAATTTAGGGATTAACAGGGCAATGGTGACCAATGGATAAGGATATAAGGACACTTAGAGTTTGCCAAGAGAGTATAAAATGTTACACTATACATTCCAGGTTGTATAGGGAAGGAAGTGAAAGGGGAAAGGGAAAGCAGTCAAGTGTGAAGGATAATGACAAATCGAGGAGTTGAGGGGTGAGTTGTCTCCACTAGTTTGAAGATTAGATGAAGGGAAAGTTAAGGAAGTGAGATATTTGGAAAGGATAGCATCTGTGGTCAGAGATTGGTTTCCTTGAGTTTAAGATTACAGAGGCTGAGTAGTTCTCAGAAATGATAAAGTCCAGGGTGTCATTACAGAAGCACATTGCTAAAGTGGGGATGTGGATGAGGGATGTAGAAAGTGAGGAATTCTGAGCTAGGTGTAGCTAGTTTATCCTTATGGACATTAAAATTCTCATGATGATGGCAGCTTTGGAGTAAGAAGCAGCTTTGGAGAAGAAAGTGAGCCAGGTTAGAAAGTCTTTAGTGAGTGAGGAGGAGTAATTAAAAGGTGAGTAGATGATAGTAACAGAGTGGTTGTATACCCAAATACCATGAACCTCAGAGGAAGAAGGCTTTTATATATGAAGATGGGAAAAGTAATACTAGTGTAGAAGCATGAGAGTGGAGCCTGGGGAAATGCTGGTTTCACCTTTGGGCTTTGTGAGATGTGGGAGAAGCAATGTTCTTCTCTAGAAAAGGCTGCAGGGAAGTGGATTCCAGAGGAGATGGGGGTTGGGGCAAAGAAGTGGAGGGGAGAATTCTGTTGAAAATATAACGGAATTTATTCATTATGGAATAAAGATTTGAGTATAAGTTTAGGAAGAGTTAGTAGTTGAAGGAACACTTGGACAGGGCAAATGAATGGAGGAAACACGCAGTCAGACTAGAAGGTCTGGCATTTTTGAAGAGGGGCTCAGGATGACAAAGATAACAGGAATGTTTGAATTGAAGTTTATATAGTGAATTTTATGGGCCTGGGAAAACTGAGGACTGAAGTGGTATTTGGTTACTTGATGAGGTTAGCAGGCATTGCTCCGAGTTCAAGTGCCTTGTCAATTACAAGATTCTTATTCTCAAGCAGTTTATAATTTAAAAAGGAGGTGGCCATGTAACCAAAGAGCTCTAGTCTGATGTGGAAAGTGCTAAGTGCAATTAAAGAATATAGACAGAAGTCTATTAAAGTGTAGAGGACTGAGAATTTTGTTCCAGCTGAAAGACCTGGGGAAGACTTCTAATAGCTAGCTTTTTAACTGGGTCTTAAGAAATAAGTAGGATGTTAATAAATAGATTGGAGTAAAGGGGCATTCTCTTTTGGAATGGCATGAGCAAAGGTATGAATTCAGAGAAATACAGAGCTTGTTTATGGAACGGTCCATAAAAGGTAACCATAGAGAGCTTGAGCTCAAGATGAGCAAGGGAGAAATAGAAAAGAGCAGTGGAAATTAGATTGTATTATACCAGTAGCCATGGCAATCAGAGGCATGCATAGAGCCCATATGACAGAAGAAAAAATAACTACTGAAAATAGAGCTCTGCATTCTAGGGCATGTGTGGCCACCTTCAGTAGCCACGAAGGGCAGCACTTTATGTTTACACCAGGAGAACTTGCAGTAGTTTTGCTGGTGTGCGTGTGTGTATTTGTAAGTGTCTGCGGTAATCACAAGAACAGTACTATCATATATCCCCACCTCTGGCCCCTCCAGCTCCTCTTTGCTTCTCTGGAGTTTAAAACCTTTTGTAGACTGGTGATATTGAAATATATGTTAGTGCTTATTCAAATATAACATTGTAGATCATACTATCTTCCCATGTTTATGTGTGCCTGATAGAGAAGTTAATTAAAGGCTGTTTGCCACATTTTTGCTCGAAAGACTGCTTCTTGAATCTGAGACTGCAAGGTATTAGTTGCAGAACCTGGTTTTGTTTGTTATTTTCTCTTGGATTTATTTACTTCATACTTGGGCTCTAAAGAACCATTTGGTTTCTTAGTGGTACATGCTATGATATTCTCTGTCAATATTATTTTTCTAGGTAATACACCACCCATAATTCTAAATTGTGTTTTATTGCCTTTAAGTGTTTTTTCTGTTCTCCCAGAGGGTCATATGCATAAACAGTAGTGTTGTACATTTGAACTTGTCCAAAATAGACTTTATGAGGTGTTGATTGCTTTATCACTTAGAATTGTTTTGGTTATACAGAACAGAAAACTTGATTACAGTGATTTTAACAATTGAATTTCATTTATTTTACATAGCAAAAATTCCTGAAGTAGGGAGTTGTTGGTGTGGATTCAGCTGCTCACGAGACTGTAAGGACTTTATGATCTTCCTGTTGTTTGGCTCCCTGTCCTTAGCAGGCCAGCATGTTGTTCATGTTTACAAGATGTGTACAGTATTTCCAAACTTTACATTCTTGTTCCAGGCAAGAGAGAGAAAGTGGGCAAAGTTAAGGGCTACCCTGCCGTTTCTGCTCCCATTTATTAAGAAAATAAAAGGTTTCCATAACCATTAACAGACTTCCCCTTAAATCTCATTGACCAAAATTATGTCACATGGTTCTCCTAGCCACAAGAGAGCCAAAAGCAAGCACGGCGTCTTGGGCTGGGCACAGACTGCCATGATCAAAGTGAGGAAAGAAAGGGGTGTGTATATGTATGGAGTAGGCATCAAACAATATTTGTCAAAGTAATGTGCCTAAAGTTTGATTATTTTACTTGTTATTTTAATGCAGATGGCATTTAATTAATCAGAAGTTGGCTACAAAAAAAAGGAAGAAAACATTTTTAGGCTATCAATTTCTCTTTCCTTACGTTATGAAACTAAATAATAGAATTTCTTATGACTTCTCCATTGCATTATATTATGGACTCTTGGATATAGAAAAATAACAACCACTATCATACTTTGAAACAGTTAATAAAATAAAGAGATGTTCACGTTAAAAAAAAAATGTTATGAAGTGTTCCCAGTGGAATACCATTTTCATCCGTTTAAATGACATTTTCTTTTGGGGGAGATGATTTTCACATTGTATAAATACATAACATTTTGCATATGGCATAATCTTATACATGGAAAACTATAAAAACTCTACCAAAAACCTATTAAAACTAATAAACAAATTCAGGAAAGTTGCAGGATTCAAAATCAACATGCAGAAATCAGTTGTGTTTCTATACACTAACAACAGAGTCTCTGAAAAAGACATTAAGAAAATATTCCACTGCAATGCATCAAAACAGAGTAAAATACTTAGGAATAAATTTAACCAAGGAGGTTAAAGACCTTTACAAAGAGAACTATAAATAATGATGGGGCTGGCCCCGTGGCTTAGCGGCTAAGTGGGCCCGGGTTCAGATCCCGGGCGTGCACCGATGCACCGCTTCTCCCGCCATGCTGAGACCGCGTCCCACATACAGCAGCTAGAAGAATGTGCAACTATGACATACAACTATCTACTGGGGCTTTGGGGGAAAAAAAGGAGGAGGATTGGCAATAGATGTTAGCTAAGAGCTGGTCTTCTCAGCAAAAAGAGGAGGATTAGCATGGATGTTAGCTCAGGGCTGAGCTTCCTCACAAAAAAAAAAATAAATAAATAATGATGGAAAAAATTGAAGAAGACACAAATCAATGGAAAGTTATTCCGTGTTAATGTATTAGAAGAATGAATCTTGTTAAAATGTCCATGCTACCCCAAGTGATCTACAGATTCAATACATTCTCTATAAAAATTCCAATGGCATATTTCACAGAAAAAACAATTCTAAAATCAGTATGGAACCACAAAAGACCCCAGATAGCTAAAGCAGTCTTGAGCACGGAGAACAAAGCTGAAGGCATACTTCCTAACTTTCAACTGTATTACAAAGCTATAGTTATCAAAACAGTATGGTACTGGTATAAAAAACAGAAACATAGACCAATGGAATGGAATGGAGAGCCCAGAAATAAAACCACACATGAGGGTCAACTTATCTTTGAAAGGGGCTCCAGAATGTACAATGGGAAAAGGATAAACTCTTTAATAAATGGTGTTAGTAAAAATAGATGTCCACATGCAAAAGAATGAAATTGGGCCCTTATATTACACCATACACAAAAACTCAAAATGGATTAAACATTTAAATATAAGATCTGAATCTGTAAAACTAGAGGAAAATGTAGGGGAAAAGCTCCTTGGCATTAGTGTTGAGACTGGTTTCTTGGTTTTGACACCAATAGCACAGGCAACAAAAGCAAAAATAAACTAGTGGGACTACATCAAACTAAAAAGTTTTTCCACAACAAAGGAAACAATCAATAAAGTGAAAAAGTAACCTACAGAATGGGAGAAAATATTTTTAAACCATATATCTGATAAGAGGGAAATGAGGAGATATTGATCAAAAGGGACAAATTTTCAGATATAAAGTGCTTAAGTTCTGGGGACCTAATGTATAGCATGGTGACTATGGTAACTAATACCTTATCGTATACGTGAAATTGCCAAGAGAGTAGATCTCAAATGCTCTCACCACAAAAAAAAGAGAACTGTGAGGTGAAGGATGTTTTAATTAGATTGATTGTGGTAGTCATTTCACAGTGTATACATATATCAAAACATCATATTGTACACCTTAAATATATACAGTTTTTATTTATCAATCATGCCTCAATAAAGCTGAAAAAAAATAAAAAAAATGAAGTGACAATTTCTTTTGGGGGAGGTAATTTTCACATGTGTAAATAATTTATTGTTATAGGCAGGTTTATGGTAGACAAATTTTAAAATGAAATGTGGAATTTAAATATTATCTCAGGGGCCGGCCTGGTGGTGCAAGCGGTTAAGTGCGCGTGCTCCACTGTGGCGGCCCGGGGTTTGCCAATTCGGATCCCAGGCGCGCACCGATGCACCACTTGTTAGGCCATGCTGTGGCGGCATCCCATATAAAGTAGAGGAAGATGGGCACGGATGTTAGCCCAGGGCCAGTCTTCCTCAGCAAAAAAGAGGAGGATTGGCATCGGATGTTAGCTCAGGGCTGGTCTTCCTCACACACACACAAAAAAAATGTTATCTAATGAAAAAATTTTGACTTTTGGTGTGAGGAAGACTTTTAATAAGTTGGGAATGGAGCTTTAGAAAAATATATTTTTTAGTCAGATCTTTAAGCTTCAGTGTTTGAGGTTTTTCCATCATTGGTTTTTCTTACCTTGAATAATTTTAACTTGCTTTTACTGATAAAAGGAAATGATGTAAATCATTCAGTTTGTGGCATAGGAATATTGTCACTGTGTTTTTGAATTTAACAAACATAATACATGTTAACAGTATACTGAACAGTTAACAGGAAGTGAAGTAGATGTTTTGGAAAATAAAGACACAATTCTCCGTCTTGGGATACTTAAAATTTAGTTGATGAGACAAAATGTACATACCTGAGATCAATAAACAATAAAAGGCAGTATGTGATCACGTATGGAGAGTTCTACAGTAATTTAAGGGAATAAAAGTAACTATAGAATGTGATTACCTAGTATAATGGAAGAAGTGAATATTTAAGACAGGCTTGTTAAAAATATAGAGTTTGATTTGGTGGAAAGGTACAAGGTACAAAGATAGCTTCCCATCTTTATCTTCTGTTCATCCAGCCCTGTTGAACTATTTGTAGTTTCTCAAATGTCCTATCCTCTTTGATAATTCTATACCTTTGCAGTGCTTTTTGTTTGTTCATTTATGAAATTCCTTTACTTTTTTGTCAGCCTGGCATTCTCCTGTCTTTCAAGACTCAGTTCAAATATCATCTCCTCTGTGAAGTCTTCTCTGAACTTTCTGAGTAGAGTTAGGTGCTTCCTTTTCTTTTCTCCCATAGTTTGTTCACTCTTTCTCTTTCTCTCTCTCTCTCTGTGTGTGTGTGTGTGGTTAGAGTCATTATCACATTGCACCGTTAATTTACTTGACTGTCTCTGCCACAACCTTGTGAGCTTCATGAACATGAGGATTATATCGTGTTTATGTCCAAATCATATGGCCTGATGTAATGGTTTTGCACCGTTACACCATTACTCGTTTGCATCAATGAGTATTCATTGGATGAATGGATGGTTGGATAAAAAGAAAGAATTAGCCTGTGTTGTATTCATGAGTACTGGGGAAGTCTGTCCAGAGGGAATACGGAAGGTAAGAATACTTAGCCCTGCAGAAATAGAGAGTTTGCAATTTACCAATATTTGGAGAGAAGATTGACTAGGTAAAGTAGTTGGCACTAGTTGACAATGGAAGCTTTAGTAAATAATGGAGTTAGAATTAATAAAATTTCTGAAATTGGCTTTTTAAAGCCCCATTTTTCAAACATACTGTGCTTTTGTATTTTGTAGTGCTTCCACTTCTCATTCAGAGAATTCAGTGCATACAAAATCAGCTTCTGTTGTATCATCAGATTCCATTTCAACTTCTGCAGACAACTTTTCTCCTGATTTGAGGGTATGTATACTATTTCTAAGTTCTGATGAAGTGTTTTCTCTTAGTTATTTATGGCCACACTGTCAATAACTAGTTAAGCAGGAAATATGGATGGAGTAATCTCAACGACATCAGTCTTTATAAAATATCCCAGAACAGGCCAGCAAACTTGGAATTCTTATTTATTTGTAAAAAAAAAATGTGCAGTTCATCTCTAAGTTTGTTAACTTTTAAGTTTTTTGCCAAAAGATAATGAATTTCATTGTGGTGTAAAAGATTTTCATGATTACCCTCATTTTGATGGCCAATTATAGCTAAACATTTATTTAGTACTTACCATGTGACAAGCATTGTTCTAAGTGCTGTAATGAAATATCTCTCTTAATTCTTCTACCAGTTCTGTGAGGTAGACACTTGTTATTATCACCATTCTGCAGATGATGATAACTCATAGAAAGATTAAGTAACCTGTCCAAGGTCTCATAGCTAATAAATTCTGTTGCCAGTATTCCAGCTCATGCAGTCCAGTTCTGGAGCTAAGTCCCTTAAATACCGTACTATAGTTGCTACACATCTCATTATAGTTTGTAAGTATTCCTCTGTTTATTAAAGGTCGTGTTGCTATGAAATTGACCACATCAGTGATATCCTATAGCACTTTGTACATTTTTGGATTCATCTGCTTTTCTACAACTTCTTGTCTATGAATGATGGAGAAAATGAATTTCATGTGTGGTGCTAACTCATAAACCTTACCTCATAATCTTTTTATTTTGATCAAGTGACTGCTTTCTCAGTGGTTACTTTTTCACAATTTTACTAAAAATTGTTTTCATTAAAGAAGTCGTTTGCTGTTGAGAATATATCTTTTTCATATATTTCATTTTCAAAACAGAATCCAACAAATGTAAGAAGACAGGTTGGAAACATCTGTAAAGGCTTCTGCATATTTGTCATTACCTTTTGTGAAATGTCATAAAATAGTAGATTGTGTATAACATGACTTTAAACATCACTAAAAATGATAAAGATTTATCATTATAATCTTGATTATATGTTGTGCTAATTATGAAGGCTTCATAATATCATTAGCTGTTATCTTGAAGCATAATAAACATTTAGGGCAGAGTTCATTGTTAGTAATAGTAGATGTAAATCCATTGTTGCCTCTCCTTAATTTGTTACTATTTAAAAATACGTATTTTATATATGTATCTAACTTTTGTTTATTCATTACAGTAATAAAAATCCACTAAGGGCCAATAGGCATCTTAATAATTTTGAAATTTTTTGGCCTACTTCTGGTCAGATCTTATTAGTTGAAAACATCGTTGTTTTTAACTTCATATTGTGACTGATAAAGAACACATACTAGGAATGGGAGAAATGTCACTTTTGCTTCTTGTGTATGCTTGCTTATATTATTAATATTGTATTCTACCTACTGTTTCTTGCCTGAAATATTTTAAATCATTTGTGTATTCTTGTGAGGAGTAGTTTAGTTAAACTACTTTACTGGGCTTACGTGTGAATTGCAGTACATTGCAGGGTACTGAAAGGAGGCCTCTGTTACCAGCTTCTCTGCGTACAGACACTCTGCATTTCCTCAGGACACCATATGTACCATAAATAAAAGTGACTGGCTGATATTGGGACAAAATGAGGGTCATGATGTTAATCTGTATATTAAATATTATAATTTATTTCTTATTTTTATTAGATAAATTTTTTATTTTAGAACAGTTTTAGATTTACAGAAAACTTGCAAAGATGGTATCGAGTTCCCACATACTTGACATCCGGTTTCTCCTATTGTTAATATCTTACATTTGTATGGTACATTTGTCAAAATTAATGAATCAGTGTTGATACATTATTATTAACTAAAGTCCATACTTTATTCAGATATTCTTAGTTTTTACTTAATGTCCTCCTTTTTGTTCCAGGGTCCCATCCAGGACACCACATTACATTTAGTAGTCATGTCTCCTTAGGCTCCTCTTGGCTGTGACAGGTTTTCAGACTTTGTTTTTGGTGACTCTGACAGTTTTGAAGAGCACTGGTCAGGTACTTCGTAGAATGTCTCATGTTTTACCCATTATTAGACTGGGGTTATGTGTTATAGGGAAGAAGACCACAGAGCTAAACAGACATTTTCATCACATCATATCAAGGGTACATACTGTCAACATGATTCATCACTGTTGATGGTAATCCTAATCACTTGGTTGAGGTAGTGTTAGGTTTTTTCGCTATAAAATACTCTTTTTTTTTCCCACCTTCTCGTTATACTATACTTTTTGGAAGGAAGTGCCTGTGCACAGCCCACACTTAAGGAGTAGGGAGTTGTGCTCTACCTTGTTGAGAGTGGAACATCTCTCAACATTTTTTGTGATTCTTCTGCATGAGAGATTTATCTGTTTTCCCTCATTTATTGATTTATTCGATCATTTATGTCAGTATAGACTCATGGATATTTATTTTATATTTTGGATTATAATCTAGTACTGCTTTGTTGCTCAAATTGCTCCAACTCCAAATTGGGAGTTCTTTCAGTCGGATCTTGTGTCCCTTTGACATGCTCACATTATTGTGCTTTTTAAATTTTTTTGTTTTTGTGTTTTTTAGCTCTTCTTTACTTTCTGGCACTACAAGATGCTTTAGGCTCATCTTGATATTTCCTTCCCAGGCTTAGAATCATCATCCGTTTCTCAAAGAGCTCAGGTTTCTTTTCTTGGAGAATGGTGTTAGAAACCAAGGTCTGGGCGCTAGGTGTACCACTTTCTTATTTTTTTTTTACCAAAAAAAGGGTAACAAAATACTTTTATTTTCCTTCTGAAGCAAAAGATCATTTTCATGTGTCCTATTTGGAGATAATATTATGGGTAGAGTGATCATATATGCAAGTTTGTCTGGAGTAGACTTATTTTATGCCCGTCGTCCCTTCAAGTTTAACCTTAGACACAAAAATGTCGTGAATTATTGACTCTCTCAGCACAAGGATACCAAGAGAATCTGTTGAATTTATGTATCAGCCACATGACTTCAGGAATTATCCCTTATTAATTCAGCATCTTTCACAACTTAATGGGGCCCTCAGAGTATTTTTATTAGATGAATGAAGAGACAGTTGTTAAATGTTAAATTAAGGAGAAGATGTTTTGGGGCAACAAAGGTTAACTGTACTTTCCATAGTAGAATTCCTAAAGGGGCAGAGAAAAAAAGAAAATGAATATGTTTAGGCTGCCTGTTACCCTGTTTTCTCATTTTTAAAGATATCTTTGATTGTTAGATATATCTTTACTTGAATCACAGTCTTTTTTCAGTTGTGGGAGAGAAATGAATGACTAACATTACATTGAATGTTAGTATCATTTTAAAAATGCAGCGTGATTTCAAATGTATGTGTGCTGTTTTCAGAGGGTGGGGTGGGAGGAAGGATGTGCTGCTAATAATTGAAAAAAATCTAGCCTGCTACTATGATAAGCATTTATACATGCCTCATCTCATTTAACTTTCACAACACTCCTGTGAGACAGATATTATTATCCCACTTGACAGATGAGAAACCTGATATTCAGAAGAGATGAATTAAATCATGTTCTTAAAGGCACACAGCTAGGTGTTGCTCTATTTTAGTCTAAGGTTGGTCATATTCTTGTACAGCACATTACCCAGAGAGACTATCTGCCCATGATTTTGCTACTAAGCTTTTTCAAGTTTGAAGTGAGATTTTCTTAATTAACAAGGAATATCTTTAATACATTTTTTGAGGTAGAAATAGCAGTTTTCAATATTACTTCCTTAATAAATGAGAATTGCTTTTCTAAATAATCAGAAAAAGAGAGTTTTTGTAATAAAATCTGACCTCCCCTTTTCCCCAGTTTTGTTAGTTGATGATATTTTGTTTTTAGTATGTATACCTTTAGGCCATAAAATGGTAGTGCTCTAGTTAATTATAGGTGGAACTAACTGCAGACAGCTATGTGCTCCTTTTTGACCAACCACGGTTTGGCTCTGTGTGTGAGATGAGGGGCTTGGTATGGTAGTTTTGAAAATCATCATTCACAGATGATGTCAAGTTGGTTAACCTCTAGGCTTCGAGTTCTCCACATAGCCTCACTGTTTATCTCTGCTCTGAGCCTCAACGTTTTATGAGCTCCTTTAGTAACAGCTTTTACATAGAAGTATAGAAAACACAGTGCATTGAAAAGCTAATACAATTTCATTAAAAATATTAAATTGTATAAGTTTTCTGCTACAGGTACCATGTAGTGACACTTTCCTGAAAGAATAGTGTCTTAGTAGATTAACAGCTGAATGTGAAAGCTTCTGTTGAGGATTTCTTATTCAAACAAGATTTGTTGCTCCTGCATCAGTAAAGCAGAATGGAAAATCAGCAGGGGTATGGAACTATTCTAGATATTGTGAACTTGTATTTATTCAAGTGGAATTCTATTTGTATTGCTTTTTCACCTTGTTAACCTTGTTTGTTGTGGAAAAAGGCATATACAGATATAATCCAGTAGATGTAGTTCTGAAAAATTGAGCACAAATGCAGGCGTGGTAAATTGAATCACGCTTCCTCAGTGACGTAATTGTGGAGCATTTTATCTTTGCTTCATTTACTCTTCACTTGGCAGTAAAACCTGTTTAATTTCATTTTAAAAGCTTACAAAAAAAGAATCCTTTTGTACAGAATTTTTAATAATGCAAAGTATTTTTTTATAAATTTGCAATTTTTTAAATCAGGCTTTCTTTAATAAGAACCTATTTTTTAAGTTTGACACTCAGTGGAATTAAGAACCTAGGGAACTTGTGTCTGGTTGGTTTTATTTGCTGACTGAAGAATAAATACCATGAAAAATAGGATTTTAAAATTCAAACGCACGGCTCTATTTATTTATGAAGTGTAATTTGTATAGCATTAGGCTTTAAATAAAGTATGTTCCTTAAATGATGGTGGTTAAAAGATAAATTAAAAGTCAAGCTATGCAGCATTTCCTTTCCTTTGTGATGCCTGTGATATGGCACTTATATCTATGTTTGTCTGCATTGCAGAATCAAATATTAAAATGGAATTATATCTATGTCTTTTATCTCTTTATTTTGGAAGGCCTATTTGACCTCAGAATGTATATATATTATATAATTTATATTACATATAATTTATGTGTATCTAAATATATATTTTGTATAGAGATAAAAGTTATAATATTTTGGATTTTGTTCTTAACCATCTGCCCTTATCTTGAAATGTTTAATAGGCTTAAATCAAGCAAATGTGATTATCTCTTCAAAATTTGTGTTACGTTATTCATATTTTCTTTATGAAGCAAAGGTCAGAGATAATTGGATTATTTCTTATCTAGAGTGTGTACATGAATGTAATATTGACATGTTCTGAGTATGCAAATCTAGTCAGAATGAGTTAAGACTCATAGAGCAGATGTTAGGTAGACAGTGAACAGTGTCTATTACATATAATCATTTCAATAGCCAGAGAAAAAATGATTGAAGTTAGCACTTATTCATGATTAGCACCACACTTCTCACACCAACTTCAGCTCTTAAGAACCTAGGAATTGAAAAGAACAACTTTAGCTAGACAAAGGATATCCATCAAAACTCAGAATAAGCCTCATACTTAATGGGGAAGTGTTAGAAGCATTTCCTTTTAACTAAGAAACATGATGATGATTACTATCACCACTTTTGTTCAACATTATGCCAGAAGTCCTAGCCAGTAAAATAAGAAAAGAATAAATATAAGAAATGAAAGAAAGAAACAAAGCTTTTATTATTTACAGATGATTGTCTATACAGAAAATTTAAGGAAAATCTGTATGCAAACTACCATCACTGTTGCTAGATACAAGATAACTTTAAAAAAACAAATCATGCTTCTGTACCTTAGCAAAATGTTTAGATACTGTGATTTTAAAAAGATTCCAGTCATAAGAGCAACAAAATTACATTACCCAGGGATAAGTCTAATAAAAGATATGGAAAAACTTTATGGAGAAAGTTGTAAAATTTTATTAAAGAACCTAAAAAAATCTAAATAAATAGATGAGTAGACACAATAGCCAGGAGATGTCAAATATTTTCAGTATATCTGTTAATTCAGTATGATTTCAGACCAAGTTCAAAAGTTTGTCTTGCAGAACTTGGCGAGCTGATCCTAAAATTTATATGGAAAGGTAAAAGGTCACGAATACCTAAGAGGAAAAATGAAGAGGGGGGATTCACTGAATCAGATATAAAGCTAAAGTAATTAGAACGGGAATAGATCAATGAGACACATGACAAAGTTCAGGAACAGACTGGTGTTGTAGGAATTCTGTAAATGACAGAGATGATATAACAAATCAGTGGAGAAAGAAGGAACTATTTGGTAATCAATGCTGGGTTAGCCATATTGAAATAAAAAAAAAGAAGTTGAGTTTCTCATTCACACATACACAAAAATTCAAATTCATTGGATTAAAAACCTAAAATTGAAAATCAAAATTTTAGAATTTTATAAGAAAATATATGATATCTTTATGACTTGTCAGGAAGGAATTTTTAAATAAAACCCAAAAATATTAACCACAAAAGAAAAGTTTATTTTTATTGTTAAATAAAAAATAAATTTAAAAAGTTTTATTTATAAAAAATGAAAACAAAAAGTTTTATTGTTCTCAAATGGTAAATAGGGACCTTTTCTTATTTATTTGAATACTGTTTATCTGACCTCTCTCAAATTAAGCTCTACAGAGGCAGGAACCTTAGTTATATTCCTCATGCATAGAACAGTACCTGAATGAATGTGACTTCAAAGCTATTTCATACTTGTGGCCAGGTGTATCCTCAAGCTCCATGGAGCCCTGGAAACATCTATCCTCCCATTTGCTGTATTAATTGGTGGAAAAGTTTGAGGAGCACTCCTAATTGACTAAAACTTGAAACCACTCATCAGCTACATCTGGGAAACTAAAGATTCATTCAGAGTTCCAGATAAAATCTGTGCATTTATTTACTAACTCACTGTACTCTTTTGAAATTCCCTGAGTGTTCTGGGGAAAAAGTGTCAAGTAAGATGTGGTCTCTGCCAGCATGAAGCTTAGTTATATTGTGGGAAAGTAGGTAAGCAAATCAGTGATTATTGTATGATAGATACTGTGATGAAGGTATACCTAGGGAGCAGAAAGGACAGAACATTCTAAAGCAGTCTACATTATAAATAAAGGGCTACTACACTTAAAAATACAAGAAAATATTCGGAGGGCATTTACAAAAACAAGAATTTAAAGAAAAATAAACTTACTGGAAAAATAAAAAGAATATGACTATAAGCCCCTTGAGGGCAGACATATCTTGTTATTCTTGTTCCTTATTGTATCCTTAGAGCTCAGTATCTGGAAAGTGGAAGTACCCAGGAAAAGTTTGTTGACTGAATCAGTGGAAAAGAATGAGAAATACTAAGTTATTTTCCGTTTTATCAAAATGTCATATCTTTTGGAAAATGCTCATTTTCCCCTTTACTTCCATTCTTAATAGTCCCCTAGTTCTTATGTCTGACAGGCTTGCCTTTCTCTGATTCAGCTGATGCGCTACTATAAGGCTAATCTTTCTCTGACATCACTTTCATAATGTGATACCCATGTTTAAAAAATTTTCAAGGGGATCCCTGTTACTTATAGTAGAAAATGCAGACTTGTAAGTGTTATGTTCAGGGTTCTTCATGTTTGGTTGCATCACGGCTGTCACACTGTATCTCCAACTGTTCCCAAGCATAACCCCACCTCTATAGATAGGGATTCTTCTTCAAGTCCCTTAAACATAATGTGCTCATTCCCACTTCCATTCAGTGCTGGCTCACACATCTGGAATGTACTTCCTTCTGCTCTTCAGTGAAACAAGTCCTGGTCAGCCTGTTAGTCATAGCCTCAGCCCCGTGACTGACCCTTCCAGCCCATTAAGGTCTTTTTTTCTAATAGGAGATATTTAGATAAAAATCAGAGAGATAACAATGTTGAAAAAAACTTTGAAGAAATTACATGAGGAAAATTTGGAAGTGAGACAGAAGGCAGTCACTAATTCATCTCCTTTATCAAAGAGCCGCGAAAATCCATTTGAAAAGTTCACTGTTGTCTCATTTCCATCCTTAATAGGGAAATGACTTGAATCTAAGCTCTCATGATTTGTATTTTACTGAAACTTTTCTCTCAAAAGTTACCATTAACTTTCCTTTGTAAAATTTTGTATCTTCTATAATAACATTGAGAGGTTTTTGAATTATAAAAGTAATACAATGTAATAAAAATTTGTAGGAAATAGAATTAAGGAAAAAAATAAAAACCACCCGTACTTCTACTCTATTACTCGTAGTATTTGGTACACAAAAACTCTTCCTTAAAAGTTTCTCCATAGAACTTGTACGATTATAAGTTTGAGTATCAGAGTAAAAGCTCCTCAGCTCTACTCACCACAAGCTTCTGATGTCAGCAGTTGGCTAGGGTCTATGTAAGCAGGGTCTTGCCTACTATACTATCAAATACTCTATAGCATATTTATTGGGTTTGTAATTATTTTGATGTGGTTTACAGATATTATTGCAGATATTGTTAACCTCCTTAAGGCTTAAAAGAGTAAAAGTTCTGAATGTGTTAAAAGTTTTAGTAAAAAGAGCCAAATACTTATAATAGAAACAAAGAGGTTGTTTAAAAATTAGATAGTGTGAAAAAATGATAAATGTAAAAATATATTTAATATACTCATGATGCAACAAGAATAATATTGACTGTATTCCATTGATAGTAAGAAGATAAGGAAAAGTATATGTGCCTAAAGGATATTTAATTGGGTAGGATACTTATTAATGTGATGCTAATTCTGGAGAACCCAAGAAGTGTTTCAGACTTCAAGGCTTAGCATAGTAAAAGTGATGCTGATATAACTTCTGTTACAAGCCACAAATGGTTCCATGTGATCACCTTTTTATACAGTCATACATTGCTTAACAACGAGGATATATTCTAAGAAATGTGTCATTGGCGATTTTGTCGTTGTGTGAACATCATAGAGTGTACTTACACAAATCTTGATGGTATAGCCTACTACACACCTAGACTATATGGTACTAATCTTATGGGATATGCAGTCTGTTGTTGTCCAAAACGTCGTTATGTGGTGCATGACTGTATACAGAAAAGGCATTTAATAAAGAGTATTTGACAAAGTCAACGTCTATTCCAGATTTTTAGAACTGTTAGTTAAAAAGAAATAGGTAAATACTTATGTAAGGATTGTGCTAAATATTAAAATATTAAAACACCAGAAGTATTCCCATTAAAGAACAAGACCAGGTTACCTACTATCATGCCTGTGTTTTTAGCATTGTTTATTAATACTGTCTGATGCAATTAGATAAGAGAAATACATGGGAGGCATATTACTGCAAAGGAAGAGACAAAATAAGCATTATTTTTACCTAGAAATCAAGAAAATCAAATGAAAATTATTAGAAACAAAAGACTTTACTCAGGTGAGTGGTTTCAAAAAGGGGCTTGAAAGTCATCACTCTGTCCTAACAACAAGTATAAAGCAGAACAAGTTGAAAATCAACAGCTCTTGTTAGGTCCATCAGAGAATTGAGGTTATAGGGCAAACAGCTGCCCCCCAAATTGGAGAGACAGGCAGAGCAGAAACCCACCAGCAGAAACTCTCTCAGGAACCAGTATGGAGTGGGAAACTTAGACTATATATTGACAAATTGTTGAAGGCTCAGCGTGGGCAAGTCTGAGTTAAAAACTCCAGGGGGCCCCAGTTTTAGGGAGACCTTCATACATTTGTGAGTTTTACCTACAGAAGCCCTACCAGGTTCTCACAATGAAGAGTGAGAAAAATCTCTTTTGCTTCTGGCAGAGGGAGAGGAAAAGCAACCGTTTTGAAATAAGTCCAGAACATTCTATTCTTCTTAAAATGGCCTGCCCTCAAGAGAAACTGTTTTACCAGCTGAGCCCACCAAGTTTTGTCAGAGCCTAGCTGACTTGGAGGAAGGAAAATACCCAATTCCAGCCTCCTTTAACCATCCTGGCCTACCTGGGGGCAGGGGGACAAAGAAGCACTTGAGAATGTCACAGCCCGGAGGCACAAGCTCACTGAAAGACTGAGGACTGTAGGACTCAATCATAGGACTATAGAACACTTCCGTCTCACCTCCACACTTCACTCCCACATCGCTAAAGGCCTGTTTGTCTCGGTTCTTTTTATGTAGTACGTCACGTCCAGCTTTCAACAAAAAATTGCAAGGCATACTAAAAGCCAAAATTGATATATAAGAATCAACAGCTTTCTATTATAAAAGTACTTATAATATCAGGGAGGGAAAGATCCTATTTATAATAACAATTAAAAATATAGAATATCTAAGAATAAACCTAAGATATGTGTAGAAACTATATGAAGAAAGTTTAAAACACTGCTGAGTAACATAAAAGAATACTTAAATAAATGGAAAAACATACGTTATTTTTGACAGGCTTAATATTGTTCAGATTTTAATTCTTGCTTATTCTGTAAATAATATGGTTAAAACTTGACAAGCTGATTCTCAAATTTGTAATGACAAAAGTCTGGAAACGAGAAATGCCTTTTGGGAGGAATGGCTGAATAAATTATTTATATGTTTACAGTTGAATACTGCACAGTCTTTGGAAAGAAGAGGTGGATCTCCATGTGTGGATATGCAAATATGTTCAAGATAGGTTAAAAAATCAAGGGCAGAACAGTGTGCATAAGTTCCCATTTCTTGGGAATTGTGGGGGGAGGGGTAGAAGCAGCTATGGATACACAAACAGCAGGTATTAATTAGAGGCAGTTAGAATGAAAACAAGGAGACATGTTGGAAGGCTGTTCCAACAATTCCAAGTAATAATTGGTAAAGGGCATGTAGTAGGGTAATGATATAATACAGAGTAAAGGACAGATTTTGAAAAAATGTATATGTGGATGTAATATGTTAAAGCTGCCTGAATATTGCAGATTAGGGGGAAAGAGGAGTCAAAAATGATGACTCCAGGTTTCAAACCTGGTGACAGTTTATGGTTCATTTCTTTTCTGACTGCCCTCCTTTATGTACTTTGCTATTCCTCTCTCCTCAGCTAAACAAGGTGACCCTAATGTGTCCTTCATCCCTTGCTCACCCCTAACCCGCTTCTCATTTCTTCCTTATGCTCCTTCTTTCTCATAGCTTCAGCTATCCTCTCTTATGGATGACTCTCACATCTTTAGTTCTGGTCCTTATCTTTTTCTCAGCCTCTGATCCCTTGTATCAGTTGCTTGCTATACAGTTGCACTAGAATGCAATCATGTCATGATCATAGTCTTAGTACAGTCGTACATCTGTTCAAGCTCCGCTGCTGTTGCAAGGTATATGTCACCTTGGAAAAGTTGCTTACCTTCTATAAGGGTCATTTACCCCATTTATAAATGGGAATAAGAATACTACTTCTCTTTCAGGGGTATTATGAGCACTAAATGAGTAATGATCTTCTAAAAGCAGTGCATTAACTGGGCGAGGTCATGATGATCTTTTCCTTGGTATGAGGCATATGAGTTTCCTCCATATCTTGTGGCTTGGTAGCTCATTTCTTTTTATCGCTGAGTAATATTCCTTTGTATGGATGTACTGTGGTTTATCCATTCACCTACTGAAGGACTTTTCAGTTGTTTCTAAGTTTTGGCAATACTGATCAGCTTGCATTTTAAGATTCTAATTTGAAAGTTTTTCTTGACATTAGGTGTATTCATTTCCTAGGGCTGCTGTAACAGAGTACTGAAAACTAGGTGGCCTAAAACAACAAAAATTTATTCAACCAGTTCTGGAGTGTGATATTGTGCTATAATAAGAAATACGTATTTTGGTTTTCATCCTCAGCTCCTGGCCAGAGCTCCTAAAATCTTTGTAATGTCCTAAGTAGTAAGAGCCAAAGGAACATCTCTTGTTATAATATTTGGTTTTTGTCCCTGGCTCCTGCAACAGTTCCAGAGTGATAAAAGTGAAAGGAGCATCTTTTGTTATTCATAACACATCTCTTGCAACCATATCTGATTTTATGTTGATGAGGTGACTTTTGGAAAGCCACTAAGGATGGGCCGAGGTTGTCAAGGGAATCAACTTTGTGATTAGAGGTTTGGGACTTTTAGTCCCCCTCCCATCTCTGGGGAGGGGAGAGGAGCTGGAGTCTGAGTTAGTCACCGGTGGCCAGTGATTTAATCAATCATGTCTAAGTAATGGAGCCTCCATAAAAACACCCTAACTGAAAGGGTTTGGAGAGCTGCTGGATTGGTGAACTCTTCGAGGTGCTGGGAGGGTGATGTGCCCAGAAAGGGCGTGGAAATTCCATACACCCTCCTGCCTCGTATCTTGCTCTGTGCAGCTCTTCCATCGGCCTGTTTCTGAGTTATATCCTTTCTAATAAATTGGTAAATGTAGATACAGTGTTTCCCTGAGTTTTGTGAGCCATTCTAGCAAATTATTGAACCTGAGGAGGGGGTCGTGGAAACCCTTGATTTATGGACTGTTGGTCAGAAGTACAGGTCACAGTCTGGGACTTGAGATTGGTTTTGAAGTGGGAGGCAGTTGTAGGGAAAGAGGGAGAATCCCCCTCTGCCCTTTCCCTTAAGGTTCTTCTGGCTGGCCAAATAGTTAACAAGACAGGTTAGCAGAGAAAATAATACCAAGTTTAATAACCTGTATACATGGGAGAAGCCAGGGACACTGAGTTTCTCAACACAATAGCAGAGATTCTCGTCTTAAATACCATCTTCAGTAAAAGACAAAGGAGGATGTTGAGGGTCGGGGGAGTCAGTTACGGGAGATTACCAGAAAAGCACAGTAAATAAGAGTAAGGTTATTATGCAGATTTAAGGCCTCACTCTTCACATTGATAAGTTTTTAGAGATGAGATCATCCCCTATCTTCCCAGTACAGAGAAGGAGATACCTTTACAAATGGAGATTTCCCTTATAAATGTAAATGTTTGTCTGGCATCTCCTAGCAGGGCCACCTAGAGAATGTGGCCGGGAAGAGACAGAATTTTTGATAAGAGGGGCTTGGTGCCTTTCCTGTTGTAACATCTATTTTATATTATATTACAGCCATCATGATAGCAACTTCTTCCTGAAACAGATCTTTTATGTTAAATTCTTTAGGCAGTTTGGGAGGGGAAACTCAAATGTTCTTCCTGAGTTTTCTGAGTCTTTTGTCTTCAGCTCGAAATAATCCGCATGCCAGAGTGGTGCATCTTGGGGTGGCCTGCCCTGAGCACCATCACAGTCTTGTGGGACTGAACCCTTATCTTGTGGGGTCTGTGCTAACTCTGGATGTTGATGTAATAACTGAATTGTAGGACGCTTAGTTGAAGTCTGCTGAGAGCTGGAGAATTGCTTGGTATGGAAACACCCACATGTCTAGTGTCAGAAGTGTTAAGAATAGAGTATAGAAAAACAGTATTTTTACTTTTAGG
Source organism: Diceros bicornis minor (assembly GCF_020826845.1). Classification (NCBI taxonomy): domain Eukaryota; kingdom Metazoa; phylum Chordata; class Mammalia; order Perissodactyla; family Rhinocerotidae; genus Diceros; species Diceros bicornis. The sequence goes on from NC_080746.1 coordinate 38,124,025, forward strand.
AGGCTAATAATCTGAAATCAAGGTTTTGGCAGGGTTGAGTTCCTTCTGAGGGCTCCGAGAGAGAATCTGTTCCATACCTCTTTCCTAGCTTCTAGTGAAGGCCAACAGTCCTTGGTGTTCCTTGGCTTGTAGATCCATCATGCCAATCTCTGCCTCCGTCTTCACGTGGCATTTTCTCTGGATCTTTGTCTTCACGAGGCCATCTTCTTATCAGGACAATAGTCATATTGGATTAGGGGCCCACCCTACTCCAGTATATCCTCATCATAACTTAACTAGTTATGTCTGCAATGACTCTATTTCCAAATAAGGTCATGTTCCGAGGCACTGTCAGTTTAGACTTCAACCTGTCTTTAACCGGGGAAAGGAGGGAGGCACATTTCAACCCATAACTTCAGGTGTTGCTTTCCAGATTCTTCCTCTTTAGATACTTGCCTGTTTTTGTTGTTGTTGAATAACTGATGGTGATGTAATGTTATCCAACTCTTGCTACTTGTGGTTTCAGCTGAAAACCAAATTGTTCTTGGGGGTGTTATAAAAAGAAAGAGCTTCCCTGTGCTCGAATTTGGATGTACTTTCAATTATATAACCAATATGATCCACCCCAGATGCCAGTCTGTGGCTCTACCCTGTTCAGATTTTTGTTTGTATGGTTCATTTGCCTACTTTGTGGTTTGTCAGTTAAGTTGTATAAAAAATAGAATAAAGTAAAATTGATGTAAACAGTTTTTTTTTTTTTAAAAATATGTTAAAATTTTATTTGTGACCACGTACATGATCATTTTTTGTAAATATATGCTCGTTAAGGAGTATGTGAATATTGTAAACAGTTTTCTTTAGTAGAATTATCCAATGAAGAATAAGTTCATTATTTTTTCCTTCACAGCTTTAGTATATAATGAAACTGTGGAGGATAGTTTGTAACTTCTACAGACTCACTTTTCCTTTTCAGGTAATTATAATTTAATGTTTTGCAGATTTTAGAAAAATTCTTTCCTGTTTTTCTATCATCTGACATTCCAAGTGAAAACTGACCCATAAACTTGCCAACTTCCAGATCGTTATAGACAAGGTTTCCGAATTTCCTTTGTAGTAATTTCCTGATCAGAGAGGGAGGGAGAGAGAGGGAGGTAGGTTAAAGTCACATGGAAAGTTACTGAGCGATTTGAAAATAATTTGATAAAGAGGGCATGGAAGAAAATGGGGAAAAAATGTGGTTGGGGAGAGAGCAAAACTGGATTATATTTTAAGAATAAAAAAAGAAGTATAAATTTCAATCTGTGGGTTTTTTTTTTCCCCCACCAGTAACATGATCGATAGACTTTTCTTGATAATAAGAAAAGGATTAAATATTATATTAAATGCTATCGAAGAGTAGACCTTATATAATCTTAATCTGTTGATGTAGCCAGAGCTGCCATGGCAGGCAGGAATCTAACGTATATGATAGGAGACAGAGTGGATAGTCATTTAGTAACATTGTTTTGGCCCAGTAAGAGAAAATGTTTTATGTATTCCAGGGGATTTCTCCAAGAGAAGATTTCTCTCTTCCTCTCATATCTGAGGGTTAACTTTTTCTCCACTAAAGATATCTCCATGTAAATGCAGACAAACCTAATGAATCAGTCTGGCTTTGCTGTCTTAGTTTCCCAACCCCCGTTTTAGGAAGGTAGGCCCCTGGTGTTGAGATGCCCTCTTGTTTTGACTTTAACTCCTTTCTTCATTGAATCTGCATTTCTTCTTCCATTACTGACGTATCTAAAATGCAGTTCTCCTCAAGTAATAATCAAGTATTACTCAAATATTTGCTTGTATTTGTTTTATGAGCCTAGGGTCAAATTTGATCACTTTTTCCAAGTATCTCATATTCCTCATTATTTCTACTTCCACAGATTAATCCAGGATTTTGATATTTCTAACCTAGGTTGTTATCGTTTCATCTTTATCATACCCAGTTTTGTGCACCTCTTTGACCATGCCATTTACCTCTCTTAGAGGCCTGCAGTGATTTTCCTTTATATGACTGGTCAAGTTTAAAATCCTTACACGCTGCCCCCCCTCCCCCATTTTACTATAAAAATGTCCAAACACACTATTTGAGTTATATGAGTTCTTTTATATATTTTGGATATTAACTCCTTATCAGATATATCATTTGCAAATATTTTCTCCCGTTTGGTAGGTTGCCTTTTCATTTCGTTGATGGTTTCCTTTGCTGTGCAGAAGCTTTTTAGTTTGATGTAGTCCTACTTGTTTATCTTTGCTTTCGTTGCCTTTGCTTTTGGTGTCAAATCCAAAAACTCATTGCCAAGACCCGTGTCAAAGAGCTTACCGTCTGTGTTTTCTTCTAGGAGTTTTATGGTTTCAGATCTTATATTCAAGTTTTTAATCCATTTTGGAAGTTGATTTGTGTGTGTAGTGTAAGATAGGGGTCTGGTTAATTTTTTTGCACTTAGCTGTCCAGTTTTGCCAGGACCATTTATTGAAAAGACTGTCTTTCCCCCATTGTAGGTTCTTGGCAACTTTATTATAAATTAATTGATCAAATATGCATGGGTTTATTTCTGTGCTCTGTATTCTGTTCCGTTGATCTATGTGTCTGTTTTTATGTCAGTACCATACTATTTTGATTACTATAGTTTTGTAATATATTTTGAAATCAGGAAATGTGATCCCTCCAGCTTTGCTCTTTCTCAAGATTGCTTTGGTTATTTGGGATCTTTTCTGGTTCCATACGAACTTTAGGATTGTTTTTTCTGTTTCTGTGAAAAATGCCCTTGGAATTTTGATAGGGATTGCATTGAACTTTTTATGTTTTATTTATTTATTTATTGTGAGGAAGATCGGCCCTGAGCTAACATCTGCCAATCCTCCTCTTTTTTTGCTGAGGAAGACTGGCCCTGGGCCAACATCCATGCCCATCTTCCTCCACTTTATATGGGATGCCACCACAGCATGGCTCAACAAGCAGTGCGTTGGTGCGCACCTGGGATCCGAACCGGCGAACCCCGGGCCGCCGCAGTGGAGTGCAGACACCTAACTGCTTGTGCCACTGGGCCGGCCCCAAACCTTTTGTGTTTTAAATGTCACAATTTACTTCTTCTTCTTCTTCTTTTTTTTTTTGTGAGGAAGATTGGCCCTGAGCTAACATCTGTGCCAGTCTTCCTCTATTTTGTATGTGGGTCACTGCTACGGCATGGCTTGATGAGTGGTGTAGGTCCGCACCTGGGATCTGAACCCGTGAATGCCAGGCCACTGAAGCAGAGCATGCTGAACTTAACCACTGCATCACCGGGCCAGCCCCACAATTTACCTCTTTTTATATTGTGTATTCATGAAGAAATTATACTGACTATAGTTATTTTTAGTACTCTTTTCCTTTAACCTTTATAATATAGTTAAGTGCTTAACACACCATCCTGTTACAGAATTAGAGTTTTCTGAATCTGACTGTATATTTACCTTTACCAGTGAGTTGCATATTTTCATATGTTTTCATGTTACCATTAGCATCTTTTCATTTCAGCTTGAAGAACTCCTTTAAGTGTTTTTTGTAAGGCAGATCTAGTGGTGAATAACTCCCTCAGCATTTTTCATCTAGGAAAGTCTTTATTTCTTCATTTCTGAAGGATACCTTTTCCAGATAGAATATTCTTGGCAGGCAGTTTTTTCCTTTCAGCACTTTGAATATATCATTCCATTCTCTTCTGGCCTGAATATATCATTCCATTCTCTTCTGGCCTGTAAGGTTTCTGCTGAGAAATCTGCTGATAACGTAATGAGGTTTTTTTTTTATAGGTTACAATCTTTTTTTCTCTTACTGCTTTTAGGATTCTTTCTTGGTCTTTGGTTTTTGATAGTTTCATTATAATGTGTCTTGGAAAAGATCATTTTGAATTGAAATAATGGGGTCATCTGTTAGCTTCATGAACTTGAATGTCCAACTCTCTCCCTAGGTTTGGAAAGTTCTCAGCCATTATTTCTTTTAATAAGCTTTATGCCCCTTTCCCCTTCTCTTCTCCTTCTGGGACTCCAGTGATTCTGGTGTTGGTTCTTTTGATGATGTCCATAGATCACATAGGCTTTCTTCGCTCTTTTTCATTCTTTTTTCTTTGTTCTCCTCTGACTGAGTTACTTCAAAGTTCCTATCCTCTAACTCACTGATTCTGTCTTTGGTCTCTTCAGTTCTGTTGTTGATGCTCTCTCTTGATTCTTCATTTCATTCATTGAATTCTTTAGCTCTAGAATTTGTGTTTGGTTCTTTTTTATTATTTTTATCACTTTATTTCTCATTTTGTTCATGTATTGTTTTCCTGATTTGTTGAATTGTCTGTCTTTATTTTCTTCTAGCTCATTGAGTTTCCTCAAAAGGGCTGTTTTGAATTCTTTATTGGGTAAATCATAGATCTCTGTGTCTTTGGGTTCAGTTATTGAGGGATTATTATGATCTCTTGGTAATTTTATATTTCTTTGATTCTTCGTGTTCCTCATAGTTTTACATTGCTGTTTTGGCATTGGAAGTGGCAGTCACCTCCTCCAATCTTTACTTGCTGCCTGCAGGTGAGAGAGACTGTTCATTGTTCCTGCTTATATTTTGGGGCTTTCTCTGACCTTGAGTGGATACTCACTTGCTCCCTCTTGTGGCAGAGTTCTTAAGCTTCTGTGTGTTCTCTTGATCTTATAATAAACCAGGTTGCTGTTGGTCACCTCTCTTTTGTTGTTCCAGAGGTGGTCCTACAGCTCAAGACTGTAGTTTCTTCCTTGCTCACAGACCTTGGCTTGTTTTCTGCATGCACTCCCTGTCCACCTGAACTTGCTCTTGCTGTCGCCTTTGGGAACGTGTACAAGGATCTGGCTGCAGAGTGGGGAGGGTATGGATTTGGCACTTGGGGTGTTGGGGTTCCCATGGGTCAGATGAGGGGATCCTTGGGTGAGGTTTTCCACAGAGTCATGAGTGGGCTTCCTGCTGGAGATAGAATGCAAAGAACCATGTCTCTTTAATGCTCTGGCATTCTTGTCTGCCTCTTTCCTGAACCCTTCCCTTCCCCCAGGGATGGAGCTCCCACTTTAATACTCTGGGTACTGTGGAAAAGAGATGGGTTTCTTTAGCAGCGTCCCCACAGCTGGAGAAGCTAGGTGCTCACTCACTGCTCTCACTTTTCCGCCAGGGGAGGCATCCCCAACTTCCTCTTGCTCTAAGCTGTGACACCTTGGAGTGAGAGGTCATGCTGGCAAATTTCCTCCTACCCACTCTTATGCATCCAAACTTGTATTTCTTTGCTCCATTGGAGAGCTGGTACTTCTCCTCTAGAAACCTGGACTCCTATAAAGGCTTTCTCATCCATGGGTATCTGCCCAAGTCAGTGTTTTCCAGGTGTCACAGCCAAGAGGGGTTGGAGTCAGTTCACAGGCTCCTGCTGGTTCCACAGCCTGCACCAGGTTCTGTCTGCCTATTACCTGGTGCACAAGTGGGTGAGACTCCTCCTGGGTCCCTTGGCATGTGGTGCTGAATTCCATAGCTCCCGCAGAGGCACTTTTGTTTATGGATAGATGCCAAATTTTAAATATTAAAGGGCAATAAAAATGAAGGACATCTTATGCTGCCATGATGCTATCACTCCTCTTGCTGCTTTCTTTAGAATAGTAAGATGTTTGCTATTCTGTAGCTGAATCGAGAAGTTAGTAGTTCTAGAGTTAAAGAGATTCATGGTTCTCTTTATGACAGGCTGTCTCAAATAGTAATCCCTGTGTATTTTAGAGCAGAGGAACAAAGCACGATGTAAATAGGCTATTGTGAGAAGAGACAGTGAAAACTTCTGTTGATGCTTCTGTTAGTGAATAATAAGTTATTTCTTACATTTTAATAGTACTTTGCAAATCCCTTTATGATGCAGCTATATTTCATACTCACAAACCTGTAAAGTGGATATTGATGTTATCTTGATAATATAAATGATGAAACTAAGACTGAGAGGTTAGTATTGTGGCAGTAATTTTTTCTCTTTTTTTTGGCAGGAGGGTAGTTAGGATATAAAACTTAAGTCTTTACTGTACACTACAAATTTCTTATATATGTTTTAATTTTGGTGACCTGGCATGTGAGAATGACTTTAACATCAAACATGTTAGAGAGGTCACAGCATTTTCCTTCAAAGATCTGATAAAATTTTGTTATTGTCTTCTAGAATATAGTTTTTCTGATAAATCTGAAGCTAGCCTTGCTTTTGTATGTAACTTCTCTCTTTTTTTTGTCTGTGTTCTCATAGTTTGTCTTTTATTTTTTGCGGTTCAAAAAAATTTGCTAAAACCAGATGTGTCTTTGTTCATTCATTTTTATGTGGAGTGTGGTAAACTGTTTTGATGAAAAAACTTATAAAATCTTTATTCATTTCAAAAGCGTGTTCTTTATATATTGGATTATTGCTCCTATTCTCTTTTGATTTTTTTCCTTTAGGAAATGGAATTCTTTTATTGGCTCCTTATTATCTTCCCTCATGATTTTTATCTCTGTTCTTTTTCTACAAATTCTTAGAGCATTTTTCATGTATTCCCTCAGCATAAATGCTGTTTTCTGAATAATCAATTCAGTTCTTTATTAATTCCAACACAGATTTTATTTCTGCTATTATATTTTTAATTTTTGCAATCATTCCTTATCTTACCATTTCTGTTAGTCTCAGTGTGTCTCTCCTTGTGGCTTCCTGTTTCTGTTTCTTAGGAGAATATGGCTGATTTCCTTTTGAATATGCCAAATCGCTTATAAATGTTTCTCTAATGCCTGTAGGGAATTATTTTCAGAAAACTGTTCTTTTGTTGAGCTTTAGGCTGATACTTTTCCTTGTCAAATAATTTTTTTTTTTAGCCCCTATTTTTTCTCTTCTGTTTGATTACGGATAGATTTATTCAGAATCAGTGTTTGCCAACAAAACAAAGGGTGTGGATTGCCTTTGGCCCTGTTCTGTTCACTTGTTTGAATTCTTTTTATATCTTCAGCTCTAAAGGAAGTTGTTTATGTATAACCTTTAGAGTACGCCTATTAAAAGTCTGTCATCTAGTGCAGCTTTTCTGGACAAAGATGGGAGCTTGTCTTGCTTCTCTTCATTGCCTTGCTCTCCGACATTCTAGTCAGAGAGATTATAAGAGAGCTTATGATTCTCAACATGCACTACTTGCATGAGTTGCCCCGTGTCTCTTCTCAGTTTGTAAAGCTTTACTTATGAAGATTACACCTCCTATGTTACCATGTTCCTCTGCCAGAACTGCCTTCCTCTTCACTCCTGTGTACAGCACACATACTTTCCGGGGTTTGTAGTCCTTCTGAATGTAGAAATATAGAAAGAGGAAGTAATGGGAACAACTCTGTAGCAGCCACAAGAAGATATACCTGTGTAGTGTAGCAACTACTGACCAGCTTTGTAAGTCACGTAATCTTTGTGTTTCCAAATTAGGTGGTAGATGATGGGCACCGGATAAAGCATCTTCCTTTTTACGATCTTTCACATGTATAGCATTGTTTGATTTTTTTCAGTATACTGTGTATTAGTTATTATTAGTATCTTTTGATCTAATTCTGTTGTTTTCATAACTAGTAGAAATTCTTACTGGATTCTGGCAATCAGTTGTTAGTCTGAATTTTTATTTTTGTTATTAATAGAAAACACTTACTAAGTATATATTATGTGCCAACAGTGATGTAAATGCTTTAGATGTATTAACTCATTTAAATTTTATAACAACCCTTTTGTGCGGTACATTTATAGTTATTACCATCTTATAGATGGGGAAAATGAGGCAGAAAGAGGTTGAACACTTTATCTGAGAGTACCACTGTGCATGTGGCACAGTCAAGATTTGAACCCAGGAAGTTTATCTGTTTACATTCTGTAAGTTTTTATCCTGTTTTTCTGTATCTTCATAGGCCTGTTTTTCTCCCTCCCTTCATTTTTTTCTCCTACTTTCTCTCTCTTCCTTTCTTCTATGACTACATAAAAGACTGTATCAGGAACCGGCAACCAGATGCCATTCAAAAATATCCCCTTTTTTGAGTTTTAGAATGGAATATAAAAATATATATGTGTGTGTATATATATTTTAGTTCTTTAGGTATTGCATTATGGTTACTTTATGAAACAAATTATTAAACCTTCAAAAGTATGAATATATTTAGAGTACAAATTTATTGAACAGAATTAAGTTTTCTCTGTAGTTCTTAGTTTATTGGCCTTAGGTGAGCATTGGCTGTGGCAATAATGTTGAATCCTTTGTCTGATCCTCCCTAAGCACCTGACTGAAACTAGGGAATGACTTGATTATCAGGAAAAATTAGATTCATTAGATTAGTGCTCCCCAGTACTGGCACCACTAGAGATATGGCTGTTGAGCACTTGAAATGTGGCTGGTCTGGATTGAGATGTGCTGTAAGTATAAAATACACTCCGGTCTTTGACGGTTTAGGATGAATAAAAGAATATAAAATGTCTCATTAATACTTTTAAAATATTTATTACATGTTGAAATGACAATATTTTTGATTTATTGGATTAAGTAAAATATATTATTAAAATGAATTTTGACTGTTTCTTTTCACTTTTTTAATGTGACTACTAGACAACTAAAAATTACATATGTGGTTCATGTTATATTTCTGTTGGGTATTCAAATGTGCATAAGATATGATACCTCTCCTCTAGGAGCCTGTTAGGGAAGAGGACAGACAGGCAGTTAGAGTGGTATGGTAAGTGCCAGATGGGAGCTCATGCATAGGAGACATCTAACCCAGTTTTGAGGGCCTGCGGAAGGTGACGTTTAGGGCAGTGATAGTACCTTGTTTTTTCTTCCTTTGCCTTCTTCTGAGGATTCTAAGTCTACGTGTTAGATGGAAGGAAATGAAAGTCAAAAGCTATTTAAAAAAATATTTGAGAATCTTTTTAGTGGTATTGGTTCTCAATCTATTGAAAGAAATCACAGTTGAAGTAGAAGGCCTGAGTCTGCTCACAGAGACCACTACTCGGCCCTCTCCCAAAACTGCCTGAGACAACCAAATGGATGGTAGTGCCACTTGCTAAGTATGGAACACAGGTCAGTTTGAGATCTGTTGTGTTCAAGGTGTCTGTAGGACATCTAGATGGGAAGGAACATTGGGCAGTTGATGTGTGGAACTAGGGTCCAAGAAAAATCTCAGCTGGCAATGTAGATTGAATTTAGGTGAAGTCACAGATAAGGTATGAGATCATCATCAGGCAGTGAGTAAAGTGAGAAATGGACAAACCTCTGAGGAAAAGAGAAGGTTGAGGAAAGGGAATGTAAAGGTCGTTGAAAAGAATGGCCAGAGAAGGAAGAGTTTAGCCAGGATAGGGTGCTTTCAAGAAGCAGGCAAGTGCAGATAGTGTCTGTTATAGCTAAAAGATAAAGACTGAGAAATGTCCATTGTATTTAATAATGAGGAGGTTATTGGAGAGAAAGTGGGTTCCCTGGAAGGAATTGGGTTAGGTGGCGAAGCCAGATTGCAGAAGGTTAAGGAATTAATAGGAGGTAAAGAATTGTAGACAGTGAATTTTATTGTTTGGCAGTGAAAGAGGCGGGGGGAGAGGCTTTTGCTAGCTAGCGGGGTGTGTTTAGCGTATGTCAACTTGTATGTGTGTGTGCGTGTGTGTCTTTTCTGGAGTTGTAAATCCATTGGAAAACCATGTTTCTATATCTTTACGTTCTTGGAATCCAGTGTAGCATCCTTCATAAGGTAACTGCTCAATATCAGTTGTTGACGATGATTTTAATTTATTTAATATGTCTTTTTCAACAAGATTCTTTATCAACATCATTTCCAAATTCTGGAAACATTAAATCTACGTTAAGAACTTGATTTTATTGAAGTTTAAGTGCACTAAGGCCTCTGGGCATGGCTTAATGGAAAGAAAATAGGCTTTGTGGTCCACTAAAACTAGTTCGAATCTAGACTATGACACTTTTTAGCTATGTGATCTTGAACTAGTAAACTGTCACTTTTGGCCTCTTCTTCCTCATCAGGGAAATGAGGATAATAACACCTACCTTTATAGGGCTGTTTATAGGGCTGTTGTAGGGTTTAATGAGAAGACATGTAAAGTGTTTTGTATGGTGCCTTATATGAAGTAGGCACTCAGTGAATGCTTTGTAGAAAAACAGCAGCTTCACGTGTTGTATGTGCCAACACTATAGTTTTTATAATTTGATTTAAAGTAGTATGTGTGATATAATGTTATAACTTTAAATAAGAACAAGCATTCTCCGTTGAAATTTGAGTGAAAAATTAGCCTTTGAATAAAAAATGTTTCTTTTCTTGCCCCCTCTTCCCCTTTCCAATCCAGGTCCTGAGGGAATCTAACAAATTAGCAGAAATGGAAGAACCACCCTTGCTTCCAGGAGAAAATATTAAAGACATGGGTCTGTAATGGTATTTTTTTGTTGAATTTCCTTCTCCTTTCTGACTATACCGACTATTCAGTACTCTCAGTGTACAGAGAACAGGCTCTCCGTCTGAGACGCCTCTTGTCTGGTAGCACTCATGACTGCCAGCCTTCCCAACAGTTAGTGTGTCATGTGTCAAGTCCTGTTGGTCGTGTTTGTATTTGGACTACTGGGAAACATGCAAATTGAGTTATATTTTGTTTCTTTTCTGGTTTGCTTTACTTTCATTGACAGTAGGTGGCTTTTTTTTTCTTTTTAAACTATTGCTGAATTCTGTGAAAGAAAATTTCATTATTTTGAATTATTGCAGCAAGATAATTGAGTTACCTAGATAAGAAACATTGAATTGTCACTTTGTACAAGTAATTTTTCTTAAAACACATTCTTTCTTTTTGCTTCCTTTATTTTTTCCCACTCTGAATAAACTCAGGTGAATTTTTGGGTGAAAATATTTCATCTCCAGGCAAAGCAATCCATTTGCATGTAGGTGCCTTTCTTTGTCCAGCCTAAAGAACTAAGCAATAACTTATTGTATAGACTGGAAACTGGAAACAAGCATTTAAGCTATTTTTTTTTGTCCTCGTGCTTTTATTTTGTTTCATCTGCGTGGTAATCTATAAAATACCAATAGCTTTTGAGAGATAAAATAATATATTAGGGGAATAAAGTAAATGGTTTCTTAGCCAAAGTAAACACTTTTCATATTGTTATCAATCATAATTTTAAAAAAGACTTGATAAATTCTTTTTTTTTTTTTTTTAAAGATTTATTTATTTATTTTCCCCCCAAAGCCCCAGTAGATAGTTGTATGTCATAGCTGCACATTCTTCTAGTTGCTGTATGTGGGACGCGGCCTCAGCATGGCCGGAGAAGCGGTGCGTTGGTGCGCGCCCGGGATCCAAACCCGGGCTGCCAGCAGCGGAGCGCACGCACTTAACCGCTAAGCCACGGGGCCGGCCCAAGACTTGATAAATTCTTAATATTCCCTGGCCAGGTGTCATTTCCTTGTGTAAAAATAAGCAAGCCAAAGGAGGAACTACCCCAAAATGGGTTGTTCTTGCTTACAGTACATTTAGATCCTTCACACTTAGCATGGTATTTGTCTCTTCTTGCTCTTGACTCTTGGTTAAATACCTCCCCAGTCTCTTTTTTTTCCCCCCTACTCAGCCTCATGTATGCCCTAAACTCTTATTCTGCTGAACTACTTACTGAGTCAGGTATTATCTATTATCAGCACTGGATGTTATGTAATAAGAACAGTAATCATTATTGAGTGCTTACGGTCTCATTTAATCATTCTCATCTTCTGAGAAAGATATTAATCCCATTTTGTAGATGAGGAAACTAAGGCGTAGGGTGATTACCTAGCTAGTAAAGTTATAGCTGGCACTGTGACAATTTTTTTTCCTCTTCTGAACCTAAAGCACATGCATTTTCCACTATGATAAATGACCTTATGAAAGACTTGCAAGTTATCACTCGGTCTTTTTTGTTGGCTCCTCCTCCTTTAAATAGCAGCACTCCCTTTGGGACTGCACCCTTGACCCATTTCCCTTTTCTCTCTTCTATGCTCTTTTTGGTTGATCATATCTAAATTAGTAGCTTTATGTTCTATATATTTTCTGATGACTCCAAACTTTGTTATTTCTAGTGTGAACCTCTGTCCTAATGCATATAAACAAGTGCCTGCATCTTAGACATATGACCTTGGATATCCTATTGATATCCCTTATACCCAACATCTCCAAAACTCCAAAGTCATCACCTTTATCCCTAAATTTACTTCTTTCCTTTTATTCTCTCCCTCAGTTAGTATTAACTCCAGTTGTCCATTCATTCAAGGCAGAAATCTGGGAGTCATCTTAGACTGCTCCATTCCTCTGAACTCTGACATCCAGTCACTTACCAGATCCAGAGGAGTCAGTCTCTCAGAATTTATCTTTTCCTCTCAATTTTCATGAGCCCTTGGTATAATATTTATGGGTACTGAATTTTAGGTACCTATGAGAAACTTCAAGTGGAGATATCTAGGAGAGCTATCTTAGGAGCTTAGGAGAGAGATCAGGGCCAGAAGTCCATATTTTGGAATCTTCAGATCATAGATATTAGTTGAAAATGAGAGGAGGAAAATAACCCAGAGAGCAAATGCAGTGAGAAGAGGGCCAAGAACAGAAACATAGCGTTGGTAGACATTTTACAATTATATGGTAGAAGAGAAACCAGGGAGGGGAATTGAGGAGTGAAGAGAGTGTGATACAATATAAATTAGAGAGAGCCAGACTCTATACTTACCTTTGTCCACGTAGGTACTTTACTTTCCCACTTCTGTATCTTGGATTAGGCTCTTCCTCTGCACTGAGTGCTGTCTCACCATCTCTGTGCATCTAAAGGGTACCTGCCATTGGGGCACAGCTCACATGCCTATGTTCTCTGATCCCATAGCTGAAAGGATTTCCCCTTCTCTGTATTACCTAGAGTACGTCTTTGTGCCTTTTTTTCTGCACAGATGGCAGCTCTTGTATATTACATTTATTTGTATATATTTTATATCTTACAGATATGTGTTCTCAAGGTCATTTTGGTCTACCTCACAGAAACTATCATGGATTCTTCCTCAGTGAAAATTTGAGAGGATTAGTAAATCTAAGCTCCTTTGGTACCACTAGGCATTATTAGTATTGCAAGATTTGGAGGAATACCTAATATATTAAATAAAATATTCTGATTCAAAATCATCTATGTAGACTTGATTATTGTGCCAAAAATTAAATTTAGTGTGAAGTATAAGGCTAGAAAATATTGAAATTTTGAAATTAATTTGAAAAAATTTGAAAATATTGAAATTAATATTGAAAATATTAATTCATGGAGAAAAGATGTTTGATTTTTAGTTGGTCTAATGTAAATCTGCAGTTTAGATGTTTTTTAAAAGTTACTAGTGTTAGGAACATCAACAGAATGCTTTAGGGAAGAAGCGGTCTCAGAGTGTTGTAGCCTGGCACACCAGCCTAAGGAGGAAGGGTAAAGGGGGCAGAACAAAGCAGAGCCTAATGATGATAATAGAAACATAGGTATACACCCCTTATATTTGTACTTTCAATTTCAATCAAGCAGTATCATGTATATTATCTCTTGATTTTAGAATAAAGAGGGAGGTGTATCAAAAACATTTGACTAGGAAGGACATATCCTGTAGTAAAATATAGAATAATAAGATTGATTTTCTTGCGTGAGTAAGAAAACTGGCTCTGGAAGGAGTCCAGAAATGTTTTTAGTAACATTGAATAAAGCTTTCCTAGTTGAGGTAAAAATATAAGGTCAAGAAAATGTATGCAAGGCAAGTTTGTGTATCTTTCTATAATGATGAGTTTATTTAATTTTAAAAGCTTCCCTCTAAATGAAACATTGGAAATGCATTGGAAACCCTGATAAAAAAAATGTAGCTCGATCTTGAACATTCCCAAGGGAACCATTTTGAAGGTTAGAAATGTTTGTTAGAAGATCAGTCTCATTTCAAATTCCATATAAAGCAGTCAGTGCTTCAAAGTGATGTATAAAAAGCCAAGTCAGGAAGTTGCAATACCTTATTAAACATATTTCATGTCCCTAAGTTTTCCCAGAAGCCCTTTGAAAGGTTCTTAGAAATTTGTTGCTCCTTATTGTGCCTTACTTCCTTGGAATGATGAAGATCTGCTGATTTGCTGCAATAATGACATAGCAGGGATTTATGAATATTTTAAGATATAAAAAATCTTTATATTGGGCATAACGAACTCTACCATATTAAATATTATTTGGAGCTAGTGGTAGCTGAGTTATTCTGCTTAATTAATTCATGTTCTAAAAAGCATGATATTGTATAGATTCATCATTTGTCATTTAATAAAACAGTACTTACGATTATTTCTCTACAAAGTTTGACGTCAGTGCTTGGTCAGGAATATAATATCCTCTTATTTTACTAAGAAATTATATTTCATATACATTTCATTTCCCTTGCAGTATTTTCCCCATAAATATAATCAGGTCAGGAGTTTCTGGTATTATACAATACAGGAGTTTCAGGTATTCTATTTTAGAGGAATATTGACAAACTAGACTGTGACCAGAAGACGACCAGCAGATTGGTGAGGTGATCTAGAAAGTATGATAAGATTATTGGTGACTGTGACTTGAGGCATTTACTTTTGTTACCACCATCCCTCCACCCACCATTCCAACTACCACACCTATTTTATCCTACAGGGAAAGTGGCCATCTTTGTCTCCTTCTGTTCTGTCTCAGGATAAGGGATGATATTCTGCCTCTCTAGTCCTTCCCATTTATTCTACATTCCTTCCCCAGATCGCTGCATGGCTGGAAGCTTGGATTTGGCTTCTGAGTTCTCTTTGAATCACTGATTCTGTGATTTTTGAGCATAAGTTAGATTAGCAGTCAGAATTCTATTAAATTTTGTGAAAAGATGAGAGCGCAGTTTTTAATAGTGCACAATATATTGTAAATTGTGGACTCTTTGTCTTTTCAGCCAAAGATGTAACTTATATATGTCCATTCACTGGTGCTGTACGAGGAACTCTGACTGTCACGAATTACAGGTTATATTTCAAAAGCATGGAACGGGTAAGACTTGTTGTTGGGTTAGATTTTTATATGTACATCTGTGTGTTGTTTGCAGACAGTTTTGTTCATTTTTAATCACTTTTAGTTCAAGCATTTCTAACTGAGGTTTTTCTCATGTATGATTATACAGTGTCAATTGCTCAATTTTTATTGTTTTTTTCTTTTCTTCCTTTAGGATCCCCCATTTGTTTTAGATGCTTCTCTTGGTGTGATAAGTAGAGTAGAAAAAATTGGTGGTGCTTCTAGTCGAGGGGAAAATTCTTATGGACTAGAAACTGTGTGTAAGGTAATTGTTATAATATGTGTGGAATTTTATTTGGTTTGAAAAGCTTTGTATTAAATAGAGCCTGTGTTTAGAGACTGATTTCCAAAATATCAAGTGGATTTCATACTAGAAATGTCATTCTAGTGGAAGAAAACAACATTCAGGAGTAATAAAAAGGTGTTCTATCATGAATTAGACTTGAATTCTTTTGGACCCAATACAAAGTACTTTCACATTCGTTATTTCACACTGAGCCTCATAAAAATCCTGAAGTAGGCATAATAGACATTATTACCTTTAGTTTACAAATTAGAATCATAAGGCTCTAAGCAATTAAGGCATAGTACTTTGTAGTAGGAGAATTGGTTATGATATATTCATCGTCCCCTATCTTTGCTGTTTCTAGTTTTCATAATTTTTTTTGCTTCTGAAACAATGCAGGGAAAACTTGGTATTATAGACCTTCCCTATTTTCTTACCTAATCGCATTCTTTAAATGCATTGATACTTGAATGAAACTTAGATTGTTACAATTTTAACATTCAGTCATATGTATTTAATACAGGTGCCACTTCTACAGGTCGCTCTTCTCCTTATTATGGCGTATTAACACCCATGCACGTCTCAATTCTAGGTCACCTTTTCCCTTTCTTTTGCTATTCTGCCAGTGCCAAAAGTAAAAGCAACGGCAAATGCATAACTTTGAGGGTACTTTCTTATGCTAATCTTAGAAGTTTTATGAATCTAGTATTAAAGCTAATGACTTAGTAATTATTTTTATGCTTTTCCATTATAGTTGGAAGGGGTCTAAGAGTGTAATAGCTGTCAACCGTGTGTCAAGCACATTGTCTCCTGATCACTCTTCTGTGGTCTAATAGTAAATAGAGCAGAGAATATAAGAGGACATGAAAGAGGGTAACTTTAAAATCTTGATCATTTTAAATATAATTTTTTCCATGGAACAAGACCATTATCAACAAACCCAAACATTTAGGCCCCTGCAAACAAACCATAGGCCCCTGGTGTGGTACTTGAAGAGAGCTGTGTGGCTAACAGAGTGATTATGAATATTTCTACTAATTGTAAAGGTATTTACTGAGGGAAAACAAGGTATCAGCTTAGGTTCTTGCACATGTTTGTTTTAGAATACGGTAGAGCTAGCATTCTAGTTTTGGATCAGATTTGTAATAAAATGTTCTACTTGTTCGTGTACTGCAGGTGCATTGTAGTGGGGGGGGGTCACTGTGTTCAGTTTTACAGAATGGGGTATAATAAAGCTATTTTGAATTCTGCCTAGGTGGAAACACTTAAGTAAAATGGGTAGTCTTAAAATTATTCTTAATCCTCAATTTTTTCTTAGTGCTGTTATGATGTCAATATACCAGAACATGAATATCTACGTTCAGCCTGAGCATAGAAAATCGTTTGAGGACAGATAATGGAAAGGGGCTTGGTCTTTAGATCTGACTTTAGAGCCTGGATGAATTGTTTGAAACCAAACTATTGAGAGTTTATCTGCCAGTAGGTGGTTGAAGAACTTGGACATGGAATGGAGGAAGCCCATAGGCAGAGTTTGGTTCTATCAGTCTAGTAGCAGGAGACTTAGAAAGAGAAGATCCAGTGGAGATGAGTCCTGGGAAGGGATCATAAGTAGAATAATCACCAGGGATAATGGAAATAAAAGACACTTAAGAAATATCACAAGAGGTAATCAGGTGTTTAATAGGGAAATTCATGACAGAAAATGGGCTTTCACAGGGAAAGGACATATGTTGATAGTGTGTATCAGTCATGACATTAAGCTGCAGATATAGTCTCTCTAATCTCCAGTCCCTACGTCAGATGCTACCTCCTTCACTGGCCTGTCTTTGAGTCCATAAGCAGGGGTAAATTTCCTGTCCTCTGAATTCTGCCTTGTATTAGAGAACCTTGTGTTTCTTTTTATTTCTCTCAATAAGGTGTTGTAATTTCCCTGCCTCCAGGAGCTGTCATCTGATTTATTTTTGTATCCCACATTCACAGATTTTAATATTTTACAAGTTAGTTCCAAGTTACCTTATTTGTTCATTAAATAAAAAGTGAACAAACCATGATAGATGACTTGGATCCTAAATCTTTTCTAGGATATTCGGAATTTACGGTTTGCTCATAAACCTGAGGGGCGAACAAGAAGATCCATATTTGAAAATCTAATGAAATATGCGTTTCCTGTTTCTAATAACCTGGTAAGATGTTTCTTTTCTTTGAAAACTATGTGTTATAATTATTGGTGTAGCGTAAAGAAACTTGTCTAGGCTATCTAGAATCTCTACGTTTATGATCCTGCTTAGCCATTTAACCAGATGTATAATTTAGGTTTAATCTAATTTTTTGGACCAGTTTTTTTAGATATAAAATGAGGAAGCTGGACTAGCTGATTTCCGAGGTTTATTCCTGCATGCTGACATTCTATAATTATATGATCTTTCTATCCAGGATGTTTTCATGATAAAAAGCTGTATGTGGTCTTCATTAGGATTTGAAATCTTCTTTTTAATTGGGAGCTGAGAGTTAAGTCTTGCAATTTTAGGAGGGAAGGTTGGGAATTGGGCAGATACTTGACTGAGTTCCTACTGTGTACTATTAACAGTGTCAGGCTCCCTCATTTATATTATATAATCTAAGTTCTACAGTACCCCTATGATAGTAAATATTTATCCCTATTTTAGAGTTGAAACCAGGAGCAGGTAAGCAGTTAAATTAAGGGCATAGCTATTAGGGAGTAAAATTTGGAATCAATACTGGTCTTCTGACTCTAGTTTGAGTGTTTTTCATCATAGTTGATCCTGCCATTCTGTCTACATAAATGATAAATTAAATTTTCTTTTTTGGTATGCAAGATTGCTTGGCAAAAAATAAAAATTTTATTCAGTATGTTTTAGAAAATGTAGCATACACTTCAAAGCTGCTTAATTGCTGATCTCTGTGATGTCAAACTAATTGATTATACCAGATGTGTTTTTGTTATGTAATGCCTTTCATTATTTAGAAGTAAACCTAAAACAGCTACGAAAGATATCTGAAGGAAATATAGTAAATATGTTAGCATTTGATAAATCTTGGTGGTGGGCCTCTGTGCTTTTCTATATGTTTGAAAAATAGGAAAAAAAAATAAGTTTTCAAAATTATAAAACAAATGCTAGAACAACAATATAAAAAAAAGACACCAATACAAAATATCCTTGCAGATAAGTAAGTAAAAACTTTGTGTATGATAAGGATACATTTCTGATTCATTACCTCTTTAGATGTCTTTTTTTAGCTATTAATTCTGTTTACTTTTTTGTAGCCTCTTTTTGCTTTTGAATACAAAGAAGTATTCCCTGAAAATGGGTGGAAGCTATATGATTCTCTTTTAGAGTATAGAAGGCAGGTATGTACTTTTTTTTCTTTCAATTTTAATGTTCTGTATTCTTTTCATTACAACGAAAACTTCATGGGTAGAAGTAAACAGCTTTATACAGTCGTGTGGTTTATGTTGTTGTTTTTTTTTAATGAAGGCTATTCCTGATTTTTTGGCTGCCTTTCAGTTTCTTTAAACTGCTTTTCAGACTGTGCCAGTGATCTTTCATGAATCTTTAAGAGTTTACAAATAAATCAGTTTATTTTTAAGATGTTTAATAATTTTTAAAATAAAAATAAAATGGTATGTATATTTACATTTTAATGCTCTTGTATGCCATTCAACATTATTCACTCAGATTTTTCTCTTTTGGGTATCCTATATTTTAATTCTGGAAAAATTTCCTAATAGTTCTACTGCTTATAACTTAGCTCCACATAAAATTTTGAAAGTTTTACTTCTTCATAGATGACACACTTCTACATAAAATGTTAACAAATCAAATCTGATAGTATACAAAAGAGATAATAAATCATGACTAAGGTTGATTGGTTTAATATTAGAAAACCTATTAATGTGATTCACCACAATAAAAGATTAAAGCAGAATTCAGTCTTGAAATCTGTGTTATAATGAATGATTCTCCCTATTCTTCCTCAATACACCACTCCCAAAGAGTCCTTATACTGCAATACTTAAACTCTACCTAAAATTGTCTTTATTTTTAACTTTCCACATTGGTTCACCATGCTTTCTTGAAAATTAAAGTTCAGACACATTGTTTCTTTCTTTGTAATCATTGGATTTGATATCCAAATTCTTCTAGAATTCAAATATGAAAATCATTAAGCTATGATTTTTGTATTTAGATTTC
This sequence comes from Diceros bicornis minor, assembly GCF_020826845.1. Classification (NCBI taxonomy): domain Eukaryota; kingdom Metazoa; phylum Chordata; class Mammalia; order Perissodactyla; family Rhinocerotidae; genus Diceros; species Diceros bicornis. The sequence goes on from NC_080746.1 coordinate 38,143,609, forward strand.
ATACATTGAATTTTAGTTATAAAGCTTCTAATTTACTTAGGTTTGTTTCACAAAGGTAGGAAGAGTCAAAAACCACTACTAGAGAACTAATGCTATCCAAATGGTTTGAAACTGAGTTTGTTGATGCTCAGTCACATGTAGCAAGTGAAATTTCAAATTCCTCATTCAGTTATAAAACCTTCAGTTGGCAAAATATGAAGCAGAATGCAAAATAAATGGATCCTCTGGAAACCAAGAGTCTACAAGTAACATTGCAATATTTTTGCTAATCTGAAAATCCAATGTGAGAATTACGTGAGAAAGCAACCAGAAAATCTGACAAAAGTCTTTAGAATTGTAAAAATGAGGAATATTCTTTGGGAAGCTAGGCAAAAATTACTGTCTGTTCTAGTAGCATTCAACATAGAACTTTGGAAAGAAGATGAGATAACTGTGTCCAGAGAAAAGAAATAATTATTAAAAAGAAAAAATAAAGAGTAAATAACTGCCCATACAGAAAGAGAATTATGAGACTAGGAAATGTGGCTGTCACAATAGAGCACTGAACTCTATATTAAGTGATATAGACGCTTTGGTCTTTGACTTATTGATGAATTTATTGGCTTTTTTCTGCAAAGTTAGACAGTTTGCTCTGAGTCAACTAAGCTAAAGTCTAGTGGAGAGGACACTGTATTTTTTGTAGTTAAAAGACTCAGATTTTTTTTTAAGTATCTTTTAAGTTTATTATGGAAGAAAATGAAGATAATCTCTTAATATAAACCTTAACACTAAAGATAAAGCATCAGAGTATTTCACCTTTTCCTTAAATTAAAAAAAAAATTGAAAGTGGTAATACTTGCACTCTGTATAAAATTCAAAAGGTACAAAAGGTAGGTTTCCTTTTCAGGCCAACTTTGTCCCCTAGCCATCCCAATAACTCTCTCTTTATTTTTTTTAAGCAGATGGTGGCATACTTTGCTCACTGTTCTGTTCCTTTCTTTTTCATTTAATATATTTTAGAGATTATACCATCTCAGAACACACAAACCTCATTTTTTCTTTAAAATTGAGATATAATTCACATAACATAAAATTTACCACTTTAAAGTGTACAGTCCACTGGTTTTTAACATATTCACAAGGTTGCACAGCTGTCACCACAATCTAATTCCAGAGCATTTAGAAAACTTAGTTTTGAATCCTAGCTCCAGCTCTTACTGAGCTCTGACACTTAGCTGTGTGCTTTGAATTAGACATTTATGTCACATGGCCTTTACTTTTCACTTGTTGATAGGAATGGCTTTAAGGATTGTTTGAAGGATTCGAAATATACAAGAAGGCACTTTATAAACTATAGAAATCTATCCAAATGATTATTATTATATTTGTTACATTGTAAAGCTCTGAAAACAGAAATCATGACTGATTAGCTTTACTGTGTGCTGCCACTAAAACACAAAAGGAAAGCCACATTAATTCTATAGACCTACACGTTATAGTGCTAAAAGAAATTAGATTATGTATTTTTAAAAATGGGCAAAACTATTAATAACCATTTAAGTTTGTTATATAGGAGAGTGTTTCTTTAATTTACTCTTGACACATGTAGTGATTATATAGGGGACCCTGAAATTTGTGGATAAGATTAAGAAAAATCAGCAAGTTTGCTAAAACAGTAAACATCAGGCTTTTTACTGATTAGTAATCAGTACTCAATCCTAAGATAGATGTATTGCTTAACAAATTTGGAAAACACTCGAGTACAGTCAAGGAGAACAGAATTTATCCTCAGAACTGGAATGTAAGTAACTAAGGAAAGCTATAATCCAGTTAGTTTGGTTGTAACTTGACTCTGACAAATGGATACATTAACTGAAGGGCAGTGATTTGCAGGGAGAGTAGAAAAATGTAGGCCAAGAGTCTACAATTGTTAGTATGTCTTTAGCACTGTCTACAGAGAGAGTGTATACTGACTAGCCAAGTCCGGTTTTCTGCTTGAAAGGCAATTCCTTTAGTGGAGTTAGGTGTGTCACTTTATCTAAGAATGAGGAGAACAATAGCCATTAAGACAATGTAAGTCAGTGGTTCTACCCCTAATCTGCCACTTCCCTGAAGAACGTGACATCATCCCAGTGGTAATAGTGGTTCTCCCTGGTATTGATTTTTCAAGGTTGTGGGAAGGGGATGAGAGAGATGGGAGTACGTACCTGGGTTGGGGGTGGTACATTAGGATCTCAGGAGATGTATGCTTTTCAGGTGATCTGACCCTCTTAGCTCTGACTCCATGATACCTAAGAAGACTTCAAAAACTAATTTTGCTTTGTATGGAAGCTTCCTTGTGTTACATTGATTTATTCACTCATATATTCATTCATTCATCAAATTTATGTAGCACCTACTGTATACTAGTGGCTAAATCTACAAAACAGAAGGACACTCCTGACTCCCAAAGAGCATATGTTTCATGGAGGATTCAAAGAAGTAAACTAATAGTTAAGAGATACAGTGATGAAAACTGTGATTGATAGAGCAAGTGCTCCAGTGAGAGAATATGAAGCCCTCTCGGAGCTGAAAATATTTGGTATAGGCTAGAGTAGAGTGTAGTTTAGGGAAAGCAGGAGTGTGAAGGCTTTGCTGTCATAAAGGATTTCATACTTTATGTGAAAAGGAATAGGTGGCCATTGATAGTTTTTAGGCAGAGGAATGACATGATAACTTTTGCATCTTAAAAGGTTATTGTGGAAGCAAGGTGGAAAATGGATTGCAGAGGGACTGGAGAGAAGTGATAATGACCTGAATTAGGGAAGTGGCAGTGAGGACTGAGAGAAGTGAGCGAACTATTCTTCTGGTACTTTTGGAAGAAAAATCATAGAAATTAGTCATTGATTGGATGTAGGGCGTAAGGGAAAGGGACAGGACAGTATCCAAGTTTCTTGCTTGAGTACCCCCTGTGTAAACTTACCAATTCACTGTACTTTTTTTATTATAGCATATAAATATATATCTTTTTAAATCTCTAATTAAACCTTTCTTTTATTTCTGGAAATAAGTAAGGATCTTGCCTGAACAGTTGTCTAGTATATATAATAAGTTGAGGCGAGCAAGAGAGAAGGAGAGATGTAGATCATAGGAAGCAAGTTGAGATCAGCCTAATTACATGGGGTACATAGAATGTGAAGCACTAATGAAGAAACAGACGGTGGCTAGGGATAGATGGAAACCATTGATAGTATCTACCACATGATTACTAGGAGGAAATTTTCTCTTCTTTCTTAATTTTAGTATTCTCCTGGGTGTTTGAAAACAGCTTGATAAATACTGGTTTAAAGGAGAGTACATTCTGCCCTTTGATTTCAGATTTTTATAACAATTTTGTGAACCCCGATAGTAAATTTTTCTTGAGGAGCAATGTACTTTTATGTACAAAGGATAGATTTGGAATGTACATGGAATTCTTTACTACTTTGTTTGGTCAAGTTACAGTCTGTGCTACAATTTCTTCATCTATAAAATGAAGTTAACAAAACCTGAATACAATAATGTATGTGTGTATGTGTATAAAGAGGGTGCTGGCATAATGCCTGCACATGGTAGGTGCTCAGTAAATGTATTTTTTACTTTAATTTGGTTTCTTTCAACTCTGTCTTTTTCTGTTAGATATGAATTGCCAGGGGTCATAAAATTTAAAAAAATATATGTTTTCTTAGTTTCAACCATTTAACATAATGGCTTTATTTTCTATAGAGTGGGGGATGGAAAATTTAAGTGTCTTGTTAGGTAATCCTATATGTGAAGTAGTATACTAGTTATAAACATAGCAAATATGAAAGGACCAAATGAGAGCTTAATAATCGATGTGTTTTTAAAAAGTTGTTTTAAGTATTTCTCTTGCCTCTTGTCTTTTTGGCTTTGCCTTCTGTTACTCCCTTGCTTTTCTGACATGTTTTAGATTAGATTAAATCTAACATGATTTAGATTAGAATCTAATCATCCTATTAGATTCCATTAGTACTCTAACGTAGACATGAAATATTCACTGTAGGTATATAAGTGATAAACAGGTATACAGGATTCTGATGGACACTTGGTGCCTGCCCTCTAAATTTCTTTGTATATATGATTGGCAGCAAAATCAATCATCCAATCAAACTGAATGAGACTGTTCTTTTTTTAAAATAGGGAACATTTGCAGTCTTACGGTTTCCTTGCTTCCTTTCCTGTTGGAAATGCTTAGCATAGACTGACCACTGGATCAATATTTATGACTTAATCTATTAACATAAAATCAAGTACCAAAATGAACACAGATCCCTATATTAGAATGTCTCATCCTAAAAGCCTGGTCACCGCAGGCAGACAATAACTGTTCCAACAACTATTCCAACAACTTATTGGAGATAAGAGAGGTTAAATATGGTAGCTTCTGTTATGATGTCTTTTAATATGTTAGTTAGGTAGTAATTTGTCTCATGTTTTATTTCACATGTAGGGAATTCCAAATGAGAGCTGGAGAATAACAAAGATAAATGAGCGATATGAGCTTTGTGATACGTACCCTGCCCTCTTGGTTGTGCCAGCAAACATTCCTGATGAAGAATTAAAGAGAGTGGCATCCTTCAGATCCAGGGGCCGTATCCCAGTAAGTATGAAGCTTTGATGAGACTTTGCAAATGCTTTTGTACTCTACATAACGCTGAGATTAATGAATGGGAGAGTGGATGCAGGATAAAAATAGCTACAGCAGCAGGTCTTTTAGAGATGTTAGAGAATGAGTTATGTAGTAAAATTAAAACTTTTGGAGAGAACACGTAGATTAAAGAGGTTTCTGGAGAGTCTGACGTGGCTGTTAGAGAATTGCACAGAATTGCATGATTCTTAATTTGAAAACAAAGTTGGCTCTGTATATTATTCACTATTTCTTTATCTTATTATACATTCTTTAGTGGTGGTGATAAATGTTCTTTTCCTTTAAATCCTAGAAGGAAGAAAACTTTACAAATTTATGATAAATTACTGTGTTCTAGAAAGATCAGCTCAAATAATTTTAGGTACAAAATTTTGTAGATTCTGAAGACTTTATAGTTGGGCAGTTTTTCTGATACAGTAATAAAACTTTAAAAGTAGGGTTTATGTAGCCCTCTTTTAATGTATTTTTTTTCTAGAGACAACAGTTTCCAATAGTCAGTGACTTTCATAAATCAATATCTGATTAAAGAATTAGACCAAGTTTTCCACATGCCAGAGCTGGCTTGAAAGAAAGGTGATGGTTTTTTATAGCAGCCTTATATATCCTTTCATGGCTAGGATTTGGATCCATTTAGAAGGCAGAGTTTTATAGAGTAATGTTTTTGAGAAGAATTATAAACAGAGAAGTATATAAAGGGCATGTTGCCATTTTTTCCCCCATTAAGGTTTTATCATGGATTCATCCTGAAAGTCAAGCCACAATCACTCGATGTAGCCAGCCCATGGTAGGAGTGAGTGGAAAGCGAAGCAAAGAAGATGAAAAATACGTTCAGTCTATCATGGACTCCAATGCCCAGTCTCATAAAATCTTTATATTCGATGCCCGGCCAAGCGTTAATGCTGTTGCCAATAAGGTGAGATTGTCTTTTAGTAATTAAGATTACAATCACAATTTCATGAATCAGCTGAGTTTGGCGGGAGCCAGTGTGTAGTAGAAAGAGTTCAGGCTTTCCAATGATAAAGATATAGATTCTAATCCTGGCTTTCCTACTTGATGGTGTGACTTTGAGTTAGTTATTTAATCTTTTTAGACTTTAATTTAATTTGCTTGTTTGTAAAATGAGAATAGTGATAGCTGACAGGGTTGTTTTAGGGGCAAAAATCATCTAATAAAAAATAGTGCAGAACCCTGTGTTAGTTTACATAATAAATAGGTGGTCAGCAATTATTAGTTTCTTTCTCCTTTCTCCAAACTTGACAACTACCTGAGCTTATGATTGACTAAAGTCTGCACAGCACAGCTGTAGGAATTGTGAAGCAGTGTTCTCAGTGACTGGTGGTCTCCTCTTCTGATGACTTGCAGTTAGCTGGAGCAGTAGTGCTGATTTCTGCTATAGAATAAACATTTGCATTATGGAAATAGAAGTTCTGGTCCATTTGACAAAATCTATTATAGGAGGAAAGAGAAGAGATACAACTTAGCTTTAAAAAGTTACGTTTTTTTTTTACCCTCAGTAAGCAATGTCTGTGTATTAGAGAAGAATTAGCTAATGCAGATAAGCAAAAAGAAGAAAATATTTTAAAACACCCCCATCCCTGTAACTAACAGAGAAACCTGGTGGTCTAGTGGTGAAGATTCGCTGCTCTCGCCGGTGGCTTGAGTGCATTTCCCGGTCAGGGAACCACATCACCTGTCTGTCGGTTGTCATACTGTGGTGGCTGTGTGTTGCAGAGATGCTGAAAGGTATGCCACTGGTATTTCAAATACCGACAGGGTCACCTGTGGCAGACAGGTTTCAGCGGAGCTTCCAAGACAGACAGACTAGGAAGAAGGACCTGGCCACCCACTTCCGAAAAAATTGGCCATGAAGACCCTATGAATAGCAGGGAGCATTGTCTGTACAGCACTGGATGGTGAGAGGTTAGTGCAGAAAGACCGGGCATGGTTCTGCTCTGCTGTACACGGGGTCGCTAGGAGTCTGAATCGACTTTAAGGCACTAACCACAAAAGAGAAACATCATTAAACCGTGGTTATACTACCAGACCTATGTGCATATGCATGCACATCTGTATTTGAAAAAGAAAGGAATAATTGTAACTTCCCTTTTTTTAAATTGACACTGGATCTTTCTATGCCAAGACACATTCGTCTTTAACATTATTTATTTATTTTTTTTTGTGAGGAAGATAGGCCCTGAGCTAACATCTGCCAATCTTCCTCTTTTTGCTGTGGAAGACTGGCCCTGGGCTAACATCCATGCCCATCTTCCTCCACTTTATATGGGATACTGCCACAGCATGGCTTGCCAAGAGGTGTGTCGATGCGCACCTGGGATCAGAACTGGTGAACCCCAGGCTGCCGCGGTGGAGCGTGGGCACTTAACCGCTGTGCCACTGGCCGACTCCTCTAACATTATTTTAGTATAATAACTAAATAACACCAACTGTTGTTGGATATTTCTGGGTTTTTTGCTGTTATAAACAATACTGGTATGATTATCCTTTTAATTAAATTGTGGAGCATGTACCTAATTATTTCCATCCTGTTTAGTGTTTTGAGGGCATTGTGAGTTCCAGGCATTCTTTATTAAACTGTTAAGTATTCCTCCTTAAAGGAGAAATGAGATAATGTGTATGTGAAGCCTGTGGCTCAGGGTCTGGCATATATTTTTCCAGTAATTACTTGTCCCCTCCCTAAACTTTACACCATTAACTAGCAGAAATGAGACTTAGGATATTTTCTAGGATGAGAGAAGAAGGAGGGAGGAATATAAGGCAGAAAAGACGATAGGGCAAAATATTATATTCCTCATCTTACTATTTGTTTAAATCATTTCCACACATCTTTCACAATGGAAATCCCCTCTTTTCTTTTGAAGACTCTGATATATTTTATTTATTGAGACATTTTTCTGATTACAAAATATGTAACAGACAATATTAAAAACTAGAAAGGCATGTAAAAAGTAAAGAAAGGTAATGAAAATCACCCATAATCGCTAATACTTTGATATATTTTCCTCCCAACTGTTTTTTCTATGCAGTTATTTATTGGTTATTTAGTTTTGTTGTTTTTCCTCTTAACATTATATTATAAATTATTTTTTTATGAAATAGTCTTGAAAAATCCTTTAATAGTACTCATCATATAGCTGTATCATTATTCATTTAATTATTCATCTAATACTGGGCATTTAAGTATTTATTTAGTATTTTAAATATAGGTGAAATAAATCTCTTTTGTTGGCATCTTTATTTCCTTAAAATAGTTTCCCAGACATACAAGTAGAATATCAAAATTTAAAATATGCATATTTTAAAAAGTTTTGTTACATATTGCCAGTATTCTTCAGAAAGGTTGATTCAATTTACCAGCCTTATGTGTTTTTTCCGCCAGTTTTATTGAAATGTAATTGACATAGAACATTGCATAAATTCAAGGTGTACAGTGTAATGATTTGCTATATGTATACGTTGTGAAATGATCACCACAAGTTTAGTTAACATCCATCACCACACATGGTTACAATTTTTTCTCTTATGATAAGAACTTTTAAGTTGTACTCTCTTAGCAACTTTCAAATATACAATACAGTATTGTTAACTGTAGTCATTATGCTGTACGTTATACCCACATGACTTATTTATCTTTTCACTGGAAGTCTGTACCTTTTGATCACCTTCACCCAAGTCCCCCACCTACCTCCCCCTCATTTTTTTTGGTGAGGAAGGTTAGCGCTGAGCTAACATTCATTACCAATCCTCCTCTTTTTGCTGAGGAAGACTGGCCCTGGGCTAACATCCGTGTCCATCTTCCTCTACTTTATATGGGACGCCGCCATAGCATGGCTTGACAAGCGGTGCATCGGTCCACGTCCAGGATCCGAACACGCGAACACCCGGCCGCCGAAGTGGAGCGCACACTTAACCACTCTGTCACCTGACCGGCCCCCTACTCTTCTTTTTTGATTTGCAAAAGTATACATCCTTATTGCAACAGATATTTTTACCTGCATAATTAAGAATATTTTTTATAGCTTAATGTGAATATGACAGACGCTCTTGCAACCATGACCCATGTCAAGAATTAAAACTTTTCCAGCCAGTAAATCTTCCCTGTGTGTTTGATTCCCTTCCCTCATTCAAATTCACCTTCTGCCTCCACTAAAAGTATCCACTATCCTTACTTTTATAGTAATCGTCTTCTTGCATTTCTTTTTACTTCTATTACTGAAGTGTACATCCTTAGGCTCTATAGTTTAGGCTTGCCTTTTTTTTTTTTTAATCTTTTGTTTATTGCAGTAACATTGGTTTATAACATTGTATAAATTTCAGGTGTACATCATTGTACTTCTATTTCTGCATAGATTACATCATGTTCACCACCCAAATACTAATTACAACCCATCACCACACACGTGCTGAATTATCCCTTTTGCCCTCCTCCCTCCCCCCTTCCCCTCTGGTAACCACCAATCCAATCTCTGTCTCTATGTTTTTGTTTATTGTTGTTATTATCTACTACTTAATGAAGGAAATCATACGGTATTTGACCTTCTCCCTCTCACTTATTTCACTTTGCATAATACTCTCAATGTCCATCCATGTTGTCACAAATGGCTGGATTTCATCGTTTCTTATGGCTGAGTAGTATTCCATTGTGTATATATACCACATCTTCTTTATCCATTCGTCCCTTGATGGGCACTTAGGTTGCTTCCAAGTCTTGGCTATTGTGAATAACGCTGCAATGAACACAGGGCTGCATGTATCTTTACACATTGGTGTTTTCAAGTTCTTTGGATAAATACCCAGCAGTGGAATAGCTGGATCATATGGTAGTTCTATCCTTGATTTTTTGAGGAATCTCCATGCTGTTTTCCATAGTGGCTGCACCAGTTTGCACTCCCACCAGCAGTGTATGAGAGTTCCCTTCTCTCCACATCCTCTCCAACACATGTTGTTTCCTGTCTTGTTAATTATAGCCATTCTGATGGGCGTGAGGTGATATCTCATTGTAGTTTTGATTTGCATTTCCCTGATAGTTGATGATTTTGAACATCTTTTCATGTGTCTATTGGCCATCTGTATATCTTCTTTGGAGAAATGTCTGTTCAGTTCTTTTGCCCATTTTTTAATTGGGTTGTTAGTTTTTTTGTTGTTGAGATGCATCAGTTCTTTATATATTTTGGAGATTAACCCCTTATCAGATGTATGGTTTGCAAATATCTTCTCCCAGTTGTTAGGTTGTCTTTTCGTTTTGTTGATGGTTTCCTTTGCTGTGCAGAAGCTTTTTAGTTTGATGTAGTCCCATTTGTTTATTTTTTCTGTTGTTTGTCTTGCCTGGTCAGACATGGTGCTTGAAAATATGTTGCTAAGACCGATGTCAAAGAGCGTTCTGCCTATGTTTTCTTCTAGAAGTTTCATAGTTTCGGGTCTTACATTCAAGTCTTTAATCCATTTGGAGTTAATTTTTGTGTATGGTATAAGGTAAGGGTCTACTTTCATTTTTTTGCGTGTGGCTATCCAGTTTTCCCAACACCATTTGTTGAAGAGACTTTCTTTTCTCCATTGTGTGTTCTTGGCTCCTTTGTCAAACATTAGCTGTCCATAGATGTGTGAGTTTATATTTGGGCTTTCGATTCTATTCCATTGATCTGTGTGTCTGTTTTTGTGCCAATACCATGCTGTTTTGGTTACTATAGCTTTGTAGTATATTTTGAAATCAGGGAGTGTGATACCTCCAGCTTTGTTCTTTTTTCTCAGGATTCCTTTAGCTATTCGGGGTCTTTTGTTGTTCCGTATAAATTTTAGGATTCTTTGTTCTATTTCTGTGAAAAATGTTGTTGGAACTTTGATAGGGATTGCATTGAACCTATAGATTGCTTTAGGAAGTATGGACATCTTAACTATGTTAATTCTTCCAATCCAAGAGCACGGAATATCTTTCCATTTCTTTGTGTCTTCTTTAATTTCTTTCAGCACTGTTTTATAGTTTTCGGTGTACAGATCTTTGACCTCTTTGGTTAAGTTTATTCCTAGGTATTTTATTCTTTTTGTTGCAATTGTAAATGGGATTGTATTCTTAATTTCTCTTTCTGCTACTTCGTTGTTAGTGTATAGAAATGCAACTAATTTTTGTATGTTGATTTTGTATCCTGCAACTTAACCGTATTTGTTTATTACTTTTAAAAGTTTTATGGTGGATTCTTTAGGGTTTTCTATATATAAAATCATGTCATCCGCAAATAGTGACAGTTTCACTTCTTCCTTTCCATTGTGAATCCCTTTTATTTCTTTTTCTTGCCTGATTGCTCTGGCTAGGACTTCCAGTACTATGTTAAATAGGAGTGGTGACAGTGGGCATCCTTGTCTGGTTCCTGTTCTTAGAGGGATAGCTTTCAGTTTTTCACCATTGAGGATGATATTAGCTGTGGATTTCTCATATATGGCCTTTATTATGTTGAGGTACTTTCCTTCTATCCCCATTTTATTCAGAGTTTTTATCATAAATAGATGCTGTATCTTGTCAGATGCTTTCTCTGCATCTATTGAGATGATCATGTGATTTTTATTCTTCATTTTATTAATGTGGTGTATTACGTTGATTGATTTGCGAATGTTGAACCATCCCTGCATACCTGGAATAAATCCCACTTCATCATGGTGTATAGTCTTTTTAACGTATTGTTGTATGCAATTTGCTAGTATTTTGTTGAGGATTTTTGCATTGATGTTCATCAGTGATATTGGCCTGTAATTTTCTTTTTTTGTGTTGTCCTTGTCTGGTTTTGGTATCAGGGTAATGTCAGCTTCGTAGAATGAGTCAGGAAGCTTCCCTCCCTCCTCAATTTTTTGGAAGAGTTTGAGAAGGATAGATATTAAGTCTTCTTTGAATGTTTGGTAGAATTCACCAGGGATAGGCTTGCCTTTTTAAATATTGTATTTGATATGTCTTTTCAGTCTCTCTTAATCTATAGTCTTCCCCTTGCCCATCTTTTTTTTTCTTTTTCTTTTAGCTGTAGAGTTTCCCATAGTTGATTTTGCTGGTTACATTACAGTATGGATCACTTTTCTTCTGTCCTCTGAATTTCCGTCACATGAATTCAGAGGTTTATTCAGATTCAGGTTCAATCCCTTTGGCAAGGCTATAGCCTACAGGGGATATATCAGGAGGCACATAATTTGTGGTTGATTCTCCATTTTGGGATGTTAGCAGCTGTTGATGCTCAGGGCCGAGATACATTAATTCACTGGGGTTGCAAAATGGTGATATTCTGATTTTATGATTTCTTTTTCAGCTATTAGTTGAACTCTTTCTATAAAGAAATACTTTCTTTTATCTATATTTTGGTTAACCAGCAGTGTAGTTCATATAAGAAAGCTAGGATAAATGCTTGATTCGTTCTCCTTGTGTACCAGTTTTCCCAATAATGAATTTACTCCCTGTCGTCCCATCAAGGTGACTAGTTTTTTTGAGTATCATTATGAATGCATGTATTTAAACATATTCATTATTTTCTAATCCATTGCTGATAGTGTTTTTTGAAGTTGAAATTTCCCATCCTTGGTCAGGGGGAGGCTTTTGAAGTTATCTCCTGAGTTCTTTTGAAATAACTATAGTAGTTTTTGCTATCTGATATGGCAAGATATATCAGACTCATCAGGAAATCTTGCACATTTCCTGGCCCAGACTTGGAATAACCATTTCTCCAAGAAGTTCTGATTTTTCTGTTAGTAAGAAATGGTATTTTAAACCATAATCTGGGTGCTAAAGAAACTTAATTTGCTACTGGGTTGGTCCTGTTTTTAGGTCTTTTCGGTGGATAGAGCTAGATTTATATGTTTTTAACGATAAAATACCTCATGAGTTCATACTGGTGCTTTCAGTTTAAATCCAGTGCTAAAGAGTTTTTACATAACTTCTTCTAAATTACATGTGTATCTCCTTTCTTCCACACCAGGAATCCTGGTTCTCAAGGACACAGGGGATTTGATAACATTAGTGTGTTCCGTAATTACTCATTTGCTTTATCCTGCTACAGTCTCAGAATAACAATACTATCATCACCAGTACAGTGACTGAAAAGTTGATTTTTTTTTTTTTTGCATTTGTTCTCCCATTTTCCCTCTTTTTTTTTGGCTGAGGAAGATTTGACCTGAGCTAACATCTGTTGCCAATCTTCCTCTTTTTTCGCTTGAGGAAGATTAGCCCTGAACTAACATCTGTGCCAGTCTTCCTCTATTTTGTGAGGAGATCAGTCCTGTGCTAACATCTGCCAATCCTTTTTTTTTTTTTTTTGCTGAGGAAGACTGGCCCTGGGCTAACATCTGTGCCCATCTTTCTCCAGTTTATATGGGACGCCGCCACAGCATGGCTTGCCAAGCGGGCATTGGTGTGCACCCGGGATCCGAACTGGCGAACCCCGGGCCACCACAGCAGAGCGTGAGCACTTAACTGTTTGTGCCACCGGGCCAGCCCTGGTCTTCCTCTATTTTGTATGTGGGTTACCGCCACAGCATGGCGGATGAGTGGTGTAGGTCCGCACTTGGGATCTGAACCTGCAAACCTGGGCCACTGAAGTGGAGCATGCCAAACTTAACCACTATGCCATGGGGCCAGCCCCCCAGTTCCCTCATTTTTAAAATACATTGTATTACTATATTTACATTGTCAGCACATATAGGCTTTACATATTCTCCCTTTTGTACACACGCTCTCCCTTTTACCTCTGATTTCTACAAGTAGCTATAAATTTCATGCTTACATCCAATTCTTATATGGATGTCTTTCTAGTCTTTTTTTTTGCAGTTGTTCCCTTGTAAATATTTCAGCAAGGGCTCATGGGAATAACATTCTGAATATTTGCATGCTGATAGCAGCTTATGTCCTTTATATTTGAAAGGCAGTTTTGCTGGACATTAAACCCTTGGCTTACATTTGATTTTCTCGAGTGTCTTAAATTATTTTCTTTTGGCATAAAGTTTCAAAGTCTGATGATAAACAAAATTGCTTTTCCTCCTAAGTCAGTCTCTTGGATATGCAAAATATTTTCTTTTTCTTTTCCTCCAGTTATTTTGTCAGAATATGTCTTCGTGTTGTGTGTTCTGGGTCTATATTCTCAGGTATGCATGTGTGCTATTTTGATTTGTAATTTCCAATTTTGTTTTTAAATTTTGTGAACATTTTCTTTAATCATAGTTCTTAGTATTTGTTCTGTTTCATTGTTTTGGCCTTTTTCTTCAAGATTCCTGTCATTCCTATGTTGGTTCTTCTTTGCCTGTCTTCATCATTTGTCACTTTCTTTTGAGTCCTTTTTATGTCCTTCTAACTTCCTTTTGGTTTTAAGCATTTTCTTTTTCACCATCTAGTTCTTTTAATTTAATATCTGTTTGTATTTATTTGCTCTTGTGTTCCTTCCAATTTAATCTTCATTCCTGAGTTTTTTCTTTTGTTTCTCATTTGTTCTCAAGTTCTGTCACTTCATTTCTGAGTTTTTCTAATTCTAGTTTATTTTGTTTTTCATGCCTGGTATTTTTTGAAGTCTTTACCTTGCTTGAAAAGAGAAGATTTCAGTTTTGTGGGGCATTGTTCATAGGAATGTTTTGAAGGCTGCTCATTCTCTTTTTACTATAGGTTGTATGAGATTTGACCTTGATCCTTTTCTGTTACTCATTTTTTGGTGAAATTAGTTTTCCTGAACTTTCAGAAGGATGCATGGTTCAGTTAGAAGGTGTGACTCAAAAGTTAGGTGCACCTGGAAGTTAGAAGAGCTAATTTCACTGAGCTGCCTCTTTTATTGTTTTCATGTAGCGTTAAAAAATTTGAGAGCTTATTTTCTGAGATTTTCTGGCTCTGTCCTGTCTCTCCCTACCCTGCATCCACACCCGCATCTGTTCCTATACCCATCTTAACCCCCTCCCCCCATGCTTTTATCTGAAACTTCTCTTCCCTTCTCTTTTTATCTGGACTTTCTCTTCTTTTGTTTTGTTGCCTCTGTCCTGCTCAGTTTTGATTGTGTGCTTAGCAGAGTGGATCCCTGGCTGGTCAGTTAGGAGCGTTTATAAGGGTTAGACTGCTTCAGCCTTTAGATCTACTGTAGACCCTTTATGCTCATCAGCTGTTAGAATGGACAGAACCCTTCCTGGTTTCAGCTGCACTTCTCAGATTGATCTGTTCTGCTTTCCCGTAGTTCTGGAAGAAGAAAGCCAAAACAAGGAAGCAGAACAAACACTTAACAACTATAAGGCTCTCTTGTGGTTTTCCTGTTCTCTAGTCTATCTTATATCCATTACTTCCTTCTGCTTCTTCCCACATAATCACTGATAGCATCCAGATCTTGTGGCTGTTGGTGGTTTTGAGGTTTGATGGAATGCTTTGTCCCCTAGTTCTGTTTTAAATAAGTCTTCTGTGTTTTTGGTTTTACTATCTAGTTGCTCTGTTTTTTTCGGTATCAATTTTATTGAGGTATAATTCACGTGCCATAAAATGCACTCTTGTAAAGTATATATTTAAGTGTTTTTAGTATATTAATGAAGTTGTACAGCTATCTGATTCCAGAGCATTTTCATTCTGTGTGCTTTTGTGACAGATTCTGGGTAGTTGCCACTATTGCCATCTTTCTAGAGTTTTTTGCAACAACTTTGAATTGGAAGGCCCTCAACCCCTGACCTGTCTTATTCCCACTCTCCAGAAATAATCCTTGTTAACAGGTGTACACTGATACACTGTTAATTTTGTACACACTGTTAATTTTGTACCTGTGCCAATCTTGAATCTCAACTGTTTCCCAGACTATCATGTCAGAAAGGAACTGATATGGTTATGAGTTGGTGAATTTTGTTGTTTTAATAGGTGTGAGTCATATATAATATTATATAACTACAGTGGCTATTCTAGTATTTTCCTCAATTTTTTCCATTAGTGCTCTAAGAAGCATGATTTTATACATAGGTAGGAGATAGGGGAATATTTTTATTTATAAAATAGAGAAATATTCAATCCAGAAAAATTAAGTTCTCCTTCCTAGCTATAGCTTATTTTGAATACCAGTTGTTTCTCGTTCTGTTCTGTAGATGTAGAGTTAAGTCTTTGAGGATAGTGATAGTAATATACTATAGTATTCTGTGCTTTTATATTGTCTTTTTATTTAAAATAATTATGTGGTTAAAATAGAAGCAAGTCATTATGATTGCAAAGCATTTTGTGAATATTAAGATTAAAATGAGGTGAAGAGAAAGGGAGGTGAAGCAGCGTGGGCCAGTGGTAAACTAGACAGATGTAGTCCTGGCACATGGAGCTTACTAGTCTGGTGATTTCTGTCTTCTGTAAGAAATTGTGTTTGGGTAGGATTTGAAATATGGGTAGGGAAAATTTAGTGCTTTAAAATGTAAAAGTGTCTTCATGTATGTTATCACATTTAATTTTTCTAACAGTCACATAAAGAAGTGAGGGTGAGAGTGTATATTCCTGTTTTATAAAAAAGAACATGTGGTAGAGAGTGGTTGTGTTAAGTTGCCCTGAGCCATCCTCATTTTCCCATGGAGTTTTCCTGTTCGTCAGTAATGTGTATCATCTTTCCTGCTATTGGATGTTTTATGGTGCTTTTTCATGGATGTCAACTTACAATGGATGTGCATTCATTTATGATTTCCTGTGATGTGTCCTTTTTTTCAGGCAAAGGGTGGAGGCTATGAAAGTGAAGATGCCTATCAAAATGCAGAACTAGTTTTTCTAGATATCCACAATATTCATGTTATGAGAGAATCATTACGAAAACTTAAGGAGATTGTGTACCCCAACATTGAGGAAACTCACTGGTTGTCTAACTTGGAATCTACTCACTGGCTAGAACACATTAAGGTGGGTATATGTTACTATTTCCTTATACTATTACAGAATATCAGTCAAGGACTTTCTCTGCCCTTTTGTCTATATTGGCTCTTTTCTTACAATTGAAATCAAGATGAAGGTACCTTTGTAAACAGTGAAAAATTGATAACTGCTTTGATAATTAGAGCTACTTCTAAGTTTTGGTGCTTGAATAAATTAGTTTCCTATATTGTGCATTTGGTTCTGTTGTACTTCTTTCTTTCCCTCTCTTTCTCATGCTACCTGAATACTACCCATCCTTGAGATCCTAGTTCATATTTCATTTCTTCCCTGAAGTCTTCCCAGATTGCATTCATTTCCATTTTCTCTGAAATTGTTACTTTTTCTTTCCATTTAATTACTTTTGTGTATCAACCAACGTATATTACTAATTCATAGAGACCACAACTGGATAAATCCTGTTTCTTTTTTGTCCCTTCAGGAGCTAGGGTAGCACTATCTGTGTAATAATAGGCACCCAGGAAATACTTACTGCATGACTTGTGAAGTAAAAACCATTCTGGTCAGGGAAATGGAGTGAAGTAGTTGAATGAAGGATACCATTGGAATGTTAAATGATTTGGAGACTACCATGTGAACACTAATTTGCCTAACATGTTAAGATAATGTTTGAAGCACCAAATGTTATTTCAGTTAATGTAGTTACATATGTTTTCAGGAAAGTTCTGAATTTTAGTAACATAGCTTTTTACTAAGATATAGACTTGTATAGCTACATATGTATTATGAAATAAAGGGAAATGAGATTTTTCATGTTAAGAAGGAGCAGACTTATACTTACATTAAAATCTCTAAAATTCAGACAAAAGCGAAGAGAAAGCCAAACTGACCTAATGAGAGTTATAGACTGTTTTATTATTGTTTCTCTTCTAGAAGCTTGAATGTAGCAAAGTATAAACACTCCTCAGTTAGCCAGCATGTTCCTGTGGCCCATCTGTTACATTGTACGATGTGTAAATAGAAAACCATGAGACTTGATTTGGAAGTAACGTAGGTTGCAGCACTTGCTTCTGTAAATTCCAGGACATTTCACTAGTAGGTACAACATTCTGTCCGAAAAGCTGGCTGTAACAGAAACAAGTTTCCTTAGAGGTAAAGAAATACAGTTGTGTCTGGACTACCTGCTCCTACCCCAATCCTCACACCTACCAGGCTTACCCACTCACTTTCTTCAGATTTCTGCTCAAAGAGCACCTTCTCAGAGAGGGCTTTCCGAACCACTGCATACACAGTAACAGTTCTGCCAGCATTCTCTAGACCCTGCGTGGTGCTTTGTCACTCATTGCCCTCTAACATGTATTTGCATATTCATTTGCATCTGCCTGGCCTCCCCTAAGTAGAATGTAAACTTCCTTTGCCAGCACTTTGTTCTGTTCACTGCTCTATCTCCAGCCCCTAGAGCAGTGTCTGCCACAAAGTAAGGGACTCCATAAATGTTTATTTTATAAATGAGTGAATGAATGAAGATGACCACTTCGGATAACTCTCCCTGGTCAGTCTTAACTTTCCAACTCTTCTAGTCCTTTGGGTCAATGATTCCTAAGTCTGGATATACATTTGAATTATAGGTGCAAGTTATTTAAAATAATGACTTAGGATTAGTGGAGAATGGGGCCCAGGCACTTTTTTAAAAAACTTGCTCACAGATGACTCTGATGCATAGTCCACATTGAGATTGCTTCAGATTACCCCATTTCTAGAATATGCCTACAGCTGTGATCAAAAGGAGGTTATCAGGAGATTCTTCAAGCCTGGTAAATCTGTTTTCTTTCATTCTGATCTATGTTTGTGGAACCATGTTGTTTTTTAAGTATGATCTGGCCATTGCAGAGAAGAATGGGGCTATATTGTCCATTTTAAAGAATATTATACTTTCGTGTTTCTTTTTTGGTTACATCTAATTCTGTCTAGTATTAACTCAAGCTCAACTTCAGAAAACGTAAATTATTTCCCAAAGAGTCTATGTATATTTAAAAAAATAACTGAAATTATTTTAGATACCAGTTAAATTGATGTGGTAATATGTTGATCTGATGAGAATTTTTTATTCATACTGACACAGAAAAGTAGCTTACTCTCAAGTTTTATACTGTGCTTGCTGTATGCTATGTGTCATTTATAAAAACAGTAAAATAAATACTATAGAATATTTGAAAAGAGATCCAATTTTATTACTTTCATACTTATTCTGATTTGGTTAAGTAAGCGTTGTTTTATTTTTTTATTTTATTTTATTTTTTTGTGAGGAAGATCAGCCCTGAGCTAACATCCGTGCTAATCCTCCTCTTTTTGCTGAGGAAGACCGGCTCTGAGCTAACATCTATTGCCAATCCTCCTCCTTTTTTTCCCCCAAAGCCCCAGTAGATAGTTGTATGTCATAGTTGCACATCCTTCTAGTTGCTGTATGTGGGATGCGGCCTCAGCATGGCTGGAGAAGTGGTGCGTTGGTGCGCGCCTGGCATCCGAACCTGGGCGGCCAGTAGCAGAGTGTGTGCACTTAACCGCTAAACCACGGGGCCGGCCCCGTAAGCATTGTTTTAAATAACGGATAAGACTTCAGCATATTAATTATTTTTATTTAAATGGATTATGTTGGAATATTTGAAGATTCTTAGAAACAGGTCTCTTTAGTACTTGATCCTTCTTTTCTCTTACTCATACTGTTGATTTGTGTAGAATCCAGAGGTACCTTTCACTTGGATATGTCATTGTGCAGATGAATAGGAGTCTGCATTTATGAGATTTTTCTAGTTCTAAAAGCAAAACTTATGTATCATCTACCATTTAAAAAAATTTTTTTAGGAAGCAACTGATGTTTTTTCTCTGCATATTATTCAGACAGTCATCCCTAACAAAACTCTATTAGTAAATTTTGAAGAAGGAAGCATTTAATTTTTTAAAAATTTCGTTTACAAAACCTGTTTTGCAGCTTATACTTGCAGGGGCTCTTAGGATTGCTGACAGAGTCGAGTCAGGAAAGACGTCTGTGGTAGTACACTGCAGTGATGGTTGGGACCGCACCGCTCAGCTCACTGCCCTCGCCATGCTCATGTTGGATGGATACTACCGAACCATCCGAGGATTTGAAGTCCTTGTGGAAAAAGAATGGCTAAGCTTCGGACATCGATTTCAACTTGTGAGTAAAGAACCTTGACTTGATGTATGATGTGCATCTCACATGAGGAATGTGAAAATAATGCCCTTTTATTCATTAGATATTCATTTAAAATTAATCATTTATTCTAAAGGGGTAAACTTCTCAAGAGAACTTTTTTGTTTGTTTTGGAAAGCATTAGGATATCCTATCATGGCTCTACCATCTGGAGCCAAGGGCTATTTGTCAGGTGTTTGACCCATTCTCTTCCATAATCTCATCCAGGAAACATCAGACATCATTCCGTGATGTCCACGCATGTCTCTACCTTCAAATGACAGTTCAGATTAGCATGAATAGCTATGGAATTACAGTGCACTTCTAGCTTTTCTTGTAGAGTTAAAAAAAGATGAGAATGACTTAATTATTATTCTTAATTTAAAGTAGCTCTACAAGTAACCTTGCTCACACAGGATCAGGGTCTAAAAAAAAATCAGGCTGGGACTAAAAGAAATAACAGAGCAAAAAATAAAAATTCAACTCAGTTGGGAATAAAACAGCTTTTCTATTGTCTTTCTTAAGGATAAGATATAATGACCACATGTATGGAAAGTGTTACAGTTAGTTTTATGGAAATGACAAATTTTTGTGCCCACTATGTGTCTCAAAATTTATTTTGTTCTTGTTGATATCAAATGTAAGAGCTGGAAGGACCTCACAGTCCAGACATTCATTGTTAAATGTCTTCTAGGGTGTCCCCCAAATGATTGTTTAGTTTCTTTATTAACACCGCCAGAAATAAGCAGCCAGATCCCTTCCTGAGACTGTCCAGTCTCACTTCAGAAAGTCTACCTACTAGAAACTTCTTCCTCTTAGTGAACTAAAACTTGCTTCCTGTTTCCCTACATTCCCCTTTGGAGACAAGAAGAACAAATATGACTACTTATCCAAATAAAATAGCCCTTCAAATATCTGAAAGTAGCTGTCTGCCCCTATCATTCATAATCTTCACTTCTTCTGGCTAAATATCCATTTTATTCAGTCTTTTGTCATCCTTATCCCCTCACCATTCTAGTTGTCCTCTGGACTTTGGTCCTGGCTTTCTACAAGTGTGGTTCCCAAAACTAATCACAGTTCCTAAAATAGAGGAATGGGGTTATGATGTCCCTTTTAAAGGATACTGTGCTTTCAGACTTGCTTTTTTGTAACATCATTCTTTGGATTCATGTAGCTTTTAATTAAATAAACATTCAAGTGGTTTTTAGCTGTGTGTCTGCTAAACACTAAATTTGGAATCAGAAAACTTGGAAACAGTAACTTTGTAGGCCTTGGTTCTCAGGTATTACCCATCTATGTTAGTTGTAATCATAGAATTTAGAGAGTGAGGAGTAGGAATATTTTCCCAGGAAGGAGGACCAGGGTGAGCAAATGTCTAGATGATTGAGCATGGCAAGAGTAGAGTTGAGGGAGGGGCGGATTTAGAGAACTATGGAGAGGGACGTTGGATTGTCAGAGGCCTTGAAGCCACTGAGAGCGTGGTTCTTGGCAGCATTTTCCTAGATTAGCTGAAAGACTTGCTGCAAGACTTTCTGAAAGATGTTTGCTCAGATGCTGTCTCTAATGTTAACCTTTAGTAAATAGTTACCAGAGTATACCAACAGTGTTTATAAATAACTTGAAAGAAACAGATATTTAAAGGTAGTCTGCTCTTTTGAACTTCAACTGTTAAATAAAATTGGGTGTCTGGAGTATCAATTCAGATGGCTCACATTTTTCAGTTCTCTATAAAATGTACTTATAATGAAAAGAACTTAAAAAAAATAAAACAACTCTTACTTCAAAGAATGAAGCTTTAGTTATCCAAAGTTGCACATGTTCATATAAATTGACGAAAATCATAAACATTTCAGACTGTTTGAAGTTGCTGTGGATTCCTAAATTGCTAACTCTGGTTACCTACTCCTTTTTTTCCCTACTTGTTATCTGAAAGCAGAATTTGACAGTTAAAGGACATCTGGTCTAGGTTAACAGAGGGTGACCATGGTTAGTGTAGGGTAACGTTTCTCAAACTTTTTGATTTCAGGACCACTTTCCATTCTTAACAATTAATGATGACCCCAAAGAACTTTGTGTGGTTTGTATCTATCAATATTTATCATATTAAAAATTAAATTTTAAAATATTGATTATTAAAGAAATAATAAATCTGTTTGTCTTAGTCCATTTGGGCTACTAAAACGTAATACCACAGACTGGGTGGTTTATAAACAATAGATGTTTATTTCTCAGAGTTTTGAAGTCTGGAAGTCCAAGATCAGGGTGCCAGCATGGTCTGGTTCTAGTGAAAGCCTCTTCTGGGTTGTAGGCTGCTAACTCCTCACTGTGCCCTCACATGGTGGAAGGGGGCTAGGGAGCTCTGTGGGGTTTCTTTTGAGAAAAGCACTAATCCCATTCATGAGGATTCTACCCTCATGACCTCGGTAGCTCCCAAAGACTTCTCCTCCTAATACCATCATATTGGGCAATAGGATTTCAACATATGAATTTTGGGGGAGAGACAAACATTCAGAACATAGTACTATTATATTTTAATATAAATAACATTTTAAAGAAAAATAGCTGTATTTTCCAAAACAAACTAAATGTTTAATAAGAAGAAGGGCATTGGTCTGCATTTTTTGCAAATTTCTTTAATATCTGGCTTAATAGAAGATAGCTGAATTTCATATCTACTTCTGTCTGTATATGAGGAAAGTCTGGCCACACAAATATGTAGGTTGAGAAGCACAGAGTACTTTAATAGCTCTTTCAGGGAATTGTGGATCTTCTTCTTTGATACTATGCCAAAACTTGACAAATAGTAGTTTCTTAGAGGTTAATTGTAATGTGGAATCCAAAACTAAATCAATGAGTCTTTCATTTTTTGTTCCATTAAATTCCTTTGGTCTGTCTTGCACTTGGAATAGATCTTTTACCCATGCATGATTTTGTAAAATCATATGTTGGTTATTTGGAAAATACTGGCTTACTGAGTTAATGCAGCTCTTCCAATGTTAATGCATTTCATTATATAATATCATAAAATCACATTTGTTAATACCACCACTGATTTTATGAGAAAAATCTTTATTATCAAGCGCATTATGGCAGATAAAAGTTTTCCAAAAAATCTGATTTTCACTCAAAAGCTTGAATTTTATCATTGGCAACAAATACTGTCCATTGTTTCTTGAAGTGACACATTCACTTTGTACATTTTCAAAAACATGTCTGCAAGATATTCAAGTCTTAATAACCATGGTTCATGTATCAATTGTTCTTTCAAGTCGAAATGATGTTCCACGAACAAGTAGCATTCCCTACCATCCTAGTTAAGTTTGCAGCAGAGGCATGTTATGCGTATTTCCCATTTTGTTACACAGGATATTAAAAAAATTGTACTCAAGGGGAGAGATTTAATAAAGTTACTAATTTTTACTGCTTCATCAAGGAAGCTGGCTTCAGAGAGATTTTTTCTTCTTTTTTTCATTGAACTGCGAGTATGTGGCAAGGCAGAATACAGTAACTAGTGCAGTTCTATTCCAATGCCTTGCTTGATTCCTCCTAAGTTACCAGAAGTTTTATCCTTCATCACTTTTGCACCATTGGTGCAAATATCAGCATTGAAAAAAGCAAATAATGTCTTACTTAGTATTATTATGAAAATACTTTTTACCTCACAGGACTCCCCCCCTCCACCCGCCCCCAACCCCCAGTCTATGGACCATACTTTTAGAATCACTGTGTTAGAATACAGAGTAGGGGTCTGTTTCATTCACCTGGGGCAAAGATCATCAGAGGATGAGAAAACTGAGAAAGTGGGTGAGTACGTGCTTGGAGGGCAGATGTCAAGCATTTTTTAAAGGTTTTCAGAGGTTTGTGCTAATGTGATTCTTCTTGATGAAGACAGACTGGAGCTAAGGTGCAACAGGTCACCTTCATGCACTGGCCAAGGTGTTAAAGGAGAAGTCTTCCTGAGGCTATTGTACAAGAAACTTAATATTCAGGGGAAAATTAAATCTCCAGGACAAAAATCTGGGCCCTGAGGTCTGACTGCTTCTATCTTCCATTTGTCAGCCTTTTAGGATCTGGGTTTCATTTATTAAACAAAGTTGTCATTCCTATTACAAACATCTCATGTCAGAAAATAATCTGGCAGTTTGTACATCAAAATGTTTAAATAGAGATTTCCGCTTGGTAGGATAATCTGTGATTTCTGTTTTCTTTGCAGTGCTCTTTTAAAAAGATTTTCTGAATTTTTAAAAATATTGAACAAATATTACTTTTATTGGAAGATAAAATTATTTCCATTAAAAAAATGAAAAATTTCACAGAGCTCATATAATATTTCACTCTCTTTGCTTCAGAGACTTGGCCATGGTGATAAGAACCATGCAGATGCAGACAGATCGCCTGTTTTTCTTCAGTTTATTGACTGTGTCTGGCAAATGACAAGACAGGTAACTTATCTGGGACATCGATTCTTCCATCTCTCTTGTAAGCTGTCCAGTCAGAGTTGGGAGATTTGGTCACTGATTATCCTACATTTCATGTAAAATGGAAATTCTTGTAAGGTTTCTGGGTAATGGAACTAGTACCTATTATTACATTATGAATTAAATTAAAGGATATTATTTGGAGGTAGTACTTATCACCTAAACACCTGACAATTTGATTCCATTAGCCTTTCAATGAGTGGCATTGATAATAACTCCTGAGAGGTTTCCTCCTTTGTTTTGGACTAGTAGTGTTAAATAATAGCGGTATATTCACCCAGAAGCTCATCTATACATTGCTAAGGGAGGTAAAGAAATGAAGAAATAGGCTAATTAACTCAAGCAAAATAAAATCTTATTTTAAGTAATTTTAATGGAAAAATGTGTAGAGATGGCAATTATGGCAAAGTAGATAGGTAATAGATTTATTCGTTTTGTGCTTAGGTATGGAGAGAGAGATTATGTTTTTTAGACCTTCTGTCAACTTTCTAACAAACCAGTGTGAAATATTGTAAACAGATTTGTTCTATTGGAAAGTTACCAGAGGAGATAGAAAAAAACCTGGTTTATTGTGGGATCACTTCACTAATGAGGCAAGGGGTTAGTGTCTTAAGTGTTTAACTCTACTTAAAAAAAATCATCTCAAAACCCAAAAGTTGGATACAGCTCATTGGTGTGTCTGTTAAATATTTATCCAAGGGTTTATTAGACCTCAAACAACTGGGAGTCTGGTTTGTTTTCAGACTGCCACATGAATATAAAGTAGGGCATTGCTGGCTCTAGGATCATATTTTAGCTTCAAGAAAATACTATTTATTTCATTAAAAGAAAACGAATGGCAATCCTAAGGTGAAATACATTAATTATATATTATGAATAGTTTTTTTTCTTCCCCTATAAGCATTTCAGTTGGGGTGGATTATTTTGAAAGCTGCCGGGTTAAATGAAGTTGTAGTAGATAGGACTACAGTATGATGAGGCTGGATTTTAACATATATAGTGCAAATGTGTATATAATTGTTTTGATCTATAAATTAGGCCCTTGGTGTGTTGGGGGAGGGGAGATGCTACATACTCAGTTTAATAATATTTGTGACTTGGAGTAGGTTTGAATTTTCCCTTTGGTGTTGACTTTGTAGTAGTATATCCGCTATACAAATCCTTACCAATCCATTTTTGGGTGTTTGACCCAAAACTGTAGGACCCACTTTTGACTATTACTGTATTCAATTTTTAAATAACATTTGACTATTGGTAAAATTCAAATATGCCATATCAAAGGACTAGAAGAGCTGTTTGAAACCATGGCATCATTGATGGTTAAGTGTACTGCTTTCTAAGGGGAATGCCTTAAAGGGGGCAACATGTATGAATGTATTAGTTCTGGTATGTTTGTTAGAAAAGAAAATCAGTCACATTTAGCAGTTGTTTGCATAGAAGACTACATGACAAATACAATTCTTCCTTAGTAATTGTATTAACTTTTTATATGCTGTATATCTAAAAGCTGTTTCACTCTAATTTTGAGCTTAAGTTACTAAATAATAGAAAATTGGTTTAATCTTATGTTTCTTTGATAGAACTTAAAATACATTATAGTGTATTTTATTTTAGACATCTAGTTATGTTTTTCTGTATATTTTCTTCCTGAACATATACGTTAGTCATAATGGTTATTGTCAATCATCAGTTTTATAAATAATTGAATGTTTGTGCAGAGACTTAAATAGCATATTTGTCAAAATGGGACCAATTATGTTGCAATTAGCCAGATTCTGTCTGTCCTCCTCCCTTCATCCCTGTCCTCTCACTCCTGGGATCAGGAAGCAGTTGATGAAGGGCCCTTCAAATTTTAACATGTAAGAACAAAATATTCCTCCTCTGCTCAGGATTTTAAAAGCAATCGCAACAGTAAATGCTCTGCTATTTTAGTTTTGTTGTGAGGAAATGCCCACTGATGAAGCTGTCTTCTCATAACTGAGCTAATGGTTTTGCCAAGAAGATGAAAAACCAACCACGGGCTTAGCTGCTTTGGATTGCTATGTAATGCGTCAGGGTGCATTCATAGTTGGCTAATAAATAAGGCTGATAAGAGTGTGTAACAACACAGGAGATGATGGGGTTTATTTTGTAAACCAATGAATGAGATCTGACAGAGTTTCTTACAGTTAGTTGGCTTCTTGTTGTCATGTGCTTCATCACCTGCTTCATTCAACTTCACAGCCACAAACATTATCATTCACGGCATGGTGGCTACCCTTTATTGTTCGAGAAGAGAAATTTGCTACCTTACTTATAGCTTCCTAAAATTTAGGAAACTTCAAGGTAAAGTTGTTTTCATCCCTATCCTATGCCTTTTGCATGCAGTTCTTGCTGTTTTCCTCCACTGTTGGGTAGGGATCATTCTAAGAGGAACTTGGAACCAATATTTATTTCCCAAATCTGCAATCCAAATATTCATGGAATTCTTATTCACAATTCTATAATTGGTACAATCTTATATAGAAGCTTTTGAATAATTTTGAAATATTAGATGAATAGGATGGATTAAACTAAATCCTTTACCTTCCTGGGATCTGTAATTCGTCCTTGATAAGTTCCCCCCAAATTGTGGTATTTGTGTAATATTAAGATATCCAGTCAAGCCTTTATCCTAGGTTAAAGAGAAAGTGAATTTTCTTTTTGTTAGAAGGAGGCTGCCAAGGTACTGGATTACAAGATACTCTGGTTTGACTGGATGTTCTTAAAAAGATAAATAGGCTGGCTTTTAAATGATCTGCACATCTGCCTTAGATATTTATTTTTGTGCATTGCTGACATTTTCTAGAGACACTGTTAATATTTTTTGTGTAATTCCTAAAAACAAAACCATGTTGTTGAAAATTTAAGGAAAAATCTTGGGATGTTGTTTATAGTCATTTTTGGTAGAGAAAGATGAGAGTTGCTAGAATTGCCCAAGTCAAAATTGATCAGCCTGCAAGTTTAGGGTTAACAGGTAGAGAGGACACAGACACATCAAGGGCAGACCATTCAAACTCTTGCTACACAAGAAAAGGAGATTTTGGGAGAAAGTATCTCAGAAAAGCGGTCAGGTGATTTTTTTTTACTAGAAAACTTTTAAGTAGAAAATGCCATAATGGCTTAGAAATATATAGTTATGAATATCATTTAGCATAATTTTAAGAAGTATTACAAAGGATCTACCCATATATAAGGATGAATATGCTTGAAAAAAATGTCTTCGTAATTTTGTGTGTTTCTGATGTTCAATTTGCAGTTTCCCACAGCATTTGAATTCAATGAATATTTTCTCATTACCATTTTGGACCACCTATATAGCTGTTTGTTTGGAACATTCCTCTGTAACAGTGAACAGCAGAGAGGAAAAGAGGTAAAATATGATCCCTTACACTTCCCTCTCTACCCCTAATATGTACTTTCCCTACTAGAGTGCCTTCTGTGGTGGATTTCAACTCAACAGTTGTTCTTTTGGATGATTTCTTTGGCCATGTTTTATGTTATGTGCTGTAATTTGATTACTTCTTTCCACACATCTGAAGCTGATCTATTTTAAAGTGCCTCTGTCATAAAGCTGAAGGTGCCCTTTAGCTGTCAGGTGAGTTTATGGGTGGGAAGCAGTGTCTGTTAAAGAGAACTAAAGTATGTGGAGTCTTAGGAGCACCGGTGTACCTGTTGTTCCTTGCAGGATGGAAATCCTTCAAAGCAGGTGCAGAAAAATATAATCAGCAAAAAATACACATTTGAATGGACAGCTTAAATCACAAAATAAATTCTGCATACATATGAGCTGTTTTAGGTTTTTTTTAATTGTAAAATAATACTGTAAAACATTCAAACACTGAAAAGATATTATATGGAAAGTTAGTTTGTTATCCCACTTCCCCAGAGATATCACTGTTAAATGGTTGGTATTATTTAGAAGAAACTGTGTTAAGGATTACATTTCAAGTTTTATTTCTGTCTTCCTCAAAATACATCTATCCTATATATGAACATATTAATCATCTTGATTGGTGTCTCCCCCTGCATCAATTTTCATTCTAAAAAATGTGGTTATAAAATAGTTTATTCATGCTCTTCTATAAAGCATAGTGGCAAAGAGTTCTTGCTCTGGAGCCAGGCTGCCTGAGTTCAAATCTTGGATCTGTCACTTACTGTGTGACCTGGGGCAAGTAAATTTCTGTTTCTGTAAAACAGGGATAATAGTAGTTACTATTGTGAGGATTAAATAAAATAAACCATACAAACACTACAAAAACTGCCCTGTAGTGAGTGCTTCCTAGACTAGAAATTCCTTGAAGGCAGATATTAAATTTTTTAATATACCATTATATCTTCAGTGTCCAGCATGCAGTAAATATTTCAATGCATAGTAGGCACTCAAGAATTTATTGAATGTTAGATAATTAAGAAGAGCTAAGTTCCAAAGATGCTCTCATCCTTTTTTTGTGTGTGTGTGTGTGAGGAAGACTAGCCCTGAGCTAACATCTGTTGCCAATCCTCCTCTTTTTGTTGAGGAAGATTGGCCCTGGGCTAACATCTGTGCCCATCTTCCTCTACTTTACATGGAATGCCGCCACAGCATGGCTTGATAAGGTCCACACCCAGGATCCGAACCCGCGAACCCTGGATTGCATGAAGTGGAGTGCGTGAACTTAGCCGCTGCCACTGGGCCGGCCCCTGATGCTCGCATCTTTTGAGAGTCTTGAATAGGATTTACTGTATCCTAGGATTTACTGATTTAAAAAAAAACAAAACTTTTTTACTGAGATATAATTTATATTCCATAAAATTCAGTCTTTCAAAGTATACAATTTAGTGGGTTTACTGAGATATAATTTATATTCCATAAAATTCAGTCTTTCAAAGTATACAATTTAGTGGGTTTTAGTATATCTACAGAGTTGTACAACCGTCAACCACTATTAATTCCAGAACATTGAAAAGAAACCCCATGCCTGTTAGTAATTATTCCACATTCTCCTCTCCTCCCAGCCCCTGACAAACACTAATCTATCTCTATGGATTTGCCTTTTCTGAACATTTCATATAAATGGAATCATTCAAGATGTGGCCTTTGTGTCTGGCTTCTTTCATTTAGCATAATGTTTTCAAGGTTCAATTTGAAGCATTTATCAATACTTCAATCTTTTTTTATGGCTGAATAATATTCCATTGTATAGATTTACCACATTTTATCCATTTATCAGTTGATGGACTTTTGGCTTGTTTCTGCTTTTTGGCTATTGTGAATAATGCTGCTTTCAATATCTGTGTTCAAGTTTTTGTGTGCATGTCTTTTCAGTTCTCTTGGGTATATACCTAAGAGTGGAATTGCTGGTATGATAAATATGTTTAACTTTTTGAGGAACTGCACCGTTTTCTGATACCCTCTGATTTTAATGTAAAAGTGGGGCTGTCACTGAAGTGTCCAAGTTCTCTGCCTCTAAAGAGATTTTAATGATCACAATATATCTCTTTACAAATTTCATCTAAAGCTTATGTGATAGAGAATCTTTACCTGTTTTTCCTTCTTACAGAATCTTACTAAAAGGACTGTGTCACTGTGGTCTTACATAAATAGCCAGCTGGAAGACTTCACTAATCCTCTCTATGGGAGCTATTCCAATCATGTCCTTTATCCAGTAGCCAGCATGCGCCACCTAGAGCTCTGGGTGGGTTATTACGTAAGGTGGAATCCAAGGATGAAACCACAGGTATATGCTCGACAATATACAATGGGAGTTTTCATCCATGCAATTGTATGAATTAGGTTTGTACCCTTGAAAGCAACTAGAAAAATTATCTGTGCATATTTAAAACTTTCCCTTTTTCATGTTAATAGTTATAATTGTATAGTAGAAAAAGCACTACATGGGAGTAATCAATATACTTGGTTCTTATCCTGACTGCTTGTGTGGCCTTGGACAGATCACTTCTGTTTTGCCTTTTCTTCCCTCCTCTGTAAAATGAGGGTGTTGGACTGGATAACATCCAGAGGTCTTGTTTTAATAAGGTGGAGAAAATGGCTTTAGGAATGTTAAAAGCTTAACAAAATTCTGGTCCATTCTGAAATATGTTACGAAACATCTACTACTTAGAACTGTTTAAAAGACTAAAAATCTGCCACTAAACGATAACTATTGGCTTTTAGATTATATTGTTACTTAATTATTTGTTGTATTTGGAAAAGTACCAGTTTAAGGGTCTTCTGTGTCAATACTTGGGGGCACTAGGAAAGCCAGGGAAAGAGCCATGGTGTCAACAGAGTCCCTGAAATTAATTTTCACTGATGTGTTGGAAAGTCGGCTTGGTCCCCATAGCTGAAAAAAACTATAATGCAACATTTAGAGAAAGAACTATATACAAGAATGATTTGACTTTGGATTTGTTTAGAATTGCCCTGTTGAATAATTTTATGGTGTTTTGCTCTTGTAGGAGCCCATTCACAACAGATATAAAGAACTTCTTGCTAAAAGAGCAGAGCTTCAGAAAAAAGTAGAGGAACTACAGAGAGAGATTTCCAACCGATCAACCTCATCCTCAGAGAGAGCCAGTTCTCCTGCCCAGTGTGTCACTCCTGTCCAAACTGTTGTATGAAAGGACTGTTATTAGATGGGGGCCATCATCGCCATGAACTCCTGATTACAATGGCAGCTTTATGAGTAGAAATTCTGAATTTAGAACCCATCTATGAGAGACATTGTTGCTTTATTTATTTTAAATCTCTCTAGGATGAGTTTAGAACTGTAGCAGTGCAGGTGGTTTAAGTGAAATAACTCCATATGTAATTACATAATTATGACACTAATCTTATAAGTCACCCAAAGAATATTAAAATGCTTCAGTCCTGGATCCACAGTGGGAACGTTTCTGATTTCAAAATACAAATGACTTCAGAAATATACCTCTTGATGGAAGAGAGCTCATTGCACAGGAGGAGCATCACTGTTTTCAAACCAAACCAACGCTGAAACTCTATGGCATCACACATATTGGGCCTTGATGTCATGACAGATCAAAATCATTTGATGCTCCTTTCCTCATCATGGGTTTTTCTTTTTTGTAGTAAGTGATTTACTTTGATCACCTTTTAACACCCACATTCTTTCTTTGTATATGATAAGGTAAAGTCGTGGCGATATTATGGTGTAGTAGTAGTTGAAAATTATTGCTGTCATTATTTATGTACTTATTTAAGATGTTATTAGATAGCTGTTCCAAAATGATGCCTTACAGATGTGCTTAGGGGGAGGACGGAGAGTGGTAGCCGTCCAGGATTTCAAAGAACCCCACATCCTTCCAGATTAGTTTCCATTTGCCCAATTACTAGAAACATCATAAAACATTTTAAAAATTCATTATCTACCCTTATTTACATTTTTTTGTGTGTCTGAACATAGAGAAATTAATTGGTAAGTTTTGAGGCAATATTTTAAAAGTTTACTAGGATTGACTTTTTTCTGAAGTCTGTATAAATAGCTTATGGTGAGAAGTACTATGCTCAAATTTTACATAAAATGTTTTACTACTACTTTCCTTCACAAATTCTGTAATTCCACTGAATCATTAAGTTTACCAAAGAACTTATTGCATGTAAAAATGTATTACAATCTCAATGCCAGTAAAGGAAATCTTGCTTCACTGTTCGCCTGCTACAGTAAGAGTTCAGTGCTGGTAGAAACGTTCAACTCCCTGATGTCTCTTTTACTCTATATAAAGAGCCATATATTATGTACTGTAACAAAGGAGCTTCTTGTCCCTTGGGTCTTTAATTAAAAGAAAATTTCAACTGATTTTTAAACTTCATCCTTGTCCTAAGTTGTTTGCCTTAAGTTGCTTTTGCAGAAATGTAATTTGTAAATTTTCTAAGGAAAAGGGTGTCTCTTAGCACTCATTCCAAATTGAAATGTTCATTTTGAACCCCTTTTTCCTCTAATACTCAAATCAAGCAATACTAAAAAATGACAGTATTTTTTTCACTTAATTCACTATAATCTGAACCTTAGCCCTGCTCTTGGTCTTGTAATGAGGAACTATAATTTCTATTAGTATATCCAGTATTAGCAAAATTGGCACCAAAACGACTTCTCGTGTGAAATTTGTTATAAGAAAATTTATAATGGTATTTTAGTGGCCAGTCTGTCAGTATTAAAGCTGTTTTCTATTCCAAATATTTTACAAATCCATTCTCTCCTGTCCAGTCTATCATTTCCCTCATTTAAAGCCTTTATCATCTTGGTCTGATAGCACAGAGAAGAATGTAGATGACTGAAGAGATCAAGAATTTAAAACTTCCAGTCTTAATACCCTCACATCCACTTTAAATTCCACTCAAAGGCCACAGCAATCTAAGTGTAAATCTATCATTTCTCTTTTTAAAAATTTCCAGTGGCCTCCTTTCACCTGCAGGAATCCCCAAAGTGGAGTGCATTTAAGATAGTCCACTGGTGGCGACATTAGCATCAAGGCAGCTTGAGTCATTCCTTTTTCTCTCCCTTTTGACTTACAAATAATTGGACATTCAAATCTGAAAAGTGCCTCTACACAGCATACCAGAACACCTGAGAGATCCATCCATCTGTGCATCTGAAAGTGAGTGGACTGGACCTCAGAGGCGGCTACGGGGCCAAGGGAGTTGCAGTGGTGGCAGCAATGGCATTGGAGGCAGCAGCAGCCTCAAGCAGAGGAATTGAAAAGGGTGAGTGCGAGTCTGCCTGGCTGGATGGGTTGCAGCTGGAGGGTCCTGTTGCTCTTTAGCAACACCCATGTGATGGGGGAGGGGAAAGGAAAGGAGGGAGAAGGCAAAGAGAACTGAAAAAACACACTTCCTGCTGTCTGCCCCAGAATTCCAGCAAGAGGTCTGCCCATAGACCTCTGGGACGCCCCCATTCTAGGATCCCCCTCTGAGGCCTGAGCACACCCAAAGCTCCAAGTGCTAAGAACATACCTTCTCCCCGTGCCACCAACCTGCCCTTTTTTTTTTTTGAGGAAGATTGACCCTGCGCTAACATCTGTTGGCAACCTTCCTTTTTTTCTTTTTTCTCCCCAAAGCCCCAGTACATAGTTATATATCATAGTTGTAGAGTTGTAGCTTTTCTATGTGAGATGCAACCTCAGCATGGCTTGATGAGCGGTGAGTAGGTCTGCATCCAGCATCCGAACTGGCAAACCCCGGGCTGCTGAAGCAGAATGCACGAACTTAACTGTAGTGCCACCAGGCCAGCCCCAACTCCACCCTTTTTAATTTGTGCTCACAACTTTAGCAGCAAGTCAGCTCTGGTAAGATAAACCCAAAACTTGTGCTATAGTGCCATCTTCTGGAAAATCTAAAAAGGCTTGTAATTGCCAACCTGTTGAACTGTTACAATCAAAGTAAACAAAACCTCACTCAAATAAGAAAGAGGTTTGCTACTTCAGATGTGGCAGGAGAGGCATGTTTCATCAAACACTATGAAAGATCACCATAATATGGCATCACAAAAAGAAAATGACAATTCTCTAGCAACTGAACCCAAAGATACAGAATATTGTGATCTAACTGGTAAAGAATTCAGAATAGCTGTTATGATGAAATTCAACAAGCTTCAAGAAAACTTAGGCAATTCAATGAATTCAAGAATAAAAGTAATGAACAGAAGTACTTTACCAAATAGATTGAAATTCTAAAAAAGAACCAAACAAAAATTCTGGAGCTGAATTAACTCAATAAATGAGATGAAGAATGCATTAGAAAGCATTGGAAATAGGGCAGATCAGATGGAAGAGAGAGTAAGTGAGCTGGAGGATGGCAATTTAGAAATGATTCAGGTGGAAGAGGAGAGAGAACTAAGATTTTTTTAAAAAGTGAAGAAACCCTATGAGAATTGTCAGACTCCATTAGAAAAAAGCCAACATAAGATTAATGGGTATACCAGAAGGAGGAGAGAGGGAGAGAAAGGGAAGGGGTCAGAGAGTTTATTTAAAGAAATAATAGAATTACCTAAACCTGGGGAAGGAACTGGATATACAAGTGCACAGAGTTAATAGAATTCCTTATTAGCTCAATGCAATAAGACCTTCTCTAAGACACATTGTAATGAAACTGTCACAAGTCAATGATAAAGAATTTTAAAAGCAGCCAGGGAAAAAAGACAGTAACCTACAGAAGACCCTAATTAGACTATAAGCAGATTTCTCAGCAGAAACTCTATAGGCCAGGGGAGAGTGGACATAGTCAAAGTATTGAAAGATAAAAATTGCCAGAGAAGAATACTGTATCTGGCAAAGTTATCCTTCAGATATGAAGGAGAAATAAAGGCTTTCCCTAACAAACAAAAGCTGAGGGAGTTCACCACCACTAGAAATGATGCAAGGAGCTCTTCAAGCTGAAATGAAAAGACAAAAAAGTACACAAAACTGTGATTAAAGTGACACAGTCAGAATTAGAAAACTGTAACTCTATGTTAGAATAGTATATTAAACAATTATAGCATAAAGTTTCAAGGAAAGAGCATTAAAAATACTACAACTTAATGATATAGCATAACAAGATAAATTTATGATATCAAAAATATAAAAGAGAAGAGTCAAAGGATGGAGCCTTTATAGGCAAATGAAAATAAATTACTATCAGCATAAAATGGACTATTTTATCTGAGATGTTTTATCTAAACCTCATGGTAACCACAAAGCAAAAATCTAGAGCAGTGACATGAAACATAAAAAAAGGGGAGACTGAGTAAATCCCCATGGAAAACCACCAACTTATAAAAGTAGACAGAAACAGAAGAAGAAACAATGGAAAGAAAAAATAACCAGAAGACAAAAGATAAAATGGCAGTAGTTAAGTCCTTACATATTAATAATCACCCTAAATGTAAATGGATTAAACTCATGAATTAAAAGGCACAGAGTGGGGCCGGCCCAGTGGCTTAGCGGTTAAGTGCGCGCGCTCCACTACTGGCGGCCCAGGTTCGGATCCTGGGCACGCACCAAGGCACCGCTTCTCCGGTCATGCTGAGGCCGCGTCCCACATACAGCAACTAGAAGGATGTGCAACTATGACATACAACTATCTACTGGGGCTTTGGGGAGAAAAGGGAGGAGGATTGGTAATAGATGTTGGCTCAGAGCTGGTCGTCTTCAGCAAAAAGAGGATTAGCATGGATGTTAGCTCAGGGCTGATCTTCCTCACACACACACACAAAAAAGGCACAGAGTGGCTGGATGGATTAAAAAACAAGACCCAACTATATGCTGTTGAAAGGAGAGACATTTCAGTTCTAAAGACACCCACAGGCTCAAAGTGAAGGGACAGAAGATGATATTCCAAGCAAGTAGAAACCTAAAGAAAGTGGGTGTTGCCATACTTAGACAAAAAAAGACTTCAAGCCAAAAATGGTAACAAGAGACAAAGAAGGTCATTATATAATTATATAGTGGTCAATACATGAAGAAGATATAACAATTGTAAATATATATGCTCACAACACCCAAGCACTGAAATATATTAAACAAATACCAACAGATCTTGAGACAGACAGACTATATAATAATTGTAGGGGACTTGAATACCCCACTGTCACCAATGGATAGATTGTCTAGACAGAAAATCAACAAGAAAACATTGGAATTGAACCATACTTTAGAAAAAATGGACTTAACAGACATATACAGAACATTCCATCCAACAGCAGCAGAATACACATTCTTCTCAAGTGCACATGGAACATTCTCCAGTAGGACACAGAACGATCTTAGCAAATTTAAGAAGACTGAAATCATACCAACTATCTTTTCTGACCCCAATGGTATGAAGCTAGAAATCAACAAGAGGAAAATGAGAAAATCTACAAATATAGTCATGCGTAACAGGGACATGTTCTGAGAAAGGCATCGTTAGGTGATGTTGTCATTGTGCAAACCTCATAGAGTGTACTTACACAAACCTAGATGGTATAGTCCACTACACACCTAGGCTATATGGTACTAAGCTTATGGGACCACCATCGTATATGCGGTCTGTTGTTGACTGAAACATCGTTTTGCAGTGCATGACTATGTGGAAACTACACAGCACACTCCTAAACAACCAATCAGTTAAAGAAGAAATCAAAAGGGAAATAAACAGTATCTTGAAATAAATGAAAATAGAAGTACAACATATCAAATCTTGTGGGATGCAGCAAAAGCAGTTCTGAAAGTTTATAGCAATAAACACATATATTAAGAAATCAGATCTCAAATACACAACCTAATTTTATATCTCAAGGAACTAGAAAAAGAACAAGTTAAGCCTAAAGTTAGCAGAAGAAATGAAATAAAGATCAGAGTGGAAATAAATGAAATACAGACCAGAAAAACAATAGAAAGCATCAATAAACCTAAGAGCTGGCTCTTCAAAAAGAGAAACAAAATTGACAGACCTTTACCCAGACTAAGAAAAAAAAGAGAAAAGACGCAAATAAAATTAGAAACCAAAGAGGAGACATTAAAACTGATACCACAGAAATACACAGGATCATAAGAGACTGTTATAAACAATTATATGCCAACAAATTACACAACCTAGAAGAAATGGATATGTTTCTAGAAACACACAACCTATCAAGACTGAACCAGGAAGAAATAAAAAATCTGAACAGACCAATAATAAGTAAAGAGATTGAATCAGTAGTCAAAAACTTCCAACACAGAAAACTCCAGCACCAGATGGCTTCACTGGTGAAGTCTACCAAACATTTAAAACAGAATTAACACCAATCCCCCTCAAACTGTTCCAAAATATCGAGAAGAAGGGAACACTTCCAAACTCATTCTATGAGGCCAGCATTACTTTTATACCAAAACCAGATAACAATACTACAAGAGAACTATAGACTAATATCCCTGATGAATATAGATGCAAAAATTCTCAACAAAATGTTAGCAAACCAAATTCAAGAACACATTAAAAGGATTATAAACCATGACTGAGTGGGGTTTATCCTTGGGATGCAAGGATGGTTCAAAATCGTAAATCAATAAATGTAATACATCATACCAATAAAACAAAAGAAAAATAATATGATCATTTTAATAGATACAGAAAAAGCATTTGACAAAATACAACATCCTTTCATGATAAAAACCCTTAACAGATTGGGTGTAGAAGGAACATATGTCAACATAATAAAGGCCATATATGACAAACCCATAGCTAACACTATACTCAATGGAGAAAAATTGAAAGCTTTTCCTCTAAGATCAGGAACAAGACAAGGAAGCCCACTCCCACCATTCCTATTCACTACAGTACTGGAATTCTTAGCTAGAGCAATTAGGTAAAACAAAGAAATAAAATGTATCCAGATAAGAAAGGAAGAAGTAAAACTGTTGCTACTTGCTGCTAATAGGATTTTATTTAGAGAAAATCCCAGAGTCATCAGAAAAACTTTTGGAACTAATCAGTAATTTAAGTAAAGTTATGGGATACAAAATAAACATACAGATATCAGTTGCATTCCTTTACACTAATGATGAGACATCTGAAAAAGAAATGAAGAAAACTATCCCATTCATAATAGCATCAAAAACAATAAAATACTAAGGAATAAATTTAACCAAGGAAGTGAAAGATTTATACAATGAAAACTACAAGATTTTGCTGAAAGAAATGGAAGACAAATGAAAAAGACATCTCATGTTCATGGACTGGAAGAATTAATATTATTAAAATGTCCACACTACCTAAAGGCATCTACAGATTCAACATAAACCCCATAAAAATACCAAAAGGCACTCTTCACAGAAATAGAAGAAACAATTGAAAAATTTGTGAGGAACCACAAAAGATCCCAAATAGCCAAAGCAATCCTGAGAAAAAAAAACAAAGCTGGAAGTGTCATGCTTCCTGATTTCAAACTATACTACAAAGCCATAGTGATATAAACAGTATGGTACTGGCACAAAAACACACACACAGACCAATGGAACAGAATGGAGAGCCCATAATTAAATCCTGGCATATATGGTCAACTAACATTTGACAAGGGAGCGAAGAATACCCAGCAGGGAAAGTACACTCTCTTCAACAAATGGTGCTGGGAAAACTGGAGAAACACATGCAGAACAATGAAATTGGACCTCTATCTCACACCACTCACAAAAATGAACTCAAAATGGATCAAAGACTTAAACATAAGACCTGAAACCGTAAAGCTCCTATAAGCAAAGGTAGGGAAGAAGCTCCTCGATATTGGTCTTGGCAATGACTTTTTTGGACAGGACGCCAAAAGCACAAAAAACAAAAGCCAAAATCAATAAATGGGATTACATCAAACTCAAAAGCTTCTGCACAGCAAAAGAAACAATGAACAAAATGAAAAGACAAACCTACACGTAATGGGGGAAAATTTTTGCAAACCATATATTGGATAAGGCGTTAATATCTGACAATATAAAGAACTCATACAACTTAGTAACAAAAATTCATACAACTTAGTAACAAAAAAACTAACAATCCAATTAAAAAAATGGATAGAATTAAATAGACAGTTTTCCAAAAAGGACATCAAAATGGCCAACATGAAAAGATGCTCAACATCACTAATCACCAGGGAAATGCAAATGGAAACCACAATGACATATCACCTCCCACCTGTCAGGATGGCTATCATCAAGAGACAACATAGGAGCTGGTGAGGATGTGGTGAAAAGGGAACCCTTATACTGTTGGTGAGAATGTAAATTGGTCCAACCACTATGGAAATAATATAGAGGTTCCTCAAAAAATTAAAAATAGATCTACCATATGATCCAGCAATTCTTCTCTTGAGTATATACCCAAAGGAAATGGAAACAGGATTTCAAAGAGATATATGTATGCACTCCCATGTTTATTCCAGCATTATTCACAATAGTCAAGATATAGAAACAACCTAAATGCCCATCAACAGATGAATGGATAAAAAAGACGTGGTACACACAGAATGGAATATTATTCAGCCATGAGAAAGGATACCCTGCCATCTGTGACAAAAAGGATCTGATATAAGGGAATGACAAATACTGCACGCTATCACTTATATGTGAAATTCATGAAAAACAGAGTAAAATGGTGGTTACGAGGGGAAGAGGGATAGGGAGATAAGATTGATGTTGTTTAAGGGTACAAACTTGGAGTGAAGTAGCCAATAAGCCATAGAGATCTAATGCACAGTATAGTGAATACAGACAATACTGCACTATAATTAGAGATGTTTCTAACAAAGCTACTTGCTAGCTGCATTCAGTACAGTGTTATTTGAGTGAATGGAAGTGATACCCATTCTGTAATCCATGTAAAGAAGTGTTAAAAAACACTTGTTATAAACATGTTTCTAAGAAAGCTAAAAAAAAAAAAAAAAGGCTAATCCATTGGTGTGTGTGTGGAAGCAGGCAGAGTATTAGCACTTTTTATATATTTATCTACACAAACAAAACTTAAGAATTGACAATTGTGTTTTATAACTTTACATGTATCTATGAATATTGGTTATGCGGGTGTACTTTTCCCTTTATGATTAGGGATATAAAATTTAGAGACCTTTGTGGTTAAGTTGAAGCTCCTCAGCCTCCTGTGACTTGTCTGCTTACCCTTCGTTCTCATTTGCGTACTTCAATTTTTATGTACCAGCACTACACAGCTAGTCACAATTCTCCACGTATACTGCAGAGTCTTGCTTTCATTCATTTTTATCTTGACCTCAACTGTTCTCTAGAGTTAGGCATTCTTTCCTCCTCCAGGAAGTTATCCCTGCTTCATCACTCCCTTCTCTGTCCCTTCTCTGTCGTGCCCCACCTTCCTCTGTGCCCCCAGAGCACTATGCACATACTATCACCACTGCATTCACCACACTGTATTGAAATGAGTAATTCAGATGTCTGCCACCTACCTGTAAGCATACTTTTCTTTACTCAGCTTGGTATCCATATTGGCATCTTACACACAGAAAATACTTCTATTTGAAATGCATTGCAATAAAGCTCTCCTACAACAGAAGTGGATGGATGACAACATAATTCTCTGCTGTAAACTCTCAGATAAGGAAACTATAGCAGTATATTCCTATTTTCAGTTCTCACCTGAGGGTATCAAGACCTGGCATGGATATTTCAGTTTGTCTCCTAACTGAGGGACTTGATGGGTTTTACCACCATTAAACCACTCTTCTCCTAATTAGGACTTTGAGCAACTACAATGCAAATGAGGGTTACACAATTTAATGACCTGAAATCAGAGATAAACAAAAATTTAATAGTTGAAATGGTTGTTGACACAAGAAATACTTACCAAGTCAACAGAGCAGTGAT
The DNA here is from genome assembly GCF_020826845.1 of Diceros bicornis minor. Classification (NCBI taxonomy): domain Eukaryota; kingdom Metazoa; phylum Chordata; class Mammalia; order Perissodactyla; family Rhinocerotidae; genus Diceros; species Diceros bicornis. The sequence continues at coordinate 38,184,132 of NC_080746.1, forward strand.
TCCTTGGGTCTGTGTGTTGATGAAGATATAAACCTGCTCATCAGAAAACTGCATATGCAAGCAAAAGTTTACATACAATTTCAGGAGATTTACAAATACCTCCAAATCTAAGGACCCTAAATTAAGAACTCTGGAAAACTAACTCAATAAAAGGCCTGGCAGGCTTAGTGTCCAGAGAGCCACTACAATTCCTGCTGGTTATCTTGATAAAATCCCAGAACTCCACTTCAATCCTGGGGAGGCATAAAAAGGAATCTCATTATACGTGGTTAACTTGTTCATTAGTATTCTTAGAGTATCTTATACCATGAGATAATTCAATCTTGTTGTGCTTAGTTTCTATGTAAACATGAGAAAGGCAAGTAAATTATGTACTAAATACCACATATTCTTATTGTTTCTCATAAATGTTAAATAGAAATGCATTTTTTTTCCAGAGATTACAACAATAAAGCCTTTATTAACAGGCTGTTAAGGAAAATTTCAGTGTTTCCTTAAAAAAGCTGCTTTATTGACTTCAGTGACAAATTTAAGAAAAGTTAACATGTCTTGATATATTCAAAATTATGACTTACATTAACATAATGACAGTTGCACGTGTACAGTTAATATCGCACTCATACTGTACAACAATAAAAGTAATTATCCAAGGGGTTCTTCTAAGTTTTAAGATTAAAAACCATAATGCCTTGAACTGAATAGCATGATTACAAACAGGTATTACTTAAAAACAGCAAATGTATATGCTTTATAAACACCTCCCCTTCTTCATTCCAAACTTCTTTACTTCATTAACAATTTGTTTATACTTTTAAAAATGCTTTTATAATTTTTATGGTTAATTGACTTAAAATGAATGCTTAGGTTTTTAAAAAATTTTTAACAGTGGATTAAAAATCAATACAAATGTATTTAATACTGATCAATGTTTGAAATGTCAAAAAGCAAAACAAAACAATCCTCTTAAATATGTATAAATATTTAAATATAGAAAACCTCCATTATTTAATAGTTGAAACAAAGTATATTTAATGGCTGTATTGGAAAGGAGAAAAGGGTGATTTATGCAAGGAAAAGATTTAAAAATGAGACTTTTCAAGCAAACACTGCCTATGGGATAGCCTCATATTTTGATAATTTAAACCTAATTTTACTTATATAAAGAACTATTTTTAAAAAAACACACCAAGTAAAAAATTGGTAATTTGTTTACAAAGTGCAACATTTCTGTACAGCAAATTCATCTCAAACAAAGAAACAGAGCATTTGTGGCTTCTTAGCCTTTAAAACTCCCCTGGATTCCATTTAAATGGTTTACCATTTAGTTGTGATGCCTAATACAAGAAGCTTGGTTGAGCCCCTTAATACCTCCTATTAATTAATTCCAACATAAGAGAATATGAGACCTGGAAAGTAAGCTGTCAACATCTGATTGATGAGGTACAGATTATCTGAATAAAATTTATGACCTGGTATCAGTTAGTAATCCCAACACAAATTATTGCTTTGTAATGAACTCTGTATGGTTTGCATGTCCTTCAATAATTGAAGATTTTTTCTGCTTTTATCTCCAGGTCTTGGTTTGGCAAAGTCCTTCTTATTTGTGGTCCCTGTGTTTCCCGAAGAACGGCTGCTGCTATTTCCTTCTTCATCAAGAGTCTTTTTGGTGGTTCTTAATTCCCTCTTCTGCTTTTCTATCTTCTGTTTCTCCAGCTATACCAAATAACCAAGGCAGGGAAAAAAGGAGAATTTAATGAAAACATTCTCTTCTGACAACCAGTACTTCTAACTGTCATACTAACTAAAATGCAAATGATATATTCTGGGTTTACTTTTTTAAAGTCTTCATAAATCTGGTGTACTAGTGATTAAAATATGTAGTGACATACAAATAAGTATACAAGAGTAAACACACCAATTCTGGTGCTGTTTCAGAATAAGGCAGTGTTGCCAAATTGCAGAATAGGGTGAGTGAGAAGCAATGGGGTTTGGGAGAAGGTCTCATGTAGGAGGCAAAAAATCTGACACAGAAAATGAAAGATAGGAAGGATTTTAATAGATGAAGGAGAGGAGAAAGGCATTCTAGAAACTACTTCTGAGCAGGCAAAGCAGGTTACAGATGGATGAAGAGATGTAGTGATAAGGTATTAATACTATGAAAAGGATTTTTTTTTTTGGTGAGGAACATCAGCCCTGAGCTAACATCCGTTGCCAATCCTCCTCTCTCTGCTGAGGAAGATTGGCCCTGGGCTAACATCCATGCCCATCTTCCTCCACTTTATGTGGGACGCCACCACAGCATGGGTTGACAAGCGGTGCATCGGTACGCGCCCAGGATCCGAACCTGTGAACCCCAGGCCGCCAAAGCGGAGTGCGCGAACTTAACCACTATGCCACCAGGCCGACCCCTGAAAAGGATTTTTAATTTTATTGTTTGTTATTAGAATAGTGACATAATTAGAACATTCTAACATTATCTATTAGAATAAACAGATATTATTCACTATTAGAATAAAAAATAATTAGAATAATTTATTTTAAAATAGGGGAGCTTTATTTTTACTTTAGCTGCTGGCTAAAATAAATTGGTGCTGGCACATTAGTGTTCCATTAGAGAGAATAAACTTAAGTGTAATGTACAAGAAATAAATTAGATCATTAGTCCTACAGGAATCATTGGCTTGTATTTCTTCTTTTTTAAACATGAACTTTAGAAAAAGCAGTTAAAAGCCCAGGTTTTGGAACTGAAAAGACCCAAGTTTGCAACTTAGCTCTGCCATTTACCATTAAGCTAGTATGTCTTTGGGCAAGTTATTTAATTTCACTTGAGGATATGCCCACCTCCCACGAAACTTAGTTCCAGTTTCCTCATCTATAAAATATAGTGACTTCATAAGCCTTCCTTGAAAATTAAATGAGATAATATATTCAAAGCATTAAGTGCCTATCAGTAGCAACAATTAACAACTGTCAGCCAAACCTGTCCTGCTCCCAGTCTTTGCTTCAGTCCGTGGTACCACTAAGCCCTCTCTCCACATGATATCCAGCAACAAGTAGCCCTGATACTTCTATTTCCAAAGCTCAAATTGGTCTACATCTCCTCAGCTACAATCACTGATGACCTGTGATAGAGATAAGCTTAAGTGGCCTGGCTGGTCACTCAGCCTCTCTGCCCTGTCACCATGCCCTTCCCAGCAGTCACAGTAATCTCTTAAATATACAAATCATTACATTTCTCTCCAGATGAAAACCTTGGAGGGTGAGTTCCCACTGCACTTAGTAGATATTACATAAATGATTGTCTAAGTGCCCATCAAGGGATGAAGGGATAAAGAAGACGTGGTATATATACACAATGGAATACTACTCAGCCATAAGAAACGATGAAATCCAGCCATTTGTAACAACATGGATAGACACTGAGGGTATTATGCTAAGCGAAATAAGTCAGAGTGAGAAGGTCAAATACCATGTGATCTCACTCATAAGTAGAAGATACAAACAACAACACACACACACATAGAGACAGAGATTGAATTGGTGGTTACCAGAGGGGAAGGGGGCGAAAGGGATGATTAGGCACATATGTGTGGTGATGGATTGTAATTAGTCTTTAGATGGTGAACATGATGAATCTATGCAGAAATAAAAGTATAATGATGTACACCTGAAATTTATATAATGTTATAAACCAATTTACTGCAATAAAAAATAAATAGTTGTTTTATTAATTTAATATAATTAGTAATATAAATATAACTAAAGATTTTTTCACATTTTTGTATCTGACTTATTCTTTTAGAAACTAATTTTAAAAGACTTGGGTAAACTGAGAACCATTTAAATTCATCATGGAAGTTAAAGTTTGTTCATATAAAAATAAGACTATTAAATATATTCAGTATCTGAAAGATGTATCTCAGATGAACAAAATCTACTCTAAGAGACTATAAGATAGTGTCTTCTTTCCTAGCCCACTTAACTCCAATTCTTAATAATTAAGGAACTGAATTAATAAGTGTCTACAGTAAAGAAATATTTCCTGTAGCTCCATATCTATGATACACTTACAATATCATTAATTATGAAGAAAAGGGTTTTCTGTTGTTTTTTTTCTTGTTTTTTAATGATTAGAAACAAGTAAAGGAAACTTGAGTTACCTGGGCTTGATATTTTCGAACTTTAGTTATTTGATTGGCTTTTGCCTCCATTCTTCCCACTAATGCCTCCAGTTCGCACTCTAAGTTGTCTTTCAGTTCAACGGTTGGTGATTCTTGGATGAGCTTCGCAAGCTGCTGGTGATCACTATATACAAAGCAAAAGCAGGGCTTGGTTAAGGTGCCTATGTCTCATGGTTAGGGGCCACTGCTCTGTGCATTAAAAGATGACTCAACTTTTTCAATAGCGCAACAAATTTCCAAATTATCAGTGACAGTTTAAAAGTTCAAGAAAGGCACTGGAGGCAATGCAAAAAGGGTTCTTAATTTCAAAGAGCTAATTATTTATATTTCTACCTTCCCCACAAGAGTATTTTACACATGTAGAAAGTCTAGAGAAGGATCTTGTTCTTCACTCACACCCTAACTTCTCAGTTAAGTTTAGCTAAACTCAATGTATATCAAGCTCCCGAACAGGGAAATAAAACTTAAGTGTAAACCCTGGTCTTCGAAACATTTAACAGTATTACAAAGGGAGAGATTTTACCCAGAACTGTTGTATTTGTTAAAGTCCTAGTAACTTGCTCAGTGGTTGATGCAAGGATTGTGCTCAACAAATGTTTGTTGAGCAAATAAAGATAGGATTAATCAAGTCACCAAGAAGTTAAAGAGGTTTTAGAACTAATTGTAATTAAAAAAACAAAAAGTAAAACTCACAAGCTCATCTGCCCAAATTCATCTTGTAAAGTCTGTAAGACTTCTGACAACTCTTCATTAATGCTGCTAGAGGAGGGAGGCGTTACCGACAACTTCTTACTTTTACCACTTCGTGAAGATATTTGCTTTGCCAAAGGAACACTGTTGACTACGCGATCATTGCACAAGGCTTTACTGTGTTGCTTCATTAGATGCAAGACATGCTGAACATTGGCTACCACAGCATGGCTAGGACTGGTGGACTAAAGAAAAATGAAGAGAAGTAATTGAAGCCTCATTCTCTAAATCTGTTTTTACCCCCTAAGGTTGGAAGAAGACTCCCCCCAGAAAGCCTCTGATACAAATCTCCTAGTCTAGAGTAAATCAATTACCAAGTCCTATTGATGTAACCTTTGAAATATCCCCAATCCACCTCTTACTCTCCACCCAACTGTCATTCATTTGGTTTATGCACCCATCTCTATTAGTATAGGAAAAACATCCCAACTGGTCTCCCTGCTCCTAGTCTCTTCAGTCTCTAACTCCACACTGCTATCAGTTATCCTCCTAAAATAGTATTGTGATCGTGTTGTTCTTCTATTTGAAATCCTCTGATGTTAAGTCTACTGATGCTAACGTCCAAACTCCTCAGCATAGAAAATAAGGCCCTACATCACTGAGCTGCAACTTATACTCCCTGGCCTCATGTCCCACCATCTCCTTATTTCTCTCCATTATTTGAATAAAACCTATTTGCACATGCCATTTCTTTTCAGTGGCAACTTTTATATTATTCTTTAAAACCCAGTTCAAATATATAATTTTTAAAGACTTCTTTAAAACCTTCAGGTAATTAATTGGTCCATTCTCAGATCACCTATAGCATTTATCACAATATTTTGTAATTGTGTTTGCATGTCTATTTCACTTATTAAATAGTGTATGTACTTCCAGGTGGTAGGGACTGTTACTGTATTCATTTCTCTATCCAAATAGTAGAAAGCACTAAGTTAATGTCTGTCACATAAACAACAACAGGAAAAATCTAATAGCTTTCTCAAAATCTTTGTTTTGAACACTAAACAATAATCTAAATGTGCTATTTCAATTTACAAACAGATGGCTGGGCTAACTTGGCTCCATAAGCATCATCTTAAACAGCTTATTTAAAAATGCAGATTCCTAGGCAGCACTCCAAACTCAATCAGTGTGGGGTCAGGGCTTGGAAATGTATATTTTTAAGTCTGCCAGTTGATTCTGATCAGCCAGGTTTGAAAACCACTGGGCTAACCTTAATAGATGCTCTTTTTATCCTATATTTGTTAGGTAGCAAACTGAATCCAGCAACACATACAAAGAAATATATACAACATCCAAGTGGGTTTTATTCTATGAATGCAAAGCTTGTTCAATATTTGAAAATCAATGTAATCCAGCAGATCAACAGGGTAAAAAAGATAAATCACATAACCATATCATCTGATGAAGAAAAACATTTGAAAAAAAAAATCCAACACTCATTTAGAGTATAAACTCTCAGCAAAGTAGGAACAGAGGGAAATTTCTTCAAGCTGATAAAGAGTATTGACAAAAAACCTATAGCTAATGTCATACTTATTGGTGAAAGACTGAATGCTTTCCCTTTAAGATCAGAAAAAGGCAAGGATGTCCACTCTCATCTCTCTTACTTAACATAATACTGGGAATCCTAGCCAGTGCAGTAGGGGAAGAAAGGAAATAAAAGGGATACAAATTAAAAAGGAAGAAATAAAACTGTCCCTATTTACAGATGACATGGTTCTCTACATAGAAAATCTTAAGCAATCAAAAAAATAATTCCTAGGACTAATAAGTGAATTCAGCAAGGTCACAGGAGGTAAAATCAACATACAAAAAACAAATATACAAGCAATATCATGTAGAAACTGAAATTAAAACTAAATACAACTTACAATTGTTCAAAAAAATATTTGAGTGTAAGTCTAATAAAACAGGTATGAGACCAATATGCTGAAAACCACAGAACACTGATGAAAGATCTAAATAAATAAGAGATATACCCTACTCATGGGCTGGAAGACTCAACATAACAAGGATGTCAATTCTCCCCAAACTGATCTATAGGTTTAATACAATTCCTATCAAAATTCCAGGAAGATCTTTTTTTATAGAGACAAATTTATTCTAAGATTCGTATGAAGAGGCAAAGGAACTAGAAGAGCTAAAACAAGTTTGGAAAGGAAGAATAAAAAGTAGGCAGAATCACTATCCCTGATGTTAAGTCTTACTATATAAAGCTACAGTAATAAACACAGTGTGGTGTTTGTGAAGAGGTTAACACATATATCAATGGAACAGAATAAAAAATGAAATTTGACCTAATAAGCTTCATACTGTATCCAAAAATTATTTCAAGTGCATCACAGATTTAAATATAAAATATAAAACTATAAAACATGGAATGAAAACATAAATGAAAATCTACAGGATGTAGGTCTAGGAAAAAGAGTTCTTAGACATGACACCAAAAGCATGATCCATAGAAGCAAATAAATCAATTAACTGGGTTTTGTCAAAATGAAAAGCTTCTGCTCTGTGAAAGAGTTTAAGAGGATGAAAAGAGAAGCTACCGAGTGGAAGGACATATTCCCAAACCACTTATCTGATACACGAGTTGTATCTAAAATATATGAAGAACTCTCAAAACCTAATAGTAAAACAAAAAAAATCCAATTAAAAAAAGGGCAAGAAATATAAATAGTCATTTCACTAGAGGATAGATAGATGGCAAATAAACATATGAAAATAAGTTCAGATATCATTAGTCATTAGGGTAATATAAATTAAAACCACAGTGAGATATCATAACACACCTATCAGAACAGCTAAAATAAAAAGTGACAATACTAAATGCTAGTGAGGATTTAGAGAAAAACTGCACCTCTCATACATTGCTACTGGGAATGTAAAACGGTATACACAGCCACTCAAAAATAGTTGGGTAGTTTCTTTAAACACTAAACATACACTTACCATACAACCCTGCAATCACACTTCTGGACATTTATCCTAGAGAAATGAAAACTTATGTCCATACAAAAACCTGTACATGCATGTTCATACTGGTTTTATTTGTAAATGCCAAAAACTGGAAACAACCCAAATGTCCCGCAATGGGTGAACGGTTAAACAAACTGTTGTACATTCACACCAGGGACTACTACTCAGCAACAGAAAGGAAAGAACTATGGATATACACAACAATTTGTTGGATATCAAGGGAATTATGCTAACTGAAAAAGCCAACTTCAAAAGGTCATATACTGCATGATTCCATGTATGTAACATTTTTGAAAAGGCAAAATTATATACATAGTGTGGTGGTGGTTACACAAATCTACATGTGATAAAACTGCACTGACCCATACCAATGCGCAAGCACGTGCGTGCACGCACAGACACACACAGGAGTACATGTAAAACTAGAGAAATCTGAATAAGGTCTGTGATTTGCACCAATGTTACTCTCCTGGTTTTGCTATAGTAGTACAGTTATGTGATATGCTACTACTGGGGTAAACTGGCTGAAGGGTACATGGGGCCTGTCTGTACTATTTTTGTAATTCCTATGAATCTATAATCATTTCAAAATAAAAAAGTTAATCCATGTTTATCAAGATAATTTAAATTCAACCATAATTAAATGATTTAGACATACACTCTCCTTTGCAAGTACGCTGTCATCAATACAACTTGTTTATCAAGAACCAAATTCATCTGTCTCATTAACAACTTTAAATGCTCATATACATGATACTCATTTTAAGTGTGAAAATGTGTTGAATATGGGGAATCACTATTTTGCTCATAACTTGTAATATGTATTCACTATACTAATTACCTACAAATACATTTTCAATAAGCATATAGTTTGAAATTCTTCTTCCTGTTATTTTGCTGATAATATGTATTTATTAATGTAGTTTTGTATCTGTTGAATCTAGTAATAAAAAAACTGGGACTTGTATTTTATGTCTTTTTAATTTCATTTTTCTAGTAATTCATTTTTATTACCTTTTACAAATGTACTGGTCTATGACAACGTATAATTAAAAATAAACATTGGCCCTTCACAATATATAGTTTGAGAAACATTCAGCTAGGTGACAGCACATTCTTAGCTGTTTGAATAATATTGCACAAAGAGTACAAGTAACTTCAAAAGGAGAGCTCAGGGGCTGGCCCCGTGGCTTAGCGGTTGAGTGCAGACGCTCCGCTGCTGGCGGCCCGGGTTCGGATCCCGGTCCCGCACCGACCCACCGCTTCTCTGGCCATGCTGACGCCGTGTCCCACATATAGCAACTAGAAGGATGTGCAACTATGACATACAACTATCTACTGGGGGGCTTTGGGGGAAAAAAAGGAGGAGGATTGGCAATGGATGTTAGCTCAGAGCCGTTCCTCAGCAAAAAGAGGAGGATTAGCATGGATGTTAGCTCAGGGCTGATCTTCCTCACAAAAAAAAAAAAAAAAAGGAGAAAAAAAAGGAGAGCTCAGGCTGAAAAGCCCTGTCTTTGAACCTGTCCTGTTTAACCTCTGGATTAACAACTTTAGTGAGAATTACCAAAGATAGGCAATTAATTTGGGGATTAATAGGCAATTAATTTAGGGATAACAAGAACATAATGGAAGACTAAACTAGATCCTAAACTAATGTGGGCCAGGGTGAATCTATTCCTATAGAGCTCCATTTGATTAAAAATTCTGTATAAAAAATCAACTCGACAATTATAGGACCTACAGAGGCTGATGCAAAGATTCAGGACAAGGCCTGTTACTTCAGTTGACTCTAGAATTAATGAGTGAAAGGGATGATGTAGCTTCCCCTATAACAGTAATGTGAGGTTAGGCTGAGTTAACAGATGATCTAGAACATGACAAAGACTCTATTTTGTGCTAGTCATACCACATTTAGAGGGCTATATTCAATTTAGGAAGGAAGAGAGTGATGAGGTGTTAAAGAAACTCATAAAGCACATCCTCTGATGAATAGCTGAAGGAAAAAAAAGAAAGTATTTATTTATAACCTAGAATAGAATAAGAAGATGAGAATAAAGATAAAGCTATCTTCAAAAGTTTTGAAATTTTCCTATAGTCAAGGGTTCATTTATTCTACATGGATCTCTGAGAGCAGAAAAATACCAATGAGTAGAATTTATACAGTGACAGATTTCTACTCACTTAAGAACTTTCAAATAAAGCTGTCTAGAAATGCAATGGGCTGCTTGAGGTATAATGAGATCTCATCAATAGATGTATTTGAACAGAATACACACCATTACTCAAGGTTTATATAATGAAAACAATGGACAGGGAACTGTACTAAGTGGGTCCCAAATCTAACTAGACATTAGAGTGGTACCAGGGAACAGTTAAAAATACTTTGTAGGCCCCACATCCAGAAAATTCTGATTTAACAGGATTGTGGTGGGGCTTCGTAATCTACTTTTCCAAATGCATACTACTCAGGGATTCTGATGCTGTTGCTTATCCCTTGAGAACCTCTGTTTCCAACCCAACTCAGACAGTCTATGGTGAAGCAAAAAAAGCTTGGTAGGAGTAAGAGATAAAGGAAGTAACATAGGTCAAAAGATGGTCTGCAATCCAACAAGAGGTTAAATTTAGGGTAAAGCACGGCAAAGAGCCAATGGCAATGCTTTTTTCTTTTTTTTAAAAAATGATTTGTGCTTCATACATCTACAAAGGGCAAGTGGAAAAGCTAGGAAATAGTTCATTCCCCAAGCTTTCACTGAGGATTTACTGTGGGGTTAAAATAAATAAATAAATATAAAATAAATAAATAAATATAAACAAACAAACAAACAAATTAAAATTTACTCCCCAAGCATCTCAAACTCACAACCTAGTTGGATATTTAAGGCATCTACACACAACACAAACAGTTAATGAAAAAGTGGTACAAACTAACACAGTGTTAAGCATTTATTAGAAATCTCTCAGTACTTGCTGATATCTGACAAAATTATCATCTCTACATTTAAGCACTAAGGGAACATAAGATTCAAGTCTATGTATGACTGTTTCTTGGATGATGATGAGTCCTGTAAGTAATATGGATGTAAGGACAAATAGAATATGATTTCTATTTATTTAAGTATCTTGTCTGTATCTAAATATAAAATCAACAGAGTTGATACTAAAAAGCTAATGCTAAAAAACTAATGCTACAAATATGTAATATATATTTATTATATATAATAAATTATAAGTTATATGTTTATACATAATATATATAAATATATAACAAATATATAACTAATGCTACAAATATATAACAAATATCTAACTAAAAATCTAATGCTACAAATGTACTATTTCCTTGACCCCTATCTGCAACCACACCTTCTCCAAACCAGGGTCTCTGTTTTTGTTCATAACTTCCCTTCCACATATACTTTAAACTTGCTTTCAAGTGTCCTCCCTGCTCCCCAATCCCATAAAACCTTCTTCCATCTCATTCTCCTATCACTATGATCCACACTGATAAAGGGAACAGAAAAATGTTCCACCATTTACAGGCATACAGGCAAACAACTGAACTTAATTCAAAGATCTAAGATGTACAAAAAAATTCAGAGTTCAACCTACTCACCTTTCCAGCTACAAATGGCATATCACCCAAGCATAATCTATAATGCGGTTGAGCAGCAAAATAGTTCCTAGAACCTTTCTGAATGCAAAGGAAAGAAAAACAATTTTACAATAAAAGCTACTGTACATAATTAACCTGAAACTTCAGTTTACTGCTGGGCTACTACTTGCCTTATCTATATTGGCAATATATGGTCGTGAGCTCCTAATAATACCTGTCAACATGCATTCTAGCCTATGAAAGGCTTGGAAAGAAAAACTGGTACCTGACAAAACAGGAATTACAGCCTAAGTAGAGAAATAGTTTGTGTGTGTGTAGAGATACACACACACATACATAAAAACATTTTAAGAGCAAAAGGTAATTAATGCAATATTGAATAACAACTACTAATATTTGTGCAGTGTTTTATAGTTCTAAAATGCTTTCATATTATCTCACTATCAGGGTAAAAAGTTAGAAACAGATGTTACTTATCCCCATCTTCCCAATAAAGAAACTGAGAACCAAAGAGATTTACTCATCCAAGGTTATAGTACCACAAGGTTTATGAGTGTTTTCACACAAATTATGCCAAGTAATAATAATCAGCACTTTGGCTTACTGGTTTTGTTTTCATACCTTTTCTGGTGGTTTTGATTTCTTCTTTTTAATTCTTCTCGCACTGGGAACACATGAAGTTGCCTTATCTTCAAAGATAAGTCTATTTGCCTCTAGACCAGTCTGCAACTAGGAAAAATATAAGAGCCTAAAGTTAATGATGTAAAAATAAAAGCTATGATTCACATTCGAGATGTGCCATGTAAAGGCCTGTAAAAATCTATAGTAGTATCTGACTGAAAAACACACCATCACTGTATAACTGTGTCTTGAACTAATCTGTCAACATTTGTCAAATATTTTAAATCAATACCAGTCTCTCCTTTTATCTTGAAGTGCTGTGTTATAATTTATCCTTTCTTTAGCCTGGAACTCTTTAGCTCCATTATTTGTAGTTGCTCCATAAATTATATCTAATGAGTTAAATGCAATATATCTAACTCCAAACTGATGGTTCAAGATTTCCCTTTTTTCACACATGGCATCTACAACAGTGCCAGACACAAAGCAGCTGGAGAGCGAAACACATTTCTTCCTCTTTTATAAACTCATACATTTACAATATAAGAAAAAGGAATTGGAAATTTATTTCCAAAAGAACTGTAAGGTATGTGAGCAAATGATATCAAGCCCATTTCTCTAGAAGCTTAGTAACTCCATTAATTTAAAAATAATTTCCTACCCAAATGGTATAAATTCCACAAGCAATTACCAAGGACTTCAAAAAACGACTACTGTTTTCCCTAAACCAACTTTCAACTTTGCTTAAAACACACACAAACGTGTGTGTATGTGTATTTGACTAGAATAGTGGTTTTCAAACCTGCCTATGTATTGTCTGGAGTTTAACAGAAAAATTCAGATTGTCAGGCTCCTCTCTCCAGACCTCATGATTTTGAACGTTCCAGGTTGGGGAAGGGGGTATTTTAAAAGTATTTTAAAGTTCTCCAGGAACTTATTATGGGGCTGAACAAACACTCAGAACCAATGGATTAGTTAAAAGAAATATAGAGATCATTACTAATTCTTCCCACAACGACTGCATTCTTGGGGGACAGAATCTATTCAGGGACAAAGGAATGTAGGGGTCTCTACCCTCAGGAGCATCTACATTCCCATACATCTATCAAAGTTTTATACAGAATAAACTGAATAGATACAATTCAATGAGCAGGAAATTACTACTCTAGAAGACTTATAAAGTCAATGAGTATGAATAGTACACAAAAGAACATTTTTTGAATATTTTTTTTTCTTCCCAATACTTATCATATATTTGTGTAGCAGAGTTTTAACATTTTAAAGTACTTTCATTATCCTTCCCATGTTTGATCCCTCCAACCCCAAAGAAGACACAAAATGAAGACCACTTTATCAATGATAAAACCAAGCTCTCACTGGTTAAATAACTTGCCCAAGGCTACACAAGTTAGGGTTAGCTTGACTTGGAACCACATATCATCCCTGGCCATCCTTCTTCCACTACAATAGTGTTCATTATCAGAACCCAAAACCTTTACTGATATTCTATTATCAGTAATAACTGATTTGGTCTCTATTTTTTACCTGCTAAATAAAAAAGCAAAAATACCATAAAATAACTTTTTAAATTCATAAAATAATGAACTTGTTTAATTTTGTATTTCATGTAAAATAGAACTCACTCCCACAATATGTATAAAGCACAACCCCTAAGTTTGCATGTTACAAGTGAGGAAATGGAGACACAGTAAAGTGGCCTACACTAAAGTGGAAAAGGCAGAGAAACCAAGTAATTTCAATATTTGTTGGTGGTCAAAAATAAAGTCACATGACTATGTAACTCTCAAAGTACACTGAGGAAAAAAAGATTAATAAGAAGGTAAATATTGGGGAAAGAAAATATATCAGGTTTAACAGAAAGAGAAATGTGAAGTCACTGAATTCTGGGAAGCACTGGAAGAAATTGACAAGATAACAAAGATGAGATGATAGAACGTTTACAGTCCTGTGAACACATGTATGACGTGGTACTGCTGGCATCTGGCCTCAGCCTGAACTGCAGAGCCTCCACTTCTAATTATTTTGGAATCAGGACCTGCTTCTTATGTTAATATTATAATGAAAAAAGATACATGCAAATGTTATAAGACTCAAAGACTTTGGAAGGGGGAGGGTAACATATGGGAGGTATTTGAATAAATAAGCTCGTAAGGGGAGAGTCTTCAATTATAAACAGAAGTATTTTACTGAGCCTATAAGTAAGACTTACTGGGTACAGACATATGGCTATATCTTCCAGAAATGCAGTTCTGATTAGTACACATAAACTCAATATTTTTATGAATTCACAGTGCCTCATCTATTCTACCTGGTGGCCAATGCATGGAATAAAATCCAAGACTAGGAGTGAATAGATCTTCTGTGAATTAGTATGGATCACCAGCTATCGGGGCAGACCACTACCTTAACTTCTGTCCTGGTGTCTTGAGGCCACCACGGATAAGGAACACTTGTAAGTAGGATATTGAACAATGGCTTGCAAACATTTCTGACAGTGACCCTGTGAGAAGTTTTACATGATTATGTATTACCTTGTTATGTATACAGTCTCTGATATTTTATAGTCTACTGATTTTTTTATTTGCTGTTTGAAACCCCACAATTTGAAAAACTCTGAAGAAGTGCTCAGCTTTTACTCTCAGCCTGTAAAAATACGTTTATAATTTTCCATATTAAGGTACATCTGAGAATTTATGTATTGGACCATTCCAAATTATAAATAATCTAAGAAGCCCACAGTTAATCATCTGTTCATGTATAAAGAGCAATATGAAATATGAAGAGTCTACCTGCTCACATTTCAACTTACTTGGGCTGCCTTAGCTTGCATACGTTTCCTTTCCTGTTCTTCTTCACGGAGTTTTGCTTCCAACTCTTCCATTTTTTTCTATTGATAAAAATATTAAAAGCGGTAATAGTGAAAAATGTCTTGGATCTATTTGCAAAATTTTAATATAGCAACACAGGAACGTGTTGTAAAATTTTAGCATAGTAAATATAATCTTCTTAGTTCACTCTAGTAAAGGCTCTGGGCTTGGGCTTGTCAGTATCCATGACACTCTTCTTTGTGCATCATTATTAGTCATTTGTGAGGTAGGCTCTAAGGTAGCTGAATAGAATTATGGGTAAAATCTATGACCAAAGAACAGAGTTCTGTATGAAGGCATATAGGCTACATGGAAGTTGAATGCAGAACTTTAGTCTCAATGGTATTAAATACTTCCCAAGTGAATCAATTAAAACTAAAATTAGTACAGAGAACAACTTAACCAAGTGATACAAGCCTTAGGAATACTCAAAACCATTTAATCTCTCAACATTTTCAGAAAGAACTCCTTCCTCATGTCCATCAAGATTGTAAACTGTGAACATTCTCTCCAAATTCACATTTCTTGCTTTTAAAAATTCCTATATATTTCTTCGCTATGACTTTTCTTCCCATAAATATCCAATATTATAAAATGATGAATTTTACAAAAAACACGATATTATGCATTAATGAGTAAAAGAGACATTCACTGACTTCTGCAAGGGCCTGCATTGTGGTAAGTTTGTTATACTCCTGTTCAAGAAGATCCAATTTCTCAAGTTGGCTCTGAACATGTGTTTGATCATGTTGTCGTTCTCTTTCTAGGGAAACCTAGGAAACAATATTCAATACACCATAACAATCTGACAAAAAATCGAAAACAACTAACACTGAGTGAAACTTACGAATACACTGTATGCTATTTATTTGACCTTTCATAGAATTATTTAGATACTGCAGAGAAATTCTAGGAAAATAATATTAAGATGAAACCACAGGAACATCAATCAATACAAATGGAATCCTGTTCTTACTCTATACCATTATAACATTTGGTTCTATATAGTGAGACTATCATTATACTCCAGGATAACAGGGATTTACTAGATATATAGGCTACACACACACACACAAATACTTTCAATTAGTCTGGTTCTCTTACATAGTTAATCTCTTAATTAAGGTAATAATTATGGTTTTGGTATCCACCATTTACACTTCCTCTGAATTCTATGCATAACATCCATTATTATTATTTTTTTAGGGTCAGGGTCAAGGATTTGAAGACTGCCTCCTATCAGATTTAAGGACTGACAGTAACAGGGTAAACAATTAAACTAGAATAAGAAGTGGAAGCATGCTAAAATGTGGTCTACTGGTAAAAATCCAAAACACTAAGTACTGAACTTGTAAACAGTGTATCTTTATATACAAGTCTTTAGCAATAGGTATCATTGATTGTTAGTGCCACTGAGTCGAATCCAACCCCTAGCAACTCTGTGTACAGCAGAGTGGAACCCTGACCAGTCTTTTTGTGTCATCCTCTCACCTTCTGGCGCTACATCAGACAATGCTCTGCTGCTATTCATAGGGTTTTCATGGCCAATTTTTTCAGAAGTGGGTGGCCAGGTCCTTCTTCCTAGGCTGTCTTAGTCTGGAAGCTCCAATGAAGCCTGTCCACCATGGGTGACCCTGCTGGTATCTGAAATACCAGGGGCATAACTTTCAGCAACAGAGCAACACACAGCCACCACATGACAACCGATAAGACAGTGGTATGGTTCTCTGACCAGGAAATGAAGCCGGGCTGCTGCGGTGAGTGCTGAATCTCAACCATTAGACCACCAGGGATGGCAACAGGTATCACAGAAATTTGAATATAAAAAAGTAATATAAAACAGGACCGGCCCGGCGGCGTAGCAGTTAAGTTTGCGCATTTGGCTTTGGCAGCCCAGGGATCGCTGGTTCGGATCCTGGGCGCGGACCTACTCACCACTCATCAAGCCATGCTGAGGTGGCATCCTATATAGAAGAGCTACAACTCTTCAACTATGATACACAACTATGTACTGGGGCTTTGGGGAGAAAAAAGAAAAAAGAGGAAGATTGGCAAGAGATGTTAGTGCAGGGCCAATCCTCCCCCCCAAAAAAGTGATATAAAACAATTTTCTCAGAAATTTGTGTGAACTACTAATTCCCTCCTATTCACTTCAGTGGACAGTTACTGCTCTTAAAGAATACATTAAGTTAAAAACTGGCACAAATCATATTTTATTTCCAGTTACTGAAACTATTCTTATTAAATGGGCTATTTAAAATTTCCCAATAAAACAGGGCTATAATTCAAAGACATCTATTACATATATCTAACAGATATATTAGTCAAGACATCTTACTGTTGTCTTATAGATGCTTTCTAACCCGAGAACTGAAATATCCCAATGAAGAGAATTATTATATTACTGTATATAACGTTTTGCCACTTCCAATCACATGGCAGACTGAACTGATCACCCCCTTCCCACCCCATCTATCACATAAAATTGTTATACAAAACACAGCAATAATAATAAATTATTACATAGCAAGTTTGAAAGCAAGAAAGAGAAATCAGCAGAGGCAAAAAAAGATAAAGGAACTCAAAACCTCACTTAAGTGAAAGGATACTGAAGCCAAATATCACATGAGGCAGTACTCGAGCCTTGGTGACTAAGATATACCAGGAACATGACATAAAATCTCAGGCATTATACTATCTGCATGATGCAAGAACCCCAAGCTAAGAACATAAATCTGGACCAGAAACAGTGAAACCTACCAAGGCTCAGCAAAGGCAAATCCACAACTGCCTCATAAGGCTGCCCACACTAAACTTAGGAAGTATGTAATTCCCAGGATAAACAACTCTAAAGAGTATGTGTTCACCACAAGGGAAAAAAAACACAAACCATAAAGGAGAATCAGCAGATGGAACAAATGAGAAGACTGATACTCTGAAAACATCAGCTAATTTAAAAGAAATTGAGAATTGTTTATAGTGTTCAAAGAGATAAAAGAAAGGAATAAAAACCAAAGTAATGGTACATTAAAATGACAAAAATAGGTCGACTGAAGAAGACGCAGTTGGAAACAAAAAAACATGGTCACTGAAATAAACTCAACGGCAGAGTAAAGAGACACATGAGAATTAATTACTGAAACATCCTCTCAAATACTGTCATGCAATTATTCAAATATTTCCTTTAAGACTAGTATCTCCAAGTTTGACTGAAAGCTGACTGAAGGTAGGAAGTATATAATTTCTCTCTCACACTGCTGAGCATCTAGCAAAATGTTAAGCATACAGACATTCGAATTTTGCATAATGAAGTTAAGATGCCCTGAAACTGTGGTATTCATGATGAATTCAAATTCTAGATTCATAATAGGAAAAAGAAGTCTGTTTTAAAAAATATATTCCAGATTGATGTTGCAGATGTGTTCTCACAAGTGTGGAGGTTGCTTAAATAAAAATACCTCCAGTGTGACACAGTAAAATACTTTTGTTAAAATAACAGTTCTAAAGAGTTTTTCAAACTATAAAGAACTTTGAAATCTGCTACCTCACTTGAGCCTTTAAACAAATTCAAGAGCTAGAGAGGTACATATTATGATTTAGACTTTTTATAATGTAGACTCAAAGAAGTTAACATGACTTGAAAAGATCACACAATTAACTGTATAGTATTTTTCCAATTTAAGTAAAACTCTACCAAATACAGCAACAACAATGAAGAAGGCCAATCAAACCTTCAGACACCATAAATAATCCCAAGTAATTTCAGTCTCGGGCTGTGATATTGTTCAAAAGCAGAAGCCATCAAAGCTGCGTGCAGAGGATGTGGCAGTGTGTGTGCGACAGTCACCTAGAAAGGAAACCTCTGTTTACAGCTATGCTGAAAACACAAATCACATTTTTCTCAAAGCTTACACTAGCAGTTTTTCAAAGTGAACTGCTGGTACTATTAGCAGTGATCATGTTAAGATAAAAGGAGAAATTATTATAAGAGCACCATTAGTCCTCACTGAGAAAAAAAGGTGTTAATATCAATGGAATTTTCCCCATGACTAACCGTTCTTGAGAATGAATCTATAAGGTGCCATACCTGTTTCTCTAAGACCGATGTCCTTTCCATTTCTGCATGCTTTATCATATTACGCATGTATTCCAATTGCTTTTCTAAAAGATTACATTTATTTTCTGCAGCTAACAACTGAGATGTCAGTTCTAAAAAGAATACACAAGAAAAGCAGAAATTAGCTCACTCACAGAACAGTTTTAACAAGCTGTTTAACAGGAATTTAATCTACAGTGTAGGCAACAAACACTTTCCAGCAGGCCTATAAGCATTTTCAGATAACCTAAGTCATTCTCCTTCTATACGCTACTACAATCTGCCTCGAATTCAGTCAGTAAATATAATGCATGACATCAGCACTTGCTCCTCAAAATGCACCCAAGTATATGCAATTTTGTAGTGCTTGAAGACAGTGACCACTAGAAAACATTAACATGGAATTTCTCTTAATTTTACAATACTTATTTTGATAGCGTTTCATTTCTTCCATAATTAGACAAACCTTGATTGTGCTTTGATTCCTCATTCTTCGAATTCTCCCTTTCTTGTATCTGTTCATCCAACACTTTCTTATATTCAATTGTTTCTCTAGACAAGGTTTTCACACTTTCTTCCGCTTGAATCCTTTCAAGTTCTAAGCGTCGAATTTTATCTTGAAGATTCTTCAGAGCAGAAAATATGGCTGCCAAACACAAACATGGATACAGTAAGATAATATATATGGAGAAGGTTCACTGAAAAAGAATAAACTCATCTAAATAAAAAATAAAATTGATGGGTGAGTCCAGTGGAGGATCACTCTTTGGGAACGATACAATGTTAATTATTATCTCAAGATAATTGTTTTTTAAAAAACTTAAAGACATCTTTTGAGTCTTTGTAATGTGCTAGGTACTCAAGTAAAAAAACACCTTATTATGGTAAAAACATTTCTAAGATTTTATAAAATGGTAAAAATATTTAGCTTATCATACAAAATTAATATAACTGCCCCAAAGTACATTATTAACCCTCAATCTTTTTCTGTTCTATGAGAACTTAACATAACAATCTCTATAATCATCTACCATATTCTCCTCATTTCTAATATTGTGAACAATATATTTATGTTCTTTCTTTAGAATCTTACCATTTCCTTAAAATCTTTCTTAGAAGTTCCTTAGAATCTGTAGCATTTTTTTTTCTAAACAAAACACAGGCCAAACATTAGTTCCTTCTCCCACTTTCGATAGTCCTACTGGTTCTCTCTAACAAATTTTAATTACTGTTTAGTAATTTTCATTTTTATCTTGCTCAATAATGAAAGTATTTAAGATTATATTAATTTTCTTCCAAATACTGCAATCCGTAAGTTTAAATATGTAATGCTTCACTGTTTTCTTTTGCAAGAAAATCAATGAATAAATACATATTAAGCAGAATTTAGAAAAAACAGGAATGAAAAGGAAAAACATGACACCCATAATCCTACCATCTTGGTGTAATAAACATTTTGTTGAAATCCTTTTTGGTTTTTCTATGCTTTTCTATGTTAGTGGGATTACTTTTACTATTTCTTATCACACATTCATATACAATCATGTGCCACATAATGACATTTCTGTCAATGACGGACTGCATATACAATGGTGGTCCCATAAGAGTAGTACCATATAGCCTAGGTGTGTAGTACATTATACCATCTAGATCTATCTAAGTACTTAGGGAAGGACGAAATTTTCCTCTACCCTTCTAGGTTCTGTCTGGTCTAAGAATTAAATTGACATGGAACAGATTAACAGGAGAAAAACAAACAAAAGTTTAACAACATGTATACATGGGAGAAACCCAGAAAAACCAAGTAACTCACCAAAATAGCCAAAGCCCTCACCTTAAATACCATCCTCAGCTAAGGACAAAAGATGATGTTGGGGGTGGGGAGAGTCAGGGACTTTGTTCAAAGAGAAGGAAGCAATTCACAAGTAGGGGAAAGTGAGCAAAGTTTTGGAAAACAAGTGTTTGGCCACACAGAAACAGAAGAATACACAGGGGAGCCCAACAAACAGGCTTCTCTAGATTCCTCCCTGTCTACCACTTAGTTCATGTTATGCTAAGGTGACAGCTCACTTCCTGAGACAGGTTTATTTATCTGAATTCTTTTAGGCAGTTAAGGGGGAGGTAACAAGAAAAACTTTCTGAGCCTTTTGTTTCTTAAAAACAATCAGCCTAAAACAATTCTCATGATAAAGAGACACATTTTGGGGTGGTAAATTTCGTTTGCCTTGAGTACACTCCATGATGTTTGCACAAGGATGAAACTGCCTAACAATGAATTTCTCAGAATATTTCCTTGTTGTTAAGTGACTCATGATCGTATAGGTACTTCTCCACGTCAACAGATATATTTCTAGAATTCCATCCTTATAGGGCATTTATATATACTTGCGTCTCTGAACTTTCTGTTACACTAACGTCTGGCTCTACCAGTTCCCATATTTCCTGTTTTTATAGCTCTATAATCTGTTATTAGTTGACATGATGAGGCCATCCTTTATATAGAGTGAACCCTTCTATTAAAAGAAAAAATGCAGTTCTCACACACAGCTCTTTAAATGCAATTCACAAGAGTAAGCATTTCCACTAACACTGTACAGCTCTCTCTATTTAAGTTTTCATACATGCACCTCAGTGAGGACACAGAACAGGCCTAGGTTCATTTATCAGAGATGACTTTTCTACTCACAGCCTCTTTCCCAGGCCACGGGGGCTGAGTTGTTCTAGTTCCCTTTCTCCAATTAGTGTCATCACTCAGTTTTCCAAAGGAAGCATGATTCCAGAAGCTACCTCACATGGGCCTAACGCTTTGTTCTCCAGTCCCTACCTAGATTTAAAATCCTAATTTTTCTCCTACTATACCCTAATACCTAAGGCTTATATCTAATACCAAGACTCCTAATGGTGTCCCTGAGGCTTTTGGCTTTAGTTCCCTTACTGCTTTGGCTTTCAATTCATTTTATTTCTGGTACTGGGTATTCCTTTTTCTAGCTTTTAAGCTATGTATTATTTGCTGCTATTATTATATGAAACTGCTGATATTTGTCTACACTACTATTCAGTCTGATAGTAATATTGCCATCCATCCTTTTTATGTTATGTTCCTAAGATGTCTTTGCCCAGCTTTTATTTTTAACCTGTCATTTTGTTTCACATTGGGCTTAAAAAGCATTTATTGACTTTTCTTTTGAGTTAACATTAATCACATTTGTCATCATACCTGACAAATGTCATCCTATTTTTTTCATTGTATTTTGTGCTTTCTAATTTTGTTTCCTTGACTGTTTCTTTCTTATATTTTACTACATGAAGTACAGCCTCTTTGGAACTGTTTGCCTGGCTTATTTATACACCTCCTTTCCTGGGCACTTCTCCTTAACTCAACATGGCTATTCTATACCTTATGTGTCCCTTTAGTGCCCTCTCACAAATCCGGCCACAGCTGACTGACCCACAGTGGGCACCCAACTAAAGCCCAGACAACTCTCTTCTTGGGATTTTTGGACTTTTGTCCAAAAAGCTGAAGCCAGAATTAGTTCAATTTAAAGCCAAGCCGTTAGTAGCCATGTTTCCTGACATGTGGAAAAAGCCTGACTGTGGCTGAAGAGAATGAAGCTAGCTAGGAGGAGAAAAAAAAGAGATGCAGAGAAAGTGCTGGTCATGTTTGAATCCCTGGTTCCTAATGTGCTTAAAGTCTCCCTGTATAACTGCCTTCCTATTCTTGGTTGTTCAATCCTCCCTTGCGTGTGCGTAAACCAAAAAGATCTCTCTTTGCCAAAGCTAGTTCAGATTGGGAGTTTCTATCACTCATAGCTAAGTTTCTATTAACTGTACTTTGTTTTTTAAGTTTTTATTAAATAAATCTAGTATCATAAAGATACCATATGACTTTACTCTACCAATGGCTATTTTAAAAACATATGAACACATAATGTACTTATGCACACATACATCCCAGAAGGCATGCTCTATGTCAAAAATGAAATTTTACACAAAAGTTCATATAAGAAATATTGCAAACTTCATATCCTCATTTTCTAGTTTTTTAATTGGAGATTTTTGGATCCAGATGATTAAGCAATTTACATTATATAATATCTTCATTTCAAGAGTTATATTTGGCATAGGTTTTCAGTTTTATAAATATTTAGTTTTCACACAAACATGTCTGCTTTCTTGAGTTAAAAATATTCTAGGTGACCAAGTTTTCCCCCTTGGAAAAGGATGTGAGTGAGCTCTTGGTTTCTTTTCTTCTCTTCTATTGCCCTTATATCTATGAGGTCATGCAGCACTGTGCCATTTATGTTCAAGTTACCACATTACCTAGAAAGACCCTTGAGTGAAAAATACTCTATGTAGAAATGAACTATAGAAGATTGGGAGATTTTTAGCTTCATATATTGGGGAGAGATACACTGAAAAATATACTGAAAAATATATTTCTAGAACAAGAAGCAAACTAAATTGTGAAAGATAGAAAGAAGTGCCATACTGAAACATAATAATACTGTACGTATTTATTCTATTTTCAAAAATAGACTTTTCACAGCAAACACTAGATTTAAAATTTTTAATCCTTCATATTACCCACAATATTCCTGAGCATACATGTTCAAAATTAAATACATTTTGGTTAGTTGAGTATGAGAGTGTAAAATGTCTCTGGAAAACCTAGTCAAAAGGAGACACTAAGTTTTCCTTAAACTTTACTTTCATCCCTGAAATATGAGCTCCTAGGGGGGAAGAGACAACTATTATTCATAATTGAAACTCCAATGCTATGCACTATGTGTGGCACGTAGTTGGCACTCAGATGTTTGAATAAACATATACCTATGAAAGTTTCCATACTAATTTAAAACATCAATTAGAAGACAACTAGCAGACAATTCTAACTCTTTTCCTAGCAAAATTAAACTCATCTTAGTAACTCATCTCTTGCCTAACACAATCAGTGGTTCCCTAACTTTACTGCATTTCTGTACTACTTGGTGAGATTTAAAAAATCCCAACGCCCCGGACATACCCCCACATCAAAAAAATAAAAAAATCCAAAAGAATATTTGGAAAGGCAGGGAATCCAAGAAGATCCTCAGGTGATTCTAGTCTGCAAAGTTTGGAAACTTTCTAGTGATATCTAGAAGGGGCTACAAGAATGGAAGACCTTCTATATACTTTTCAAACCCAGTCTGCCATTCATTGAGAATACAGTATTTCGGGTACAGCAAGCCTAGCAAATCTCAGTACTAACTCGTTAATAACAAAGTTGGGTCTATTTGTTTGGAATATTTCTATCATTAATATATCAGCACAGGTTTGTTGCAGATTTAAGGGAGAAAAAAATATAACAGATCACTAGTACACATGTTCAATTTCCCTAGTATCTTTTTGTCTTGGTCATTCTCTACCCTTCTGACTAACTATTCATACTTTTTAGCTCAGTGTTTCAATGGTGGTATTTTCCAGAACTCTTTTCTCCTTCTATTTTCTCTCTGGAGAAACACCTCCACACTCATAGGGCTTCACTCACTACTGTATCCCTGATCATCCCGCGTTCATTACTGCAGAGTTCTCTTTTACACTTCACTTTTATCTTCATTTGCTTACTATTCAGCAAACATTTATAGAGCACATATGATGTGTAAGGCACTCTGCTAGGCGAAGGAGAAAATATAAAGATAATTAAGACAGTCCTTGCCTTCGAGGAGATATCATCTATATTCTAGAACAGAAGCTATCTACTCTCTTTCTACACCTGGTGAAAAATATTTACAAACACTACTCTAGATGTATTCATATCCTTTATTACACTGGTTCTCATGAGCCCAAGGGGAGGCAGGGTTGATGAGACCTTTCCCAGGGTCTGAGATCAATACTATTTTCATAATACTACTACGACTTTATTTGCTCTTTTCACTGCGTTGCCATTAGCAATGATGATGCAAAAGAAATGTTGGGTAAAACTGCTAATTTTAGCCCTAATCAAGGCAGTGGCACTAGACTATAACTTTGGGCATTGTACTCTTCACCGCCACAACACTCCCAGTAAGGAAAAACAAAGCTATTTGATTGTTGCTCTTGATGAAGCCATAAAAATCATTAAATCTCAAACCTTAAGTACACATCTATTTAATATTGTGTGACAAAATGGGAAGCACACATCCATCAAGTACATACCAAAGGACAATGGTCTTGAAAAGCACTTCTACAGATGTTTGAATTGTGAGCTCAACTAAAACCATTTCTTTCAAAGAAACAGCACTTTTTGTTTTTTAAAGAACATTTGATAAACTACGGCTACTCAGACTTAGGTATTTAGCAGTCATTTTCTTGAAAATGAATGACGTGAGCCTGTCGCTTCAAAGATCTGATAGTAGTTGTTGTCAATGGTAAAATTCAAGTGCAAATTAGAATTCTAAAAAAATGCTATCTGTGCTGTGAGCTTTACAGATTTTCTTCTCTTGAGATCAGTGATATTAACAAATAGAATTCTTTTATATTGTATAATGAAATATTTCAAATTTTGAAACTATGGATAAGTCAAGACAATAAAAATCATGCATGGGTAAAAGAGCTATTCAAAGTTCAAACAGATAAATGGATTTCAATGTAACGGTATGCAAAAAAAAAAAGTTTACACAGCAGGCCTGAACCTTGGCTAACCTCTGGAAACTTGGCTTTTGGAATGTTCCCTATGTTACTAATTGATAATGTTGTTTTGTATGCCTAGGGCACTGGAATCCTGCTGCACAAGTCTGCCTTGATTGTTTGTGTAAACAATGTGTTTTATGGTGAATACTGTGACTTGTTTTGCAGGCACAAGCTGTTTGTGTGACCAACTATGAATAAAATCCCTAGACTCTTGAGTTTTAATTGGGCTTTCCTGGACAGAACTACTGCATATATGTCGTGCAGTTCACTGCTGGAGGAAGAAATGTGTTTCTGCGTGACTTATATGAGGGAGAACTTTGGAAGCCTGTATCTGGATTTCTCTGGACTCCACTGTAATAAACTATAGGGGTAATTACAACAGCTTCTGAATCTAGTGAGTCCTTCTAGTTACTCTCCGACCACTCCGTGTAAGTGGTCTTGAGGTCCCAGGGTATGAAAAATTCACTGAAGTTTTCAAATTCCACATTGTGACTAAACTTTAACAAACTACAATTTATCAAGTTTTGGTATAGCATCAAAGAAGAATATCCAAAAATTGTTGAAAAGGCTTTTAAAATACTACTTCTTTTCCAACTACACATCTATCTAAGGCCCAGATTTTTTTTCACAAACTTCAATCAAAACAACTTATAACCACAAATAGAATGCAAAAGTAGATATGAGAATCACGCTGTATTCTATGAAGCCAGAAGTAACATATTTATAAAGTGTAAAATAAAACAATGTCACTCTTTGTACTATATTTTTTTAGTTTAGAAAATATTCTTCATCAAACTATTTATATAAACATGTTAATGGGGTTTTTAGGGTTTCTTGGACCAAAGCATTTGAGAACCAATGCTTTGGGAGACCAGATGGGCAGTAAATTGCTATCAACACCTAACACAATAGCTATAACTTGACTCCTTCTCCCACTGGCCACAATAATGCTGAGCTTTCCAACAGGTGTGCCACAAATTTGTAATAGATATGCCAAGATGTTTTCTCCCTCTGCTCTTAGGGGGGCCAAGAGTGGCCTAGGACAGTAAAAGACCACAGACTAGTTGCTACCGACCCCACCAGTTTATCTCAGTGTGCTACACACATACCATTTCATTTTCTATACGTACTACGATATGTGAAAAACTGGAAAGCAGTGGCCTAGTAGAACTGCCTTACAGCTAGTTATTTTGCTTCAAATGTCCAAGCCAGTCTCCACATTACTGTCATTTGAAATGTACTGAACAATGACATGAGCAATGGGTTATACTGAAAGTCTGTGGAATGACATTATTTACCATTTTTTAAAGGGCTCTAAAGACATTCACATATTTTTTGAAGGCAACAATAATTTCAAATTTCTTGCTCATTTCTTTTCTAACTATAGTTCAAAATGAATAGGAAAATGAGCATTATAAGAAATACAGTTTAATTATCTCTTTCTATGGCATTAGTCAAATTATATTTTCAAGGCGATTATCAGATAGCAAAATGAAACGGTAATTTATCACTGAAAATATATTAAACTATAACTAAACTAAACAAGAATAGCAAGCCTTTTTCCCCCTAAAGTAATCGTGAGAAAAAAGCATTTACTATGTGCAAAAATAAAAAGTTTACCATAGGGATAAGAAGACTTCACACATTCAATAAATATTTGAGGATCCAATGAACAAATGGGGGAAAAGCAGAAAGAGAAAACGGTTTTGATATTGTATAAGTTAAAGCAATCATCTTT
This sequence comes from Diceros bicornis minor, assembly GCF_020826845.1. Taxonomy (NCBI): domain Eukaryota; kingdom Metazoa; phylum Chordata; class Mammalia; order Perissodactyla; family Rhinocerotidae; genus Diceros; species Diceros bicornis. Next base: position 38,211,649 of record NC_080746.1, read on the forward strand.
GAGATAGCTACTCATCTGTAAATTTTGAACATACCTACCTTATACAATTTTTCTGTGAAGATTAAATTAAATGCATCTGCTTTATCTGGAATGCTACTGCATTTCATTCTTTTTTTTTAGTGGTGTTTAATCACTAGTACTGTGGCCATTATATTTACTAACAATTTTCTAGATAAAAGAAGTGTTATATTTTAGCCACATATAGGTTAAACATATGTTTGTAAGTTAGTTTAGGAATCTTTTTGTTTCAACTGAGAAACGCATTGCAAGTATCTTAAAAATTATCTCAGAAAGACACTGTTTTATAAATTGTGGACTGACTGTATGGTCAAATACTAAGTAGATAATAATATCTAAGTATAGCTACCAACATAAATCCTAGCCCACAGTGGGGGCTCACAGTGTTTGCTGAAATAAATGTAACCAAAAGTCTGGTTACTGAATCTGCTAACTAGAAACCTCTTATTTATAAGACACCGTGTCTCAAGGATGATTATGGTAACGAAAATGATAATTGTTAATAAAAACAACTGATACAGTGCTTCATCAGAATACAGAATACAGCAGTTACAGACTTTGGCAATTTACAAAAATAACAAAAGTTGCATAACATTCAAACAACATAGGTTAAAAATCAAATCACTGAAGCCCACAAGTGGAGTAAAAATCAGTTAAGTTTTTAGTAATAATTTATTTTTATTAAAAAAATAAGCACAAAATAAAACATAGTTAAAATGTCTATATTACCTAAAGCAATCTACAGATTCAATGCAATCTCAATCAGAATCCGAATGACATTCTTCACGGAAATAGAAAAAAAGAATACTAAAATTCATATGGAGCAACACAAGACCCCGAATAGCTAAAGCAATCCTAAGAAAAAGGAACAAAGCTGGAGGCATCACAATCCCTGACTTCAAAACATACTACAAAGCAATAGTAATCAAAACAGCATGGTACTGGTACAAAAACAGACAGACAGATCAATGGAACAGAACTGAAAGCCCAGAAATAAAACTGCACATATATACGGACAGCTAATTTTTGACAAAGGAGCTAAGAACATACAATGGAGAAAGGAAAGTCTCTTCAATAAATGGTGTTGGGAAAACTGGACAGCCACATGCAAAAGAATGAAAGTGGACCAGCTGCTATTGCCATTCACAAGCATTGACTCAAAATGGATCAAAGACCTGAAGGTGAAACCTGAAACTATAAAACTCATAGAAGAAAATACAGGCAACACACTATTTGACACTGGTCGTAAAGGAATCTTTTCGGATGCCATGCCTACTCAGACCAGGGAAACTAAAGAAAAAATAAACAAGTGGGACTTTATCAGATTAAAGAGCTTTTATAAGACAAATGAAACCAGAATCAAGATGAACAGACAACCAACCAGCTGGGAGAGAATATTTGCAAAACATACATCTGACAAGGGGTTGATCTCCATAATATATAAAGAACTCACACAACTGAACAATAAAAAAAACAAACAACCTGATCAAAAAATGGGCAGAGGAAATCTTCTCCAAAGATATACAGATGGCCAACAGGCACATGAAAAGATGTTCAACATCACTAATCATCAGGGAAATGCAAATCAAAAACAACACTAAGATATCACCTCATGCCTGTTAGAATGGCTATAATCACCAAGAGAAAAAACAACAAATGTTGGAGAGGATGTGGAGAAACAGGAACCCTCATACACAGCTGGTGGGAATGCAAACTGGTGCAGCCTCTATGCAAAATGGTATGGAGAGTCCTCAAAAAATTAAAAATAGAAATACCCTGTGATCCAGCTATCCCACTACTGGGAATCTATCCAACAAACCTGAAATCAACAACCCAAAGAGGCTTATGAATCCCTATGTTCACTGCAGCATTGTTCACTATAGCCAAGACATGGAAGCAACCCAAGTGTCCCTCAACTGATAACTGGATCAAGAAGTTGTGGTATATATATAATGGAATACTACTCAGCCATAAAAAAAGACAAAATCGTCCCATTTGCAACAACATGGATACACCTGGAGGGTATTATGTTAAGTGAAATAAGCCAGAAAGAGAAAGACAAACACCGTATGATCTTACTCATATGTGGAATATAAACCAACACATGGACAGAGAAAACTGTATTGTGGTTATCAGGGGCAGTGGGGGCAGGGGGTAGGCACAAGGGGTGAAGGAAGACATGTATATGGTGATCGACAAACAAAAATGTACAACCAAAATTTCACAATGTTATAAACTATTAAGACATCAATTAAAAAAAAAAAGCACAAAATAAAATAACCATGCAACAGAGTTCTAACAGGAACACAATGTCTAAGAATTAGGTATTAATCCTTCCACTACAATATTACATCTAGTTCCAATCTTTACATCTATGTAAAGAAACTTAAAAGCAAATGACTAAATAATGAAAGAAAAAGAAAAACTAAATGGGGCAGATTTATTCACAGAGCAGACAGTCAGCAAATGTTTAGCCCAGTGTGTTAGCAATAAAATTAAATTCTGTTTGTGTGTCACTAGTGGCTTTAATATGAGAGAGAAGGAAGGAAAAAAAGAAGATGAAAAGGAAAAGTAAACATGAGGAAAAAAAATGTGCAGGACAGTAAATAAGCTTCTTTTATTCCTTCAGAGGATGGTGTTGTGAACTGTTTAAGCAATGCCTCAGGACAATCATTATGATCCATTCTATTTTTACAGTGTTTTTTTGTATCAATCCAGTGATATCTACCTTCAATATGGGATGGATAGACACAGAAACCACCACTCCCCTTTCTCCGACAACAAAGTGAAGGCTATGAGGTATAAAACAAAGGACCAAGACAGTTCAGAAGAGACATCTGAGGGGATCGGGGAGGGGTATGTGCTGGGGAAGCTGGCAGAGAGAAAGACTTCTCAGAAGAAATAATATATAATCTGGGCTTTAAAGAAAGTAAAATTCTACAACAGAAAAATTCCAACAAGAGAGTACAACGTGAGAAAGGCTTGTAAATGACACATCTGGTATGGTAGGCAGAATGGATCCCCAAAGATGCCCATGTGCTAATCCTAGAACCTCTGAATACCTACGTTATATGGCAAACAGGACTTCTGGAGATGTTATCAAAGTTACGGTCCTTAAGATAAGGAGATAATTCCTGAGTCTCTGAGTGGGCCCAATCTAATCACCTGAGTCCTTAAAAGCAGATAATTTTCTCCACCTGTGGTTAGAAAGATGCAGCAGAGAAGTCAGAGAGATTTGAAGCATAAGAGAGACTTAACCCACCATCGCTGTAAAGGACAATGGAATGCAGACAGAGAATGCAGAAGAGAAGGAATGCAGAAACCCTCTAGGAGCAAAGACTGGACCTGACTGAAAATCAGCAAGACAATGGAACCTCAGTTCCACAACCACAAGGAACTAATTTGGCCAAGAATCTGAATAAGCTGGCAGCAGATTCTTTCCCAGACTCTCCAAGAAGGAACACAGCCCAGTCAGTAATGCCTTGACAGTAGTACCTTGATTTCAGCCTTTTAGGACCCTAAATTGAAGACCCTGCTGAGCCCACCCAGATTTCTGACCTATAGAAATTGCGAGATAATATATTTGTGTTATTTAAAGCTGCTAAGTTTGTGGCCCCAGCCCACGGTTTAGTGGTCAAGACTTGGCATTCTGACTGCCGTGGCCTGGGGTTCATTTCCAGGCAGAGAACCACTCCGCCCTTCTCTCAGTTGTCATACCTTGGCGGCTGCGTGTTGCTGAGATGCTGAAAGCTATGCCACTGCTATTTCAAATAGCAGCAGGGTCACTCATGGCAGACAGGTTTCAGCGGAGCTTCCAGACTAGACAGACTAGGAAGAAGGACCTGGCCACCTACTTTCGAAAAAACTGGCCATGAAGACCCTATGAATAGCAGTGGACCATTGTCTGATATAGTGCTGGAAAGTGAGAGGACGGCGCAAAAAGACCAGGCAGGGTTCCGCTCTGCTGTACACAGGGTCACCAGGAGTTGGAATCAACTGGATGACACTAACAACAACAAAGTTTGTGGTAATTTGTTAAGGCAGCAAGAAAACTAATACAGCTGGCAAGTTCCAGCAACAAATATATTTAAGAGCAGCCAGAGCAAAGGATGTGTGGGTAAGAAACAACGGAAGAGAGGCTAGGGATGAAGTTGGAGGGCAGGGAGAGTGTAAGTTATAAAAATCTAAGACTTGGTTATGTAAGCCACAGAGGGGTGCTGAAACTTTTTTAAAGTGGGAAAGATGATAGATAACAGCAAATGACAGAAATGTTGTTGACTGGAGATGAGAGGGAGACCATGGGCAGGGAGATTAGTTAGGAGAGTATTACAATTAGCTGTGTAATAGATGATGAGAGCCTGAACCAAAGCAATGAGAATGAAGAGACAGAACCAATAACTTTTTGGGATATTTCAGATGCAAAGACATAAGTCTTAGTTCCTGATTGATACTGGAGATGAGAGAGAGCAGATGACTCAAAGTATTATAGCCATTATAATTTGGTGAGTGATGATATTTAACAATTAAAGAACACAAGAAAGTATATTTTGAGAAAGTTAAAAACAGGAAGGGGGAAATGTACTCTCCTCTTCTAATTTTAAAATAAATGGAAGGCACAATTCAGAGTTTTGAAGCAGTGAGTAAACACAAAAAACACCTATTTTGCTAGGCTCTATTACCTCTGCTGTTGCTTTCTGGATAGGCAAACGTAGGCTTATTTGGGGAGCGTCGTAGATCACTATTAAGGAAAGGCTTATCAGGTGGATACACTACATATGAAGATGAGGAATGGCGAACCATACTTCCATTAGGCCTTGATGGTTCGGCTAAGATGTTCTGAAAAACAAAAGTACAGAAATTACTTTTCAAAATGTTAAACTGCAAATAGCATGTATTAAATATATATACATGTTCATGACTGAGAACTGGACTGTCCATATGTGCCACTGATAGACACAACAGAAAAAATAGAGTCCACTGACCATACACAACAGAATTCAATCATTACTTTAAAATAATACAACTTTTAAAGTGTTTCATATTTGTCTAAATATAGCCATATGCCAGACAATATAAAAAAGTAATGTTTACACAACTTGAATACAAATGCTGCAAAAAATACTTAAATATGGCACTCACAATGAATTTAATATATTGTATTTTAAAAAATGTACTGTAAAATATACATTCAGAAAAGTAAACATTGTCTTTTTACAGTATCAGAAACTGCTACAAAATGACTGAATTAACTTATCGCCAATCAACTAAATACTTCCTGAATGTTTATCAAGTGTCCAAAACTCTGTGGTAGACAGAAAAAAAGGCATAATACTTGCCTCAAAGAATTTACAGTTAGGAGGGTAAAAAGGGAAACAGAAAACATTAAAGCTTATCAAACACCTAAATATAAAACTTTATTCTGTCATGAATAGGGATTTTGTTCAATTTGGGATTATGTTCTACATGATAATTTTCAGTGCAGGCGACTATTCATTTTATGAGGCAACCTTGATATCAAAATCGGTAAGAACGATATAAGAAAGAAATATTATAGGCCATTATTTCCGCATAAACAAATTTTGAAAATTCTAAACCAAAAACTTAGCAAACCATATTCAACTATATAGAAAACATAAAAAGAGTATGATCAAGGCGGTGTTATTCCAGAAATGTAAGACTAGGTGAACATCAGAACAACTTGTAACGCAATCCATTCCATTAATGTGAAAATCCACATGATCATCAACAAATGCAAAAAAGCATTCAATAAAATTCAGTATCTAGCCATTATTAAAGAACTATTTTCTTACGCTAATAATAAAATTTACAAAAAAACATACAGCAACATATTTAATGATGCAAAATTTAAAACATTCCTTTTAAATTCAGAAACAAGGCAAAGATATGTATAAGAAAACTTCTAGTCAATGTTGTGCTGCATTTCCTAGCCTGTACATTAAGATAATGAAAAGAAATAGAAGATGTTAAAATAGAAAGGAATCCAAACTTCACAGTTTATGATCATTTAAATAGAAAACACCAGAGAATTCTCAATTATTAGAATTAATTGGAGTTTAGGAAGGTTGCTGAGTAAAATGAACATGCAAGAATCAACAGTAATTCTAGATACCAGTTAGAAGATCCAATTTACAAAAACATAAAAAATAAAGTAAAAATAAATTTAACAAATAACGTCCAAGACCTGAAAATATAAAACTTTACTGAAACATGTTAAATAAAGTTCCAAAAAACTGGAATAACATATTCAGATAGAAGGATAAATATCCTAAAGGCATCAGTTATTCCCAAATTGAACTTGAAATTTCAATTGAAACTACAATAGCAGATTCTAGAATTTCTACTAAAGAATAGCAAAGGATCACGAACAGCTAACACTTCTCTTGAGGAACAAGGACGATAGTTGCCCTCTCAGACAAATAAAAAGGAGAATCATTAAGACAGTGAATATAGACATAGGGAGAGACAAATAGAACAATGCAACAAAGAGCCCCGTAACACACCCATACACATATGTAAATTAATATACTGACTGCAAACCATTAGGGAGAGGATGAGTTTTAGAGTAATGCTGGAACAACTGTGTATTTTAAGTAAAAACATTATACTGGATCCCTACCTCATTCACACATATTAATTTCAAGCGAAGTAAGGACCTGAAAGGCCCGAAATTTAAAATTTGTAGAGAAAAATACAGAAGAATATCATTAAGGCCTTGGCTATAAGGAAAAATTTCTTAACCAAAAAGCACTAATCATAAAAAGCAAAGACAAATCCATTTTACTACATTAAAATTAAGAACTCCTATTAAACAAAAGATGATACACAAAGACAAGCCAACAAGTATTTAGAATACTCCTAACAAATGAGGATTAACATCCAGAACACATAAAGAATGACTGTAGGGGAAGGCCCAGTGGCGCAAGCGGTTAAGTGCACGTGCTCTGCTGTGGCGGCCCAGGGTTCACCGGTTCGGATCCCGGGCCTGCACCGATGCACCGCTTGGCAGGCCATGCTGTGGCGGCGTCCCATATAAAGTGGAGGAAGATGGACGTGGATGTTAGCCCAGGGCCAGTATTCTTCAGCAAAAAGAGGAGGATTGGCAGATTAGCTCAGGGCTGATCTTCCTCACCAAAAAAAAAAAAAAAAAAAAGAATGACTATAAATCAATAAGAAAAGACAAACCAATTGAAAACAGGCAAAAGACACGAATAGGCATTTCATAGAAGAAGAAAAAAGCAAAAGACTAAATTATGGGAGAAAAAAGTGCATCTTCACCAAAGATCAGGAGAGCACAAATGAGAACAAGAACAGGATATCATTTCACACTCACCTCTTAGCACAAATTTAAGTGAGACAATATCACCTGTTAAAGAGGACATGGATTAACGGGGACTGTGGATGGGAATGCACATTGGTACAATTACTTTGGAAAACAATTCAGCCTCACCAAATAAAGCCAAAGATGCACATAACTCTATGACCCAGCAATTTCACTCTCAGGTGTATTCGCTGAACTATTTTCTCTCTCTCCTCTTTTTTAAAAAAATGATGTGTCCTAAGTCACTAAACATAGTCCACAACCCACTACTAAGTTGTAACCCACAGCACAACCTGCAGTTTGAAAAATCACTGCTCAAGAGCTGCCCCTCTCAAACTTTTTGGTCTTGGGACTCCTTTACACGTGTAAAAATTACTGAAGACCCCCAAAGAGCTTTTCCTTATGTTGGTTATATCTATTGATGTTTATCATATTAAAAACTAAAACTGAGAAAATTTATTTACTAATTTAAAAATAATAAACCCATGATGTTACCATAAATATAATTTTTGAGTGAAAAATAACTATATCATCCAAAAAAATTAGTGAAAAGAGTGGCATTCTCTTACATTTTTGCAAATCACTTTAATTCTTAGCTTTAAAAAAAGCCGCTGGATTCTTACATTTGCTTCTGCATTCAACCTATCAGACATGATGTTTTGGTTGATCTATACGAGGAAATCTGGTCTCCCACAAAGCAGCTGGCTAAGGAAGGACACTGTAGACCCCCTGGGAGGGTCTCAGGGACCCCTAAGGTCTTAAGACTACTCTTTGAAAACTGCTGCTCTAGAGAAATTTTTGCACGTGTGGAACATATAGGGATGATCACAACAGGATTGTTTATAATAGCTGGCACACAAACTAATGAACAAACCCTAAAAACCCCAAAGGCCATCAAGACACTATACTATACAGAAATATAAAAGAGGCTCTGCTATTTACTAGTTGCGTAACCTTGACTTAACCTCTCTGTCTCACTTTGCTCATTTGAAAATGGAAATACTGATGCCAATCTCATAAGATTATTGTGAGGATTACATGAGTTAATATATGAAAAGTATTTAAAACAATGACTGCCAGACAGTACTATATGAGTGTCATATACTATTACAATCTCAAAATGTATGGTGGTGTGTGAGAGAGCAAGACAGAGAAGTAGGACGATGCAAAAAGGGGCATGAAGTTATTCATTTTTATTATTCTCAAAAATAAATTTTTTATATATTTAATGTTATAAAATCTATGATATATTCATAAAATATTTTTAAGAGATATATGGAGCAGGTCGGTTAAAGGGTCTGGCTAAAAAGCCAGGGAGACCACTTATGAGATTAGCTCATTAAGTCCAAAGTGACAGAAGGGTGTTGACCATGGTTACTGGGAAAATAAAAAAGGAATGACAGAAAAGACATTCTTCTCTTTCAACACTGTGCTGCCTGTACTTCTATTTAATATCATTATGCCCAATCATAGTTGTTTCCCTGCTGCTCTCCACTAGTGAAGTTGATACATAGCAATAGCACAATAAATGTTACCCACTGTTGTTACTCTTCTTGCTGCTGTTGCAGCGAAATACTGAAAAAAGCCATTCGAATGTATCACCTACTCCCATGTTGTCCACATTTGAGATTTACATGGTAGCTCTTTCCTAACAACTATGTTATTTGTGAATCTACCCGTTAAAAATCCTTGCCTGGTAAAAGCACCTTTATTTACTACAGCTAGCTCCATGCTGAATACATATTAATTGATAAAGTTCACAACCCTGAAGTCTGAATATGAATAGCCTTCTGAGTTCATGTTGTAGTTTTAAAAGGTCTTTTTGTCTTGTCTTCTTTTTGTGTTGTCTTATTTTACAATCAGCTGTTTGTTAAGCTAAAGTGCTTTTTTAATTCTGCTGGAAATGCCAGCCTTATTTCTCACAGGACAGTTAAAGCATCTAAGCGGGCTCATATCTTATACACCGATAAACAAAATTTAGTCGTTTTTACTTTGAGACATAGTGACTTCCAAATTAGACACTTTGATGTAGCAGGTCAAGTTAATTAAGAAGGCTGTTATACTTTGACTTGTAAAGGGCCCTAGATATTCTTAGTGTACCCTTGATATTTAGAATCCTTTTCAAGCTGAGTTTACCATATAAAAATATATATGCTTTCTTATTAAACACTCCACGGGATCTCTGTCCAGGCTACCTCAAAGACTAAGGGTTGACCATTAGATAGTCACTGGTAGAGTGCAGCTGAATTCAACACTCATAAGAGTATTCCTTGAGCAGTCTCCCAGTGCTACATTTTCAGAGCAGTGAAAAGCCCTCTTCTCCCAATTAAGTTTAATCACAACTCCTACGCAGATAATCTCACCCACCTACTTAGTGACACTTCTTCCTAACAGTCTAACAGTGTCTCTCTTATCTTCCCTTTTACTGACCTAATTCCTGAATCAACTCCAATTGCTTCATTCATTCTTCGTCCTTATTCTTCCCAAAACTCTCTGCAAACTTATTACCCTCATTCTGCTGAAACCCTGAAGGTTACTTCTGGCCTCATTATCACAAATCCTGACAACAGTCATCAAAAGCTGAAACTGAGGAGAAGTGTGTCTTCCCCTAGGTGACTCTGCTTGCCCTAAACTTTTTTCCCCCGTTAGCTTCTATGACATAACTTTACCCTGATATTCTCCTGTCTTCTTCCCTCACTATCCTTTTTTCATGTTTTTACCTACGTTTACAATTCATCTAGCCCAACTCTACTTCCACACTACCTCTACTCATTCCAAATTATTTCAAGTTTCCTAAGAGCACCTATTGTCTTGTCACATGCCCCAAAATGCCTGTGATGCTTTTGTCTCCTTCCTTTTTCTGTTCTTGCCACAAGCATTTACGATTCCTTCATCATCCAGGTAGCTCCATCTTCCCTTCTAGGAAACTGTCTCTAGCCTACCCAAGCACTGCTAATCACTGTCGCCCAGGTTATTCTAGTATGGTAGTATTAAAAACTGTACTGTGTAATAATCTAATTACGTGTAGTTTCTCTTCAGTGTTTTGCTCTTTCAGAGCAGGGATTCTATCCTATTCAACTCCGTAATCTTAGAGTCTACAAGTGTGCCAGGCACTCAGCATCTGCTAAATACAGAAATAATGGCTCTCACTTCAGCCTCCTCACATTTATTGTCTATCTGTTCCTAACGCCGCGGTTCCCAAAATGCTAAGCGTTCGGTACTCCAATTCGCCAATTATTAGTGAGTGAACTGGCTGATGACCCTTGTGGAGGGGAAACCAGTATTTAAGATCATTTCCCCCTGTGGCCTCTCAAAAACGGCATTTACACACTGCAGTCATAGTAACAAGGTGGGAGGTGGGAAGCGCGCGCTCTGGGTAGGATAAGCACAGAACAAAGTTACTGGGAGGATGGGAGGGGGAGGAGCTGCAGGCAAAGGAATCAGCATAAGCAACGACGAGGATGCACTAGAGGCTGCGGACTCGGCCACAGCTGCCAAGCAAGCCGACTAGCGCGCCTACCTGTTCGCGGCGCGTTTCCAAGACCGGCCGTTACACCCACGTGACCAAAGGAGAAAGGTTTTCACAGGCCAGCGTGTGGGTACAGCCATCCCAGAGAGCCCTGGCAATGTTTGGCAACCTGGGCTGCCAAGCCGAAAGGTGAAGGGGGCATGGGGGACAGAGCCGGGCCAGGCCTGTTTCAATGGAAGACAGGAGCCTCGACAGAGAAGCACTGGACGTCAGGGTAGAACGGGGCGACCTCAGCGTCGCCTGCCGTTCCCCAGGATGGGGTGAGACGCTGGCCCAAGAGCTCTCTAAAGCGGGAGGAAAAGCAAAGAGGCGCTAGGGCCGACCTGGGGCTTATTCGAACGTCAACCGCTTCTTACCGAGAACTGAGAACCAGAAGTCGCAGAGACCGACGCTGCCGCCATCTTCCTGCCTGCCCAGCGGACCTCCGCAGCCCCGCAGCGGTCCGAGTTCTCGTGCTTTTCTTCAAAATTCGAGAGCCGCCCGCCAGGGGCGACCCTAAGCCGAACCCCTGATGGAAGGGGCTAGGTGGCTGGTGCCAGGTCCAGAAGCCCCAGCCACACACCCCCACAGGGACGCCCACGCTCAGAGCGGACACAGAAAGGGCGACACGCCCTAAAGGACGTCTTGAACAGCCAATCAAAAAAACGGACGTCTTCCGGGAGTAGGAGAGAACCCGCCTCTTCCCTCGGTGACGTCACAAGGTAGCGCGTAGCTGAGACTGCGGCGCGGGTAACGCTGCAGAATACTAGATGGCTCAGAGGGGACTCTACAAAGGGGCGGGCCTTCTCGAGGAGGAAACATGGGTGAGGGGTTGAGTTGTCTCCGGTGGCAATTGGATCGAATGACTGACAGAGGATAAAAGCGAATGCGAATTTCAAACACTCCATCGGTTCTCTCGGACTAACGCCGGAGAGAGCGTGAGCTTGACTCGGGGACGCCTCTCCAGGTGAAGTACTTACCTTTTGACCAATAACTAATAGAATTAGGAGGGGCTTAATGATTTGGTCCAATAAAAGTCAGGGGAAAAAGAGTAGAGTCAGAGAGTAAACCTTCGTGAACATTTGCCCAATTGGGTTGGGGCGCTCTCACCCAAACCTGTCACTAGCTGTTAGAAATGGCCGCGACCGGGACCTTTGGGCGGGGCGAGTTTAAAGCGGCTTTCGCGCGCTGAGAGCGTCGGGCTGTTATTGGCCAGCGACTTCCTCCCTTTGTGGGAGCTCCCTGCGTAGCCGGGGTTAGGCATTGGGAGGAGCGACCGAGAGACGCAGTACTCTCCCCAGCCAATCAGGAATGGGGAAGGGGGCCGAGAAGGAAGCGGATCCGCTGCCGCGCAGCTAAACCGCAAAGAACTATCCGCTTCGTCTCCCTCCGCCGCTATCGGGGCCTAAGCAGGAGCGGCTGGGTCGGCGTCACTTGGTGGGCTGGGGCGGAAGTGGAGGCGGAGGGAGACGGCGTCGGCCGCAGGGCCCTGGGATCTCGCAGCAAGGCCCTGGTGGGCGCGAGGCGGGGGGGGGGGGGAGGAGGAGGAGCCCGCGGCCCGGGCGGCGGTGGCGGCTGCGGCGCCCGAGTTCTCCGTAGGGCCCCGCCTCGGAGCGGGCGGCGGTGGAGGAGGAGACTGAGCAGGATGGCGGCCTCGGCCCTGTACGCTTGCACCAAGTGTACCCAGCGCTATCCCTTCGAGGAGCTCTCCCAGGGCCAGCAGCTCTGCAAGGTCCGTGGGCGCTGGGCGGCGGGCGGGCGGGGTTTCCTCGGCCGTAGCCCGAAGGTGCTGGGTGCCCGCTGCACTGCAGCGCTGAGCCCTTCGCCGGCGCCTTAGGGATTTGGAGCCTTCGCCTTCTCACCCGGGGACCCCTTTTTCCGAGGACCTGGGCATCAGCTGCGAAAGGCCCCTGGGAGGAAGACAGAATACTGCTGTCTTCCAGGCGGCCCAGGAGGGGCCCGGGCCCCAATAACGTTCAGGGGTCTCCGGGGTGGGGCTGAGTGAAGCAGCCACCTGTCTATGCTGCAGAGACCCTGGGGTGGAGATGTTTTCATCTCGTTTTTCTGCCTGGTCTGTCCTCTCCTTCCATCGGGAGGCGGGGGACGGTTTTTGCACTTTCTTGCTAGGAACCTGAAGCCGCAAAGCTGATGGCATCCTTCTTCCCTGTCCAGGAAAGCGAAGCGACTGGCTTGGGAACAGAATGCTCTATGATTTGGAGCTCCTCCCATCCCATTAAAGCCGGGATGCTGTCTGTGAGCAACGGTGCAAAATAATAAGTAGTTTCACATTTAACCAGTTCTTGAAATCGGCCCTGACAGCTTGCTTAATTTATCTGCAGCATACCCCCCACATCTAATAAAGACAAAGACACCTATGCCTTCCCCAAGGAATTGTGCTGTAATTGGCCACTTACATAAGTCACTCAATTGTCTACATCGGGGGACAGATTTTATAGCTGTTTTAGACATTTGACTAGGTTGGGTAATAATTTTCTACTAGAAAAGTGAAATTTAGGACTTTGAGATAGATACTGACTAATATATTGTTTTATTACAGGAATGTCGGATTGCACATCCTATTGTAAAATGTACTTACTGCAGATCAGAATTTCAACAAGAGAGGTTTGTATACTGAACAGTTTTTGATTGTTAAGGACAAAGTATTGTCTGTAAGGAATACTTGGGGGTTGTAATCCCATGTTTGTATTCAAGTTTTTTTAAAAAAATGGTTTAGTTTTTTAGATTTTAAGTTGTAAACTTTTTATGCATGATGAGAGAGAGAATGTTGACAAAAATTTAATGGTTATTTTACAGCTAGACTTCAGTTTACACATGAGGAAATAAAGAATAAATTGTCGCCTGAGAAATGTACAGCCTTGCTAACAAAAAAATGCAAATATAGATAGTTACTATTAAGCTATAAAAAAATGGCAAAACATTAGTGCTGGCTTGGACATGAAAAGAGGTCTTGAGTGTTACCAACTACCTTCCCCGGGTGAAATCTAGTAACTTGTTACCAGTGGAAGAACAGCACATACTTTTTTTTTTTTTTTGTGAGGATGATCGGCCCTGAGCTAACATCTGCCAATTCTCCTCTTTTTCCTGAGGAAGACTGGCCCTGGGCTAACATCCATGCCCATCTTCCTCTACTTTATATGGGACGCCGCCACAGCATGGCTTGACAAGCAGTGCGTCGGTGCGCGACCGGGATCCGAACCGGCGAACCCCGGGCCGCCACAGCAGAGCGCGCGCACTTAACCGCTTGCGCCACCAGGCCGGCCCCAGCAAATACGTTTTAACAGGGTGATTCTTAGAGAATCACAGCACATACAAGAGAGTAGCCTAAGACAAGAACAAATGATTTCTTCATGAGTAGGTGTGGACATCATATAGTGGAGAAGGCCCAGTGGAAGGTAAGGTAGGCACTGGTATGTAATGCTATACCTAAATAGTGGCAAGTGTGAAGATTTTGAAACTAGATAGGAAACATTAGGAGTTTTTGTTTAACAAAAAGTAAAAAATAAAAATATGTAAAAACATTTATCTTAAGCTATTGGAAGAAAAGTAAATTTGGATAATATACAACCCTAAAAGATACTTATGTTTGTATTTTCTAAAAAATCCTTGGTCTATATTAGAGTAAGTTTTAAGTACTGCTAAAGCAAATTGTTCTCTTTCACTGTTTGCTTTAGTTCAACATTGTGCTAGTTACTCAGAAAGCTACATAAATTTGATCATCTATATACAATTTCCTTTTTAGCAAAACTAATACAATTTGTAAGAAGTGCGCTCAAAATGTGAAGCAATTTGGCACGGTAAGTATGTCTTACATTTTCATTTCATTTTATTGTTACCGGTCAATTAATCTTTTTCACAATGATGGACCTTTTAAAAAATATGTATTGCTATGTTCTGAAATATTTCAACATACCAGAATATTTCAGGGAAGAAATTATTGGTATATTATAGTCATGATTAGTCAAAGTGCTGGCCTTAAGGCTCTATAAAATCCTGAATTGTCATTTGAACATCAAAGAAAATTAAGGTATGTTTGTTATAGTTTATGTTGAGTGTGCTTGTGCCAATATTTTTAAGTTGAAAACTCACCTATAGTATGTATTTCTTGAATCATCTGTACCTGTATATGATAAGTTGCTAAATGTTTTTTGAATAAATGATATAGTAATTAAGCTAACCAGAATATTAAATTAGTAAAACTTTATTCCTCCATATACTGGATACATCAAACTTTTCTATAAACGCATACATTTATTTTCATTCTTTGAGACCCTTTTCACGTGTAGCTTTTGTATTATATAACATGATATGCAAATCGTAAATAATGTTTCTCATGATCATTAAACTATTCAATAGAATAACAAAAAGTTTCATAGCTCTAGAAATAAATGTTAGTAAATGAATAGAAATATGATAAATGTCATTGAATGCGACAAGGCAACATACTTGACAGAAAAATTTTTTGCCTGTTTCCTTAATCCAGAAATATATTTGTACACTGGGTATATTTTATGCAGCAAATGTTTAATTTTTTTAAATGTCTCAATTAAAGGAAATGTTTATCTGTTTTTCAGCCTAAGCCTTGTCAATACTGTAACATAATTGCAGCATTTATTGGTACAAAGTGTCAGCGTTGCACAAATTCAGAAAAAAAATATGGACCACCTCAGACGTGTGAGCAGTGCAAACAACAATGTGCTTTTGATCGGAAGGAGGAAGGAAGAAGAAAGGTATATTACTTAGGTTATGACATCTGGAAATTAAATAAAACACCAACCAAGTTGGAAGTTATTATAATTAATACACTCTTGAGACTTGATGTATTCTTTGGGTCCCTGAAAGCAGGTAGTTAGATAAAAGTGCAGGAATAGTGTCATATGTAGATTCATGTTGATCAATTGAGATTACTACAAAAAATATTCTGTGATGGCTACTTAGTACTATTTGGGTATCCAACATTTGGTTCAGGATGATTAGTAACTGCTTTTAAATCCTTTCAGCTACTTACCCTTTTGCTGGTTGCTTCAAGTTGCTGGTGTGAAAAAATACTTGATGGCACATTAGCACAAATAATTCAAAGTTACTCTTAGGCTTTTTGATTTGGGGCTCATATTTAAATCATTTGCTTTTCTCTACCTACAGTGACTTAAAAAGTATATGTATGCATATGGCATTCTTCTGATTAGCATTCATACAGGCCTTCTGTTGTCTATCAGTTTCAGTTGATTTGGAGGGTGACTGTCTCTTTGAGGGGTTCCCCCAGGTCTCCCCAAAGCAATATATGTACCTTAGTTGTAAGACATGTCCCTCTAGCACTTCTTGTGTGAACAAATAGAAACTTAATTTTATTTTTATAGATTTAGTCTTAATAATTTTGGAGGCAAGTCTCTTTGCCTCTCCCTTGACACACGTGCAATTGATTCTCCTTATTCATGGTAGTTATGTTGCTGTAAACATGAATTAGCGAATACCAAACTATTGCTCCTACGGGTAATACAGGGTTAGGTTCCTGCTTCTGGTCACAACGTGGTGATCAGTTGATCAATACATAGTCTCGTTTTGTGTATGTTTCTGTTTAAAAACACCTTTTTTTGTATTGTTGATTGATTAGAATGAACTCATGGCAAACAGCACTATAACTATGCCTATAACTAACCAAAGCTTACCTGACACACGTTTTTTACATAAGGTACATCACAGCCTTTTTGCACTTAGGAACACTATACATCACTTTAGCACTATACTTGGGCACCATTTTAAACAGTGAAATCACCAATAAACACAAAATGCAAAACGATGGCACTCAATAGACCGTGAAAAGGACACATGTTTACAGTGTAAGAGCTGACAGAAGAAAGCAACAGAGCATCACCTTGTTCCACCTTAGCTGGGAACATTTGCTGTCTGGCTATACAAATTTTTTGCTGCTCTGTGCATATGCGTGAATGATCACAAAAGCACAGCAAGTTGATTTTGGGGTTACAGATAAATTTTAGCAAGTAGGTGGTGAATTTGCAAATAAGCGACCTGCGAATAATGAGAATGGACTGTATATGTCATTCATGCTCTCCTTTTTTCTGTAAATTAACAGTTCTTACTGTAGTGGGAAATTGTCATTTTAGTAATTATACAGTGATTTAAGAATTCAGGCTAGTGCATGGGTAAGATTTACACTTTTTTCCAGTAATAAAAAAAGTTTCTCTCTCCAAATTAAAGAATTCCTCTAATGGAAATCCATATCTCATCCTCACCAATTTTATGATCCTCCAAACAAGCGTATTCCCAAGTTTCAGAAAAGTCTAATTTTACTTCCATTTTGCAGCAATCTGTGTGTATGCATGTGTGAAATATAGCTAGAAGTTGAACAGTTTATCTTAGCTGGTTTCACTTCCAGTTTACAAGTACATTTAATGTAATACAGATATTTTCTTAAAAAAGGTTGATGGAAAGTTGTTATGCTGGCTCTGTACTTTATCATACAAGAGAGTTTTACAGAAGACGAAAGAACAAAGGAAGAGCCTGGGATCTTCACATTCAAATTCATCTTCTTCGTCTCTTACTGAGAAAGACCAGCATCATTCAAAACATCATCACCATCATCATCATCATCACCATCGTCACAGCAGTAGCCATCACAAGTAAGTACTTGAAATCATGTTTTCTAAAATCCTCCCTGGCATTTTAAAGCCATGTATTGGTGTTTAACTTTTTGCACATTCTAGCTATGTGCTAGTCTAGTTTCTGTTGTACATGGTAAGCTTTTTGAGTGTCTAGGGCTGTTTCTGCACTTCATTCAGTATAAAAAATTAGCCACATGGAGTGTGTTTAGCTGTTTACCGTAATAGTAAAGATAGGAAATTATACAAAATTATGGTCATATCATGAAGTCAAAATACAAGTTCATCAGAGTTAATACTTAATTGATTGGTGTTATCAAAAGCGTCAATATTCTTTTTTTGTTTAAATAATTGTTAGGATTTTACTTGTAAAAATTATATTTGCCTCTGTTATCATTAATTTATTTTAGTTAAGACATTTAAACCAGTGACTAGGAAATGTTTGTTCATTAGTTTTGGAGAACAGATTGTAACACTATCGTTTGTGACCACAATAGAAGCGTTCTAAATCTTGAAGGTTCCCAAAGTGTGAGAAATTTTTTTTTTTAACTAGTTTGCTATTTTTTGTGAAACACATAGGCAGGAGCTCTACTCAAATATAAACAACTACTTGATTTCTAAAATGTCTTGGGGGTTGAAAGTTACATAGTAATAATAACTTACAAGGGTTTCTTTAGATGTGGTTTTAGTCTTCATGGAAAAATCAAAAATATTAAAACACAGACACACAAATTAAACTGGAAAAAACAGGGACATGATACACACAGATTTTCAGAAGAATTCATTGTTTTTTCCCAGATTTCTCTGTGAGTCTTTAAAGTTCTAGATAGTTAAAACATAATTTGATTTATAGAAAACTGATGCCTACCACATTTAGGAACACATAATGATATTTTTGGAATATAATATAGTTCTGTCTAATTAACAAGATTTGATTCTAAATTATAGGCAAGCACATATTAGATTATGAGGTTTTATTGAGGCACTGATGTTGTTTACTTCAGTAGCAATTTTTCCACATGCCCTACAGTCTTGTAGTGCTTCATAGATGTAGCAGTGGTAGACTGCATACTGACTTCTAATCTGGCTATTTTGAAGAAATCTTGTGGTCTTTATATCAGAGTATCCCAGGGAGCAAAAGAACATAAATCTTCCTTGTTTTTGCTTCTTGCTTTAAGAAAAAATATGATAAAATAACTACCATAATGGTAGCTGTCAGACCTACTCCTAAGACCCAGCCAAAATGTGCCTTTCTCCTGTCCTTTACAGATAAATTTGTCTTAGCTTGATGTGAAAGGACACACTCTGAGTATGTTTATAATGTCAGATTTTGTGACAGTAACTTAATCTTTTGAAAGACAAATTTCAAAAGTAGAGGGAGAGGATGGTATTGACCTTTAATTTTTTTCTTTTGATTATTTAAGAAATACAAATGCTATTTTGTATTTGATGGATATAGATCATTTGACGAGTAGGCAACCAATTTGTGGGGTCCTATTCTAAGTTCAGTAGATTAGAACGATCATGAGGAGCATATATATTGTGATATATAGTGATGGGGGGAAGGGGAGGAGGGAAGAAATTCAGGTCTATCTGGATCCAGGAATGGCCCACCACAGAAAACAAGATGAGAATTCCAAGTGTATTTGTTAAATCCTTAAAAGTGTGATTGTTCTCACTTTGACATGTGCATAGTGCTGTTAATTTACGTGATTATATAGCTTGCTAATACTTAGAGTGAAATTTGTGAAAGAAACAAAATGGCAATTAATTCCTCAGTAGAGTTGCCTTTCATTGCCACAAGTTCAAAAAAAGAACTCAGTGCCAGCCAGTAGCGTAGTGGCTGAGTTCACGCCCTCCGTTTCAGCAGCCTAGGGTTCACGGGTTCAGATCCCAGGCGCGGACCTGTGCACAGCTTACCAAGCCATGCTGTGGCAGGCATCCTACATAAAATAGAGGAAGATGGGCACAGATGTTAGCCCAGGGCCAATCTTCCTCAGCAAAAAGAGGAGGATTGTCAATAGATGGTTAGCTCAGGGCTTGTCTTCCTCACCAAAAAAAAAAACAAACACAAAAAACTCAGGTTCATAGAATTACAGAATGATTTCCCCAACTTGGTATTTACTTACAGCTGATTCTTGAGAACATGGTGTATTTTTCACTTTTGCTTAAAAAAGTTCTACAGCTAAAACAGGAGTAAATTTTATATACACACACATCTGTACATAATTTCTATTTATTGTGTATATGCTAGTGCTGTACTAAGTGCTTTTATATACATAACTCATTTAATCCTCATATCCCTAAAAGGTATGTATTAATCCCATTTCACAGATGAGGGAACTGAGGCTCAGGGAATTTAAGTAACAAACGAAAGGTCACACAGGCCAGATCTTCTAACATCTCTTATTTTGTATAAATACATGGTATTTGGTACATAGGAGATGCTCTATACATGTTGAGTCAATAAACTAGGGGTTAATGAAGAATTGACTAATCTGCAAGTACAGGAGAAAAGTATGTAGGATTCACAGTGAATTATAAAGTGGTTATTAGTATTATGGCATAATGGAAAAGTAGTAGTATTATAGTATTAATTATAAGTAAAAGTAAAATCAGTTGTGACTGAGATTTCCCAATACTTTCAGCATGACTTCTCTAGAGTACTGACTAAAGAAAGATCTAGAGACTTTGGAGAGGGTTCTTAGGAAAACTAGGAAAGAAACAGAAATTAAGATATTTCCTGGTTCAACTTCACATACTATTCTGAGCAACTTGAGTTAACTCCAAAGGAAGAATCTCCATGTAGGCTTATTAGGAAGGCTTTAACTTGGAAGATACAACATCTTCTGTCTGACATAGTAAGGGCAGCCTAAGTATGATGATTCTCAGACTTTATGATTATAGAACCCTTTTGTGGTTTTCATGGTCGTATACCCCAACCCTTAGTATGATGTTAAACTGAATTATGGAAGTCCTGATTAAAAAGAAAATTCAGTCCCTGTTGTTGTACCTAAGATGGCTGGTAGTTATTTGATTAAAATTTATCTCAGTAGAATGTGATTTATGCCATATTTACTAGTCTTAAAACTTAATTGAATATGCCTTTCTCTGGACAAAAGGTTATAAACATATATAATTTGATTCTATTGGGAAGGATGCTGTTAAATGTGGATGTATTAAGTAAATATTGTTATTAGATGTCATTTATATATTTTTCAGAATCAGCAATCTGAGTCCAGAACAAGAGCAGGGACTGTGGAAACAGAGGTAAATATGTTAACATATTTTCTGAAGTGTTTTGAAATACATTTTTTAAAATGTGATATCCCTTTAACTTTGTTACTTAGGTTTTTAAAAAATCAATGATGTTTGGTAATATTTTAGGGGAAGAAGAACTTATCACTTGATGCCTCTGCCCTTTTTACTCTAATTATTCTTATTAATGTTTGGTTTCAGCCATAAATCCTCTGCGGCAATTCAGAGCGAAACTCCAAAGAAAAAGCCCAAATTGGAATCTAAGCCATCTAATGGAGATAGGTAAAAATGAATTCCTTTAGCGCTGTGAAAATTCAACTTAGTTGAACAGTTATGGTTGATTGCCAGTTATTACTAGGTAAAAGAATAGAAAATCTTCTACATTGACTTCTTTGAGTCACCTAGAAGAGTAAACATAATCAGTTAAAACTTTTTAACTTAATTTTGGCGATAAAGTGGCACTGAACTATGTTGTTCTATTTGGGGAGTAAATTTGGGTTTTGAAAAAAGGAAAACAAATCTGAATAGAGAACATTCTCTTTGTCTTAATTATTCTTCAATGAAACACAAATCTAATTGTGACATTTTAAATTGACCTGCTTGGAAAATGTTTTTAGATTTAAAGTATTATGAGCGTGACTTTGTTTTAGTTCATTAGCCAAAAGCTTGCTGATGTTACTGTACAAATTGGCTGCCTATTGCTTTACACTAGAAGTATTGACCCCCTAAAAGCTAATACTGAATTATATTTCTGCAGGTGTATGTAATGTGTGCCATTAGTAAGGTAATTTGCCAGTTGCATCCATTTCTGTCAGGTACATATTTTTTTGCATTAGCCTTAAGGATGTTTGTGGAATTGTCTAATTTATGCAATTTGAACACCTGCTAATTTTCCTTCTCCTTCATTTAACTGTATTTTACTTTTTTCTTTTTAGTAGCTCTATAAATCAGTCAGCAGATAGTGGGGGAACAGACAATTTTGTCCTTATAAGTCAACTGAAAGAAGAGGTGATGTCACTTAAACGTCTCTTACAACAGAGAGACCAGACCATTTTAGAAAAAGATAAAAAGGTAAGAACATGTTTTACTGAAACCTAGTAAGATTTACATCTTGACTCTTGCTTGATAATTGCAAATTTTATTACACTTCCTTCAATAATTTGGTAATGTTTGTTGTGCATGATTCTTATAAGACTTACAGAAGCCCAAATTGGAACCTAAGCCATCTAATAAAGATAAATAAAAATGGTCTTTCAGAATTTCAGGTCTGAAAATTAAATGAGAGCTAAATAGAATTATAAAAATTTCTGAACATTAGTTTTCAGTAAGCCTGTAACTTAAAAATAGGTCTAGTGTCTTAATTTGAAAATGAAATGTAAATGGAATCTTACGTGAATTCTTGTGATATAAGAAAGTGAGTATAGTCTTTGATACACCAATCATGTATGTATTTCAATCCAGATCAAATAGCTGGTGAAAAGTAATGCTATGGAAATTTCCCGTGTGGTAGTCCGTGATTAGCAATAGGTGTCTAAGATGGTTTTGTAGGAAGTAAGTGTATTGGAACTTGGTTTATCAGTTGGATCAACAGGAGTGTCAAATATGTTGTCTGTCTAGTGAAAAGTTCTAACACTTCCTGTGTGAACTTGAGCAGAATGCTTTCTTTGGGACTTAGTTTTCTCCTTTTAAAAATGAGAGTATTAGTACCATCTCATGGGATGGTTGTTATGATTAAATGAAAATGTAAAGTACTTGCTACACCTCCTCGCATGTATAAGTGCTCATAGCTGCTATTACTGATATTTGGTCACCTTTGAGGGTAGAACCTACTTTTGTACTTGTTTTATGGTCCTAGACTATCTAGTTTGACCTATTTCAAACATCTTATATAATAGGAAAACATGAAAAACGTTCTTTTTAAAACTATGAACAAGATGTGATTATAAATATGTATATGAATTATCTTTCTCTGACCATACATAGTAGTGCTTGAGTCTGAGCTGGCTTTTACCTCTGTCATTCAACGACTTCTGTGTTACATTTTCCCACACCTTGGTGGTCAGTGGATTTAAATTTATTTTAATACATTTGTATCTTAATTTAAGCAAATTCAGTATATGAAATTTCAGATTGAAGTAAGATTAAAAAATAGCATAGTTATGAGTGTCTTGTTTTTTATGGTTCTTTTTGATTAACAGCAGAATTTTTTAAATTAATGAGCTTTTATGGAAATTTGTTTTATGCACAAAATTTTAGAGACATTTCTATTGCACAAAGGCAGGAAGATCTGTATTAACCTAGATAAGAGTTGAATAAAATGTTAAGTTTATTATAAAATACCAAGGATTCCAAAACCAAGTAGTAATGAATTGTAGAATTTTGTCTTCTTTAGATTTTTTTTCTTTTTCTAGCATGACTATTCTATATTAGTGCAGTTAGTTGCAGGTTTTCTGCTCTTTTTAGTGTTCCTCTTTTAAAAACGAACACTAATGGGGATGGAAATTAGTGGTGTTATGAGGCAATAACAATTGTAAGCCTAAAATAGCTACATATTTGCCATTTTTTCTTATAATGTAAATCTAAGACAACCAAGTTATTTTCTTAAATTTATTTCACTTTACTTCTAGAGCCAGCCACAAACTAGATCATGAGGTTACAAAGATAAATGAATAAATAAATAAGACAGGATCCTTATCTTCCAGCAATTCATAATCCAGAGGCAACTTACATACAGTGTGACAAGAATAATTGTCTTAGCTGATCTGATGTGAATTGGCATTTCAGAACAGGAATTCCTTTGTAATATAGAAAACAGAGAGAGAATTTAGTTAGTCTTTCAGTTTGACAAAAGCAAGGGCTTTTATTCAGAAAATAAGAATATAGGACACCATGACTTCCTTTCTCTGTTTTTGTTGTGCATCTTTCAGTTTACTAGTTACTGGATAATTACAAAAAAAACCATGCAAACCTTTAAAGTTTACCTAATGAAAACCATTTAAAAATAACCAGAACCTTTCTTCTGCATGGTTCTGATAATGAAATTATATACTAACTTATTTTTTAATTTGAAGTCATGAGATTTTGTGTTGTTGTGTATATCATTGATATTGATGAAAAAATTGTCATGTAGCCTTCCTTGCTTCCTCAAACCACTGACTTTTTTCTTATGTTTATTTCTTATGTCTAATTTAGCCCAAATTTTAAAGTAACCCCATTTCCTTTCTCATTCCGTATTGTATTTCTGTGCTTTTTTCTCCATTTTTACCTCAAATCTTAGATGGTATTGGCTACATAATTCTGGACATAAAGGTTTTAAAATAAAAGCAATGTAGCTCTTGGTTGATAAGACCATTCGTCTTTGTACTTGCCCAGTGTGAAACTTTTTTCTTTTATCATTGAAAGATTATTTTAACCTCAAATCCCTGTTAATGTTTACTTTGTTTATATATAACATGAAGTACATTTTAATTGAAGCATTGTCCAAGGTATTAGCCATTAAGCTTTCCTTTTGGCATACCAGTTGCCAAACTCTGTGTCCAGTGAAGCCATCTTTAAATAGATCAAGCCAAACTTCTCAAAAAAAAGGCAACTTCTCAAAAGTTTTACTTGATGGTTCAATATTATATTAACATTAAAATTATACTATAGTAAAGTAGATAGAATTCATCATTTCACAAAACAGAAATTCCAGATAAGGTATAAAACTCAGGAAACTGCTGTTAACATCTTGCACTTTTGTAATGAATTCTGAGTTTGTTGTAAAGGATATTTAAAGTGATGTGTTTGTGTATGTGCATAGCTATATATACACACATATACATATATATATTTTTTAATTTCTCAGTTAACTGAACTAAAGGCAGACTTTCAGTACCAAGAGTCAAACCTGAGAACAAAGATGAACAGTATGGAAAAAGCTCACAAAGAAACTGTGGAACAACTTCAGGTAAATGACATTATTTATGTAAACTGTTAGGCAAGGAGAGCTAAACTTGGTTAATAGTATTCATTGTCTTAGACTGGTATTGGGATCCCTATTTTATGCATATTTGGTGCATTTTCAGCATTGATTTAATCCTGCTCCCATTAAAGGTTATTGCTTGAGGGGCCAGCCCCGTGGCTTAGCGGGTAAGTGCGCGCGCTCCGCTACTGGCGGCCCAGGTTTGGATCCCGGGTGCGCACTAAGGCACTGCTTCTCCGGCCATGCTGAGGCTGCGTCCCACATACAGCAACTAGAAGGATGTGCAACTGTGACATACAACTATCTACTGGGGCTTTGAGGGGGAAAAAAAAAGGAGGAGGATTGGCAATAGATGTTAGCTCAGAGCCGGTCTTCCTCAGCAAAAAGAGGAGGATTAGCATGGATGTTAGCTCAGGGCTGATCTTCCTCACACACACACACACACAAAACGTTATTGCTTGAAATCACTTGATAGGAGATTCAGTATATTAATTCTGAAAACTTGCCTAAACTTCAAATGGGGTTTTCAGAGGAGGATATTACTGGAGTATGTTCAACTGATCATTGGATGGAAAACAAAAAATTAAAAATCAGATTCATGAAACTAAGGTGAAAATAAGGTCTTTAGTACATTGCGCAATCATTCTTCCTATTTCCTCCCAGATAATGGGAAGGGAGGTAGGTATACAAAACGAATTCTTAGGGACCTCAAGTGGAGAAAATTTATGCTGCAAGCAGTGATGCAAGGCAAAAGAGTGTACTTTAACCTTTGTACTGTGATTTTCAGGATGCCAAATAGGGTTCTGTATGCCACAGCAGAGAGCCTCTAGTGATCTAGGTCATCCTCCAGTACTGCAAAATATACTCAGTAGGATTTCAATATACAGGACAACTGAATGGTGAAGCCAAGAGCCACCACAGCGACAGAGAGGGTAGTGTGTGATGTCTGGCATGCAGAGATGGAGAGCATCCAAAGTGATACAGATTATTCCTTTATTTAAGCCTTTTCTCACCTAGGTTTTATAAATTTAGAAATCAGTCCACACTAAATTAATTACACATTCTATTGATTTATGCATTCTGACGTTTGTAGAATTAATCTTTGGTTAACTGGGTTTTTAAAGTTCAGAAGTTTTAAGTCTTAGAAGCATAGGAGATGCCAGCACATAGGCTTTAGACTTTTGAGGGAGAGTGCAGCTTGAGAAGGAAGGAATTAATACTGCGTTTTTTTTTAACATTGTAACACCAAGGGATATTTGCTATTACTATCTTTTGGTTTTGTATTCTTCATACTTCATTGAAAGTAGCTTAAATTGAGTAAAATTGTAAAGTGGATATAGGAACCTGTTGAAATTCAAGGTACAGGTTGCCTAGTCTTAATGCTAATCTTACTATTTCAAAGAATTTTGAAGAGAAACCTTGTATATAGAACCTGGCACGTAGTAGGTATTCAAATAATTTCTTGAATGAGTGGTGATTGAATGATGGAAATGCCCATCTGCCCTCTGTCCTGAGAGATTGCCCGTATCATATATTGGGCTTCTTGTATGTTACTGTTTATCATCCACCAGCAAGTATTAGTTTTATGATGTTCTTATTTTTCTCATTCAGTTATTAATGCTGAATGATTACCTGGAAACAAAATCTGCATGATGATCTCTGATTTAATGTGTTGTAACCAGATCTCTGGAGTATATCCAGAATGAAGTAACAGAAAAACGGTGAGCAGTAGTTAAATATGATAAAACTTATTACTTCTCACTGTTCAAAAGAGCAGTTTCTTGTTTTATTTTGTAGCTGTAAGCACAGGGGAACCTCTCTTTGACATCTTAGCCTGATTGGTGTCTTAAGCCTTCCTCCTCTTGGTTGGTAGCTGAAGTTTCATATAATAGAATAGTAACTAATATTTATATAGAAATAGGACATTTTCAACATGATATTACACAGGCTGTCTTATTTGCTCCTTAGAATAACTTTGAGTTATGTGGTATTCCCATTTTACAGATGAAACTGTGGTCACATAATTAATCAGAAGTGACATAGAAACCTGCATCTTCTGACTCAGATTTAACTATGCTTTCTCCTGTTCTACACTGCCTCCCACCACCTCAGCTTACTCAGGTTTTTTATTTCATCCTTGTTATCAGACCACTTCCCTATATCTTTTGTGTTATTGCTGGAGATATTCCGTCACAGTTAAGTACCCTCTTTTAACCCCACTCCCTTTAGCACCTGTGTACTAGTGGCGTTCTCTACCTAGATGAGTAAACATAGTTAACTATTTTTCTTTTTGTGATAATAAGAAACTGAACCCTATAGCAGAAAATTTACCTTGCCCTAATAGTTCTCAAAACATTTTTAACTATCAAACCTGGGAAATAAGCACTGAGTATCACAAGAAAAAATTGTGCAAAATACCAAAAAAAAAAACCCCAAACAACCCAAATTGTCTAAAATATCAAGAATACCAAATGAAAACATTTACCTTTTGTTTAGGAGATAAGTTGATAAAAGGGGAAAGAGAACTAACATTTGAGTGCCTATATGCAGCAGCCACTGTGTCAGGCTGTTTTATGTATTTTATTAGTTCTGTCAACTGTTGAAGTGGGAGGTGAAGTTTCTGTTTTACATGTGAGAAAATAGACTCCAGGTTATGTAACAGATAAGGCAGAGCCAGGATCTGTATGATTCTTAATCCAGATATTCTTTCCTTTAGGCCAGCATTTCTAGACATTTTTAATTTAACTTGCTTAAGAGTTTTTAATTTAATTGATTTTTGCAAGGTGCATAATAAAGAAGTAATATTAGGATAAAAAATTTTAAATGCATATATATTTAAATGTTACCTTATAAAATATATTTTTAATTGACCTAAATTAGAATAAGACAGATTTGGACTTAATTCCAGTTAACAACTGATGCATTGTTTATTTTTTCTTAAAGACTTTTCTCTTATATAATTTATCAGCAAATAAATTTATTAGTGGTGTGATTAGGAGACTGAATATATAAATGCAGATTGAAAATTAGCTGCTAAAGAATTAAAAGGAAAAACTGCTTTCAATACCTAATATTTGAATTCTTATATTTCATATTTAGAATATGAAAATTATAAACTCATTGATATTTTTTGTTTCTTAATGATGATTGAGAAAAGATAATTTGAAGATTAAGGTTTTAGTAATTTGGTATGTCAGTATAAATACTTGTGTATAAATGTAACGTACGGATCTGATGGAGATCTCTTTGAGGCAAATTTGCAGACATATCCTTTTTTTATGCCCTTCC
This sequence comes from Diceros bicornis minor, assembly GCF_020826845.1. NCBI lineage: Eukaryota > Metazoa > Chordata > Mammalia > Perissodactyla > Rhinocerotidae > Diceros > Diceros bicornis. Next base: position 38,239,656 of record NC_080746.1, read on the forward strand.
GTAATTTGTATTTTAAAATTTCTGTTTCTTAAAATTCCTATTTTAGCCAGTGAGTCTGTTATAGTTATAAATTAAATAACATGTAGCTAACAATAAAAAGAAAAACAATTTAAAACTACCACATTGACTAGGACAGGTTAAACCAATTGATCATGAGTGTGCTTACCTGACTTTTGCTAACTGCCAGGCGTTCTCATTGATTTGTTCTGAGTTTCTCAAACCGCTTAGTTTTTAAGGAGAAAATAAAAATCCTTTGAAATTCTTGATGGTTTTCTAAATTAGAAATTGAAATTAAAACTCTTAATTACCACCTTAATTATTTAATAATGGTTGAATAGAGAAATGCTGTTGGTCGTGCCATCGAACATAAAGAGTGATTTGATTTGCAAATATAAGATAGCTCTAAGAATATTTGCATATTGGAGGTCGTAGGTAATAAGTAGGGAGAGTTTGATTGGAGAAGGGTGGGGGAGTGGAAGAACAAAAGCCTGGAAAAGGTTAATATTTCGTGGAATTGCTTTAAGAGAGTATACAGAAGAGGCAGGCTGTAACTTTGCTATACAAAGGCTAAAATTAGAGTAGAAGATGAAGCACTAAGGTTAAAAAAAGTCTATGTAGATAATAAAAAATATTTAGACCTGTGAAGGAAAATGGTTTTCAAATGTAAACCAGAGGATATCTTTTAAAATTTTATTTTTAGAGCAGTGCTCAGATTCCAAACTGATGTCAACACTCTCCCCATTCTGGCTCAAAAATGCCAAAAGTGTTTGGTCATTAGTGTGTTTGTTTATATGAAGGGTTCTTATTATCTACCTTTGCACAGTTAAGGGGCTGTATAGGGAGACAATGGCAGTCAAAATATGAAAATATTCACTGAAGGTCCCTACTTACACATTCCTTCTCACTAAACACTAGTGACTGTCGTAGCACATTGGCTCAAGGACACGGTCTTTCTTAGTGGTCGATGGAATGTTTTGAGTGCAAATTCAGCTCAGATCGATAGCAAAGTGAAATTTTGAGTCTTTGAAAAAAAAGTTCAGCCTTTCATGAAACTGAAAACAGTGATGATGTGTAACTGCTCAGTTTACATACATCAAGGCCAATACCAAATGACTATATGGCAATTAAAGGAACAAAAGTAAGATCAGAAAGGGTGGTTCTGACGGGTGCTTCAAAAAAGTAATTATTCGAATATCATTAAGTTAAGAGAGTCCCTTTGGCAAAGTGATAAAGTCTGAAAATTTTTGCAAGGAGGACCTCTTACACTTGTTCTATAAATAGGTAAACATCAAATGAAAGACTGTACAGTTTGTCAGAAATATCCTCCGGAATCATCACTTGAGTCATTTAATCTTATTAATTATGAAATAAAACTTATTAATAAAATAGTTTTCATTTCATGTTTTTAAGATGAAGAGCCAAACTTTTTTTCCCTATTTGAAATTTTGATCCTCTTTTAAGTAGATTCACTTTAAGTTGCCTTTTTTGTAACTGATTATGTCTCTGGACAGCAATTATATTAATATTGACATTTACAAAGCGGGCTGATAAACCAACCTAGAATTTTCTTTGTATATATCCAACGTTAAAGAGATGAACCGAAATATACCAACTCTTTCATTTATTCTGTTAGTGTTTTAATGAAATCTTGTTCTATAAGTAAAAAGGACAGCATTAAATAAGTGGTATTCTTCAGCATGTGTTAATAATATTTCAAACCTTTTTAATGTTCAATGTTTTTGTCTCCCACAGGCCAAAAACAGAGAACTACTTAAACAGGTTGCAGCATTGTCAAAGGGTAAAAAGTTTGACAAAAGTGGAAGCATACTAACATCCCCTTGAAAAAGTAGTTATTCATTTACTGTTTCTGCTGAAAATGTAAATTTGAAAAAAGTTCTGTGAAGCCCTTAAATTCTGTGTAGTGGAAAACTATTTTTGCACACCAAATGAATTGGCGTGTTTCCTATTCACTTTTGTAACTGATATACAGCGTTTTTTAAGTTGTAAAACATTCAAATAAAACTTCAACTGGTTTGAAGTAACTTTTTAATTATTTGATATCCAGGAACTTTTTTGCCAGCAATAGTATTAAACAGTTGTAAAGGAGTGCATGAGTAGTGCTCTTTATAAAATGCAACATGCAATAATAGGGTAGGTATGGTTGTAAGAAGTCAGAGCAGCAGGGTTTTGGGTTTGTTTGTTTTTTGTTTTACACTATGCTAACTTCAGATTAACAGTTTTCAATTTAGAAATACAAAAACTTTTAAACAAGGAAAATGGTGAACACTGGTTTTTTGGTAATTGTTTTTACTTTGCATCAACATGAATTTAGGACAGAATCATGGTGCTTTTATTAAATGAACTTCAGAGTATATGTAAATATGTTTTTAAAAGTTACATCATTAACATTAGTTAGTAAACTAGTATTTTCATTATTGGTATAGGAATTAATGTTTATTGTACAGTATCCAAGGTAAAATGTGTTTTGTTTTGTAAAAACTACTGTAGATTTTTACTTACAAGTGCCTTTTTGCCACCTAATGTTTTATTTATAGGAATACTGATCTTTTGTACATAGTTTGTTTTAAAATCATGTTTAATAAATGTTTGTATATAAACGTATATGTACAGAAGCCTATTTCAAAAGGAAATCAGAGTTGCTAGTAAAATGTTTGAGGTTGCATTAAGAACTGATAATGCACATAGACTTTACGTGATTTTGTGGTTTGTTTCTGTGTGATGTGGGAAGCTGTTGGTCATTGAATTCATTTAATTATGTCAAAATACTTCCCCAAAGATTTAATTTTAAATCACTTCTGATAGAGTAATTTTATTTTTTATGTCATATGGCTTCATATTCATATTTTGTGAGTTACATGTTTTGCTTTATTTTTCTTTTATAAAAATTTATAAATTTTCTGCAGTGATCCATGTATCTGCTTTCCCTATAATATGTGGTTATCTAAGTTAATATTTATGTACACCATACTTAATTTGTAAGTTTAAAGCAAATCTGGAAAAAATTAAATAACTTTTAAGTCAATCTGTGATTATCTTTGAATAGATTGGAATCTACTGTAAGATTCAGGCACTATTTATAAGAAAATTATATCAGAGTCTTTAAAATTGTCTATAAAAGGTTAAGGTAGGGTGAGATAGGTTATGTGAAGTTATTGACTAATTACATTCTGATCTAGTGGTTTTCAGCCTGTAATGGAATTTAATGCCAGTTCAGACTTTTATTTCAATTTTAAAGCTTCAAGCATTGCTAGATATACTGTATAGAGTGGAAGAGTTCCTTCTCATAGGAGTTTATGGGTAAGGATAAATTTGTTTCAAGTAAACTGTTATTAAATTTATCAGGTTTGAAGATTTTGTTTTTAAACAAGCATTGATTATGAATGTCATATCGAAGATTGTCTTTCCTCAGAACACAGGGTGATTGTAATAATTGGTTTTAACATGAGTCATGTTTTAGTAGATTATTCCTATTAGTTATTCATCATAAAGTGGTTTCAAATAACTCTTTGTTCAGTTTGGAAACATAATCTAGGGTAATTTTCAAGTGATAACAGAAGATTGAGTCAGTCAGACTTGGAAAAATTAAACCAGTTTATTTTTATGAGATCTTCATGCAATAATCTTGCTAAATTTAGTACTCGAAGCAATGACAGATAATGTCTTCTTAACACAGGTTTTAATGTTTGCAGGGTTTGCTAAATTCATAAGATAGTCGTTACCTTTCTTTAAAATTTATAATTTTTTATATTCTGGTTTCATAGCCATTTGTCAATCCACAGTGATCATTATGGTTTTAAAATAAATTATGTAATAGTTCTTATACCTTGTTGGAGCTGCTACAAAAGAAAGGTGCCCCTTCCCCCTTTTTTAGGTAACAGATTAAAAATTGAAAATCTAAATACTTAAGCTTTGTAAATTCCAAGGCTGAAACCTTTTAGGGGCTTCACAGTATTTAGTCCTAATTAAATACCCTCTCCTTTTTTACATGCCCTTATTTTATAACTTAATTTTTTTGCAATTGTATAAACTAGTAATTGAGTCTCAGTCCTGGATCTGTAGTGTATTGACATAAATTGCTGATATTCTTTAAATGTGGACCTGTAAGGAGATACTATGGTGTGCCGTATTGTGCTTTTTAGCCTGTTTTCAGCTATTAATTAGCATTACCAGTGAGGGTCATTTTGGCTCAAGTTATTTATGTATTAATAGCTTGTGAATATTGCAGTCCTTTTTAGATTGTATTGGTCTAAATATGCATTCTGCAGTGAACCTGTTAAGCTGTTCACATGTATAGACTATTGAAATACTGTACTTGTACACATCTGACTTGACATTTTGTACTTTTTTCTAAATCCAATATTTCACAATAAAACTTGTCAAAAGCTTTGTATTAGCTTCCTATCGCTGCTATAATAAATTACCACAAACTTGGTGGCTTAAAACAGCACCGATTAACTCTCTTAAGGCTCTGGAGGCGAGAAGTGCAAAATCAGTTTCACTGGGCTAAGGGCAAGGTACTGGCAGGGCTGGTTCCTTTTGGAGGCTAGAGGAGAGAATCCATTTCCTTGCCTTTTCCAGCTTCTGGAGCTACATTCCTTGCAATCTGTGGCTCTTTGCCCCTTCCTCCATCTTCAAAGCCTAAAATGTAGCGTCTTCAAGTCTCTCTCTTTGGTTGTGGTGTCTCCCTCTGCTCCCTGTTATAAGGACCTTATAAGGACGTCATTGGGCTCACCCGGATGATGAAGATAGTATCCCCATCTCAAATCCTTAGTCATATCTACAAACTCCCTTTTGTCATGTAGGGTAGCGTATTCACAGGTTCCAGGGATTCAGACGTGGACATCTTGGGGGAGACCATTATTGAGCCTAACATAAACCTCATCTGCATTTTCCTGTTATAAGGCCCTAAAACACAGATGTGAGAGAATTGGCTCAGGCCCAACAGAAACTTTATTTTCCTATCTGTTGATTTGAACTGCTTTCGTGAAATAGTTATTTTCCTGAGGAAGAAAAGTGTGTAAATTTTTATTGAGCCATTTCAAAGCAACAATAAAACAAATCAAGCTATGTAAGTTTCTGCAAGCTTTGGAACATGACTATGACTAGAACCGTGCTCGATTGTGTGATAAGATAAAAGTTGAAGACGTGATTCTTTATAGTCTAGTTGGGGAGACAATATGTCCCCAACATGAGACTGAGAAGACATGAAAAAAAAATCTGGAATTTAATTTTGGTGTTATGTTGCAATAAAAAGCAAGTAGGTTTTAGCAAAGGCATTCCAAGAATTGTGGGAAAGGTTATTCTAAGTCATTGCTTTCTCAGACTTGAGTATGCATCAGTCATGGGGAGAGGGGCTTCTTAAACACATGTTGCTGGGCCTCAGCCCCCCTTTCTTGAGTTCCTAGGTCTGGGATGGGGCCCAAGAATTTGCATTTCTAGGGTCCCAGGTAATGCTGATGCTTCTGGCTCAGATCCCAGACTTTGAGAACCAGTGGTATATTTTTTAAAAAAGGCATGAGAAGGTTTAAGGGATAATGAAGACATTTTGGGGAGAATTGGGGGGTGAACTTGGAAAAGTTATTTGGAGCCTCATTTTAAAGGCAGTTTGGGTAGTCTTTTTTTGGAAAGGGAGTGATGTAAGACCATATAATTTTACACTTTAAGAAGACTAGGGGGGCCAGCCCCGTGGCTTAGCGATTAAGTGCGCGTGCTCTGCTGCTGGTGGCCCAGGTTCGGATCCTGGGCGCGCACCGACGCATCGCTTGTCCGGCCATGCTGAGGCCGCATCCCACATACAGCAACTAGAGGAGTGTGCAACTATGACGTACAACTGTCTAGTAGGGCTTTGGGGAGAAAAGGGGGAAAAAAAGGAGGATTGGCAATAGATGTTAGCTCAGGGACAGTCTTCCTCAGCAAAAAGAGGAGGATTGGCATGGATGTTAGCTCAGGGCTGATCTTCTCACACACAGAAAAAAAAGACTAGAAAATGTAGGAACCATTTTCTCCAACTGCTTTATTTTATAGCCAAGGAAACAGAGCAGGAAAGGATAAATGTGTTAAGTATTGACTTTATCAAAGTCCTGCCGTTCTCCAAGAAGAATTTGGGGAGTTGGGTTTAAGTGACTTGTCCTAGCCAGTTTGCTACACAAATGAAAATCAGTTTTAAGGAGGTAGGCATATAGTCGTCATAGCAGCCATAGCTAAGAGGTTGAGGATAATGAGAAAAGTCCGTTGGATATGACAAGCTTATGGGCAGAGCAAAATCTCAATTCTCAACAATGCCTTGACATATAAGGTGCAGAATTTGGTTTTTAATTGACGAGATGGTAGACGACTCAAGCCCAGTGTTTTTTCTCTCATGTTTAATGCTGATATGACTGCATTAGCAATATGGAGTGCTGGTCACCGCTTCTCAGAAAGATATTAATAATCTGAGAAGTTATATGATTAGGGGGTTGGACTGTATTTTGTATTTTGACTAAAAAGATTCATGTTTCTAAAATATAGAAGAAAAAGACCAACAACTTTGTAGAAAACTGGGCCAGAGGGATGAATAGACAGAGACAGTTCATAGGAAAAATGCAAGTGATTCTTTTGTGTGTGTGTGTGAGGAAGATCAGCCCTGAGCTAACATCCATGCTAATCCTCCTCTTTTTGCTGAGGAAGACTGGTTCTGAGCTAACATCTATTGCCAATCCTCCTCCTTTTTTTTTTCCCCCCCAAAGCCCCAGTAGATAGTCGTACGTCATAGTTGCACATGCTTCTAGTTGCTGTATGTAGGACGCGGCCTCAGCATGGCCGGAGAAGCGGTGCGTCGGGGCGCGCCCGGGACCGAACCCGGGCTGCCAGTAGCGGAGCACGCGCACTTAACCGCTAAGCCACGGGGCCGGCCCGCAAGTGATTCTTAACCGTGTGAAAAGATGGTCAACCGCACTCGTAATAAGAAAAATGAAAAGTATATGGAGTCACCGTTTCTTACTTATTGATTTGCAGAATTTCAAATCTGACAACATACTTTGTTGACAAGATTGTGGGGAAACAGATACTCGCATACATTCCTGATGGTCATTGCAAAGTAGTCCCTACCGAGGTAAATTTTGTCAATAACTGGCAAAATCACATGCATTTATGCTTTGACCTAGCAATTCAATTTCTAGGAATCTGTCCCAAACACACACTTAAAAAGTGAAAAGACATATGCACAATGTTATTGCAAAATTATTTTTAATAGCAGACATCAGAAAACAATTGGTTAAAATTGGTTAAAAAACTGTTGTCCGTCCATACAATGGGTACTATGTAGCTGTAAAAAATAACTCAGTTACTACTCTGTGATACATTGTTAATTGAGAAAAGCAAACTAGAGACAGGTGTGTTAGATAGCATGTTACTGTTTAAAAAGGGTAGGGCTGCACACACACAGGCATACCCCTACACAAATGTATTTACTTAAATTTTTTTAAATTGAAGGTTTAATCATAATTAAAAAAAAAGGTTACCAATAAGGGGCAGGGGCCAGAAAATAGGTTGGAGGGGACAATGTTAGAAGGCAGAGTTCTTTGAATATACCATATTTTGTTGATTTGACTTTGGAGTCATTTAAATACTTTTTAAAAATTATAAAATAATCTTTAAAAAAAAATGAAACAAATGTTCCTAAATATATATCCAGCTGGTACCACAACCACACAGAGAAGAACTATTCTTACTGCTATAAAATGCAGTAATTTGTACCTTCCTAATGGGATATGCCCTAAAGTAAGAAACAACTGCAAAAATCGTCTTACGCTGTTGACAATAATCATATTGTTGGTGGCAGTGTTAGTATTGTTATTCTGAGATTGTTGTGTGGCATAAAATACTGTGGGATAAGGCAAGTGAATAATAATGTGATATTCTAATTCTCTCATTCCATTTGTTGCTTAGGACTGGGATTCTGTGCTAAAGAGAAAGGAGATATAAATATACGTTTAGTAAAATCTGTGTAGTCCTGTTTTTAATTGGAATTATCAGTAAAAACTCAAGATATTTTATCTAAGAAAAAATAGACATATTGAGCAGGAAAATTATGAGATGAGCCTGCAACATATTGTCATGCCAGATAGCAAGGATGCTATCAAGGACTATTTAGTATGCTCTCAAAAGGACTCATGATACAATCTGAAGATAGCACAATTTGAACAATCAATATAGAAAATAACTACAATGAGTTGAAACATTGAATATGTTTAAATACATGAGTTCAAAATGATGCTAAATAAAGAGACAAACACTACATAAAAACCAAAGCACTAATTGCTTTCCATTGGAGGATGCTAGTGAGCTAACTCCTTATTTTGAAAACTGACAAATAAGCAGAAAAGAATTCAATATTTCCTATGGTTCCTATGCAAACAGTACCTCTGGGTAGGTAAGTAGTAGGACAGTGATAGTTTCTTTTAAAAAAGCATTCCAGTTAATAAGTGAAAAAGAAATAATGGAATTGCAATATCACCATTTTGCAACTTCTAATGAATTCATGGAGATAAAAAAGACTTGGTTATGCTATCAGTTAGCTGCTAAAAGTACACAAAGAGACACATTCCTAACATCATATGCTTTCTGATGGAGGAACACACCGCTACCCTTAGAGTAGTTTTCCCAAAAAGAATCAAACCTAAATCTGATCAAGCATCTACCAACTTATAGGAAATAGAACAGAAAATCATGTTGAATGACACCGAAGGGATGCACTTGGCATGATTGTTTCTTCAATAAGTTGCAAGGAAAAAAAAAAAGTGATGGAGGGGGAATCTACAGAGTGAGAGGTACTTAGGGGATATGAACCAATCACGATGTGTGGACCTGATTTGGATCTTGAATCAAAGAAACTTAAGAATTAAAAAATTTTTATCACGACGCAACTAGAAATTTGAATACTGACTGGTTATTTAATATTAAGGAATTATTGTTAACTTTTAGGTGTGATAATGGTATTATTGCAGCTATGTTTAATTTTTTATTGAGATATAATTGACTTATATTAGTTTCAAGTGTACAACATGATGATTCAATATTTGTATATATTGCAAATATGTTTAATTTTTTAAAGAGCCCTAAAGACATCTACTAAAATACTAACAACGAAATGGCATGATGTTTGGTATTTGATTCAAAATAATATAGGGAGGGAGGTGGATGGGAATATAAATGAAACAGGGTTGGCTGTGAGTTGTTAATTATTGGAAGTGAGTAATTGCTATATGATAGTTCATTGTACTATTCAGTTCAACTTTGTGTAAGCTTAAGTTTTTTTCATAATAAAAAGTAACACCATCACCACTACCATCATCACCTCTGCCAAATTATAGCTCACCTTAAACAACACATGCTCACTGAAAAAAAATAGGGGACAATACAAAAAAAGTGGAAATAAGGGAAAAAAAGACCACCCACAAATCTATCACCTGGGGACATTCATGTCTCTGTTTTGTACGTTTTCTTCCAGCATTCTCTGTGAGTAATGGCTATGATCACGCCACACACCATATGTAATTTTGATTTCTGTTTCCATCCTTCCTTTCTCCCCCCACCTCCATAACAAAAGCAGCCCCTACATTATAAAAAACTATTTATAGTAATTTCATAGCCATCCACGTGAGGCACTAGAGTCTAGTATTTGAGACCACTAGCTTTGGAGTCAAATCTGGTTTCAAATCCAGCTCTGCCATTTGCTAGCTGGGTGTTTTGGGGGTATATTTATTAATATCTCTGGGTCTCAGTTCCCTCATCTGTCATTAATATTTTATAGAGTTGTTAATGGCTGTTAAATAAGGTAAAGTACTAGATATATTAATTACTTTATATACTCCTTGGCACATAGTAGGTTTACAAATGATTAGGTAATTGTTTCATTTATTTAATCAACTAAAAATCTTTAATAACATGAAAGGCAACTGTGCCTTTTCAGCTTTCAAGCATGTCTCTTGATGGGTCTGTTGACAAAAGAGTATTAGTGTTGGTTAATGTCTTCATAGTAATTAGCCATGGAACTAATTTTCTTTTATCAAATAAAATCTGATCAGGAGTCCCAATACATAAAACAAAAGCTGAGACACTTTGGTTAAAGTCAAGGCAAGGATGGTATCCTTTTCATAGTAGGATCCAACACAGCAGATGTTGGTGGCTAAAAGTCCTTGATAATGCCACATAATTTAAACATATTGGTGATTTGAATTATGACTGAGTTATTGCTAATTTTGGATTAATTGAGAACCTCAATGAGTTGTCATCTTATTGTACAGATATTTTTATTTCAGAGCGGTGAATTTCCTGTTAATTGAATATGTATTATGTAATATGTGCCAGTTACCGTGCTACTTGCTACAAAGATGCAAAGATAGATCTTCATTCTCCGGAGCTCACAATCTAGAAGAGACAGCCAGGTAAATAAATTATTGCAGAAACTATGATAAATTACAGATGTTCACAAATGATAACATTAAGAAGGGAGATACTAAGATGAAACCATTTGGTATAAGAAGGAAAACTATGTGCAAAGGCCCATGACTTCCAGAACATCACGCTTGCCTCCTTTTTTCCACCTTTTCTTGTTGCTTCTCAGTTTCTTTTGTTAGTTCCTTCTCATATCCCTTACATCAAATAGTTGGAGTTGCTCAGGGCTCAGCCCTTTTATCTATATCTGTATCTATATCTATCTAACTAGCTATTATCATCTATCTATCATCTATCTATCTATCTATCTATCTATCTATCTATCTATCTATCTATCTATCTATCTATCTATCATCTATCATTATCTATCTATCATCTATCTATCTATCTATCATCTATCATTATCTATCATCTATCGATCTATCGATCTATCATCTATCATTATCTATCTATCTATCATCTATCTATCTATCTATCTGTCTGTCTGTCTATCTATCTATCTATCTATCTATCTATCTATCTATCTATCTAAGCATCTAAGCTAGATAAGCTCAATAAATATTATCTGTAAGATAATGACTCCCAAATTGATAGCAGCAGCCTGGAGTTCTCTTGTAATTTCCAGACTATATATCCACTGCAACTTAGTATCTCCATTTAGGTGTCTAAAAAGGCTCTCAAACGTAGCATGTCCACAATTGGCATCCTGACCTACACAACCCCCCCAAGTCCAAACAAACAAATCCAGAGCCAGCTTCTCTTCTGTCTTCCCATCTCAGTTAATGGCAACTCAGTTCTAGCTGTTCAGGCTAAAATTCTAGGTGTCATCCTTGAATACTCTCTCTCTATCACTCCATATTTGTCCTTTCAAAATTTCTGTCAGCTCTAACTTCAAAATATATCCAGAATTTGACCACTTTTCACCATTTCTGCTCCTAACTGGTATTTCTGTTACCTGTAGGCTATTCTCCACAGAGAAGTAGAGAGTGATCCTGTTAAAAGATGTCATATCCTGTCATTATTCTATTCCAGTGGTTCTCCACTGGGTGTTATTTTGCTCTCCTGGGGACATTTGGCAATGTCTGGAGACATTTTTGATCATCATAACTGGTGGTGGTAGTGGGGAGGGGTTTGCTACCTGATAACTAAGTAGAGGCCAGGGGTGCTGCTAAACATCCTACAATGCACAGAACAACCACCCCTAACAAAGAACTGTCTAACCTAAAATGTCTATGGTGCCGTGGTTGAGAAACACTGCTCCACTCAAAACCCTGAAATGGTTTTACATCTCAACTGTTACAATGGCCTAATAAACCTTGACTTTAACACAAGTCTTTCTACCACACTGCATCTTAAATGGCTCATCAATGAAGCAGGTATTACTCTCTTTTCTTCTTTAATTCCGTGATTTAATTATTAAAGAGGAAATAAAATGTATTTAAGATTTTACCATTTTTGTTTAAATTCCTGCTATTCCCACTAGGGGGAGCGCTTCACTACTAAATAATGTCATACAGTATTTTCATTTGCTGAGCCGCTATAGGAATCACTGTGGTAAGAGCAAGCATTCTCATACCTGCTCTTTGTAACAGAAAGTTTTGATATGTATCATAGCCCATTTTCAGAAGCAGTTGATTTTTCACAATTCCAGATACAATTTTTCAGCTCAGTCAACCAATTGGCTCACAAAAAAAGAGTTTTAAAATCTGTTTGTCTTTGGATGGATTGTTTTTGAATTCAGAGGTGCTGTTTTAAAAAGAGTTGCTATAAAGGTTCTGTCTTGAATTTCTGTGCACATTTTTTTCTCTCTAAAACCAGTCTTACTGATGCACCAGGTATGACGTTTGTTTGGTCCTTCTTCCTTCTCCATGTGAGGGAGTTCCTGTACCCACTACCCTCAGGGGCAACATAATGGGTCAGGGAACCAGCAGTCCTAAGTCAGAAGCCCACCATCTCCCACTAAGCTATGTCTCCCAGCTCAACTGCATTGCTGAGCTTGTCTATGTCAGCAGCACCCCTGGAGTCCTGTGGTTGTATCATACACAGCCTGCACAGCCATGCTAATGGCCTGAGACTTGGAGTCCCCACTGGGCTGGAATGGTATGCTCTGAGTCAGGCTATTGTATGTACTGGATGGCTCCTAAATGATCATTTCCTTGTGATTTTGCTCGTTTCTGCACATTTCATGTGACATGGGTGGTTCTTTGTGAGGGTTATTAAGGCCTCCTTTATTCATTAGTGATGGGACAGATCTGACAGGATATCCGGAACTCGTATGGATCAGACCATTTAGCTTCTATTGAAAGCCCTTCTTTTTATATTCTTAATTGTCAGTGCAGCTAGAAAAATCATTTCCTCTTTGCCCATATAACAACCAACGAAACTGCTAGCTACCTCTAACCAGGATAAGGCTTGTGAATTTTCTTTGCTGGATAAAATCACTAACTTTTTTTTTTTTTTTTTGAGTAAATGGCCAACATTATTAAGGCACGGGGCCAAATATGTTACATGTATTAGCATTCTAAATAATAAACCTGGAATGTTGCAACTTATTTCGGAGTATAATTTAGGAGACTCCCTGAAAATTAATGAACAAAACTGAAAATAATGATGGAATGCAACAGGTGTGAGGAGGTAACCTGAGAAGCCTAGAGTGTAGCTGGAAGGAAAGTGGGACATTAGGAAAAGTGGTGTTCACGTAGAAGTCAACAAACACCAAAGGCTAGCGTAATTACTGCATCCAACTTTTGTTCATATTAAAATGACTTTATACAAGCCTGACTTAGTCTGGGGTTATGACATAGCCATCCTACAGCTGGGTGCATTCATAGTCAAACTAATAGCCAAAACTAATAATTGGTAAAAAAAAAAAAAAAAAAAGAAATACATATATATATCATAATAATTGGTAATATATATATATCATTGAATGTGCATTCTTATTACTTTACATCATTTTCAAATTGTCTTAAGTTCTTTTCTAATATAAATTTTATTAATATAAGCTGAAGGTTTAAAAATGGCTGCAGGAATTCAGATCCTTCTTTTAGAAATCATTTCCAAGTCCCTCTCAAAAGGAATGAAAAGCATTTTATATCATGTTTTCTTTACATCACCTGTGGTTTCCTTCAACATAGCAGCACTGAGCACACAGAAGCCACAGTGCAGGCTTCTGATGTCATTGGCTGCCTGCTCCTATGGTTACCAAGATGGGCCCATGATTCCTGATCATCTGTGTCAGTAAAGTGGCCTGGTGCCCGGATTATAAATATCTGTGTGGCTGTACAGAGTAGAGGGAGAAACAGGCATTTGTCAGTATTTAGTCTCTCCTTTGGGTAACGAAATATGAGGATGTGTGATATAGATGATTTTTAAAACATAAAACACTATTCGTTTTCTGTGTTCCCTAGATAAGTGTGTTCTCAATCCACATGTCTTAAAGCACGAGAGTAAGAAAACCTTTGGGGAGCATTTGAAAGAGAGTGCAAAACAAACATATGAATTAGGAATAGGACCAAAAATTCAGCTGGTGCATACAGATCATTTGTAATAGGATATGAGGTTGAAAGTCATGACTGAGACACCAAGATACAATAGATAGCAGATACCCAAGTGAGAATGGCCACCCTTGGGGACTTATGAAGAAGAGGTAACTGAAAACCCAGCACACAATTAGTAAACCCCTCACCAACACTAAGCATCTAACAAGGTCGAGAGAGGTACCTAGGAGATTTGTTTGGAGAGAGCTGAGCTGTAAGCCCTTCCTCTCCACCCAAGGAAGACAGGTTTGGGGTGTTAACCCTGGAAAAACAGAGGATCTTCAATAAATTCACTTGAAGAGCTTGATATATTTGCTACCATTGGGGGGACATAATAGACTGGTCTCTAACTTCTCCCTGGAAAAATCTAAAATCTGATAGATACGGCTGGCTTGGCCAGCTTCTCTGATGGTACCGGCAAAGGAAGTGTGGCTGTGTCGAGATTGGTTTCCATTCTCAGAGATTATTGGGTCGAGGATGTGTGAGTAGTGTTTCCAGTTATGAGAAATGTGATTCAGCCAGCTTGGAGTTGTTTCAAATTTTACCCAAGAGGACTGCTTTGGGTGGGTAGGAGATGGGCGTTGAGGGGATTCCAGCAGAGTCTTTATTGAATAGTCAAAAAAGGAACCTGTGCTTTAAGGAGAAGCAGAGAGCCATGGGGAAGTATCTTTCCCATATGCTGAAAAGTACAATAAAAAGTTCCCAGTGGTCTGGAGGGAGATCTCGAAAGAATTTATGAAACCACCACCTCTGCCACAGCCACTCGTCCCAGCACAAGAGAAGAAATCAGCTCTAAACATTTGCCGAATCCAGAGTGAAGCCATCTTATAATAACATCACTAAAGTAAAAACTCCCACTCTGCTTACTGCTGTTGCATCTCCCTTCTTTGATACCAGCTGGGTATCAAAGACACCAGCAAGCTGGCGGAAGAGGACAAACACTAAGTGGAGGAAGAGAAGGATCATGACCTCCCTGCCCACTGCAAATGGCTGGTCCACAGCTGTCCTCAGTTGGAGAAGAGAAGACATTGTAACTTTAAAACTTTAAAGTTTTATTAATACATATGTGTGGTAGCTGTCTCCAAGAATTAGCCCCATGAATCACGCCTTCCAGCATTCACACCTTGTGTAGTCCTCTCCTACATTGAATCTGGGATGACCCTGTGTCTGCCTTTAACCAATAAATCCAAAAGAAGTGATGCTGTGCCAGTTCTGGGCCTTAGCCTTAAGAAGCTCTGGGAATTTCCAATTTTATGCTTTTAGGGAGTCCTTCCCATAAGAAGGCCAGCTCTGCTGCTGAAGAGACCACATGGAAAGGCCACATGAAGAGGAAAAGTCTAAGACTGCATGGAGAAGGAAAGGGGGCCAGCTGTCCCACTCAAGTTCAAGGCCAATCTTGTTTTATCTGTATTTATACCCAATTTCCCCCAATTTTCTTTTTCTTTTTCTTTTTTTTTTTTTTGAGGAAGATTAGCCCTGAGCCAACATCTGTTGCGAATCCTCCTCTTTCTCACTGAGGAAGATTGGCCCCAGGCTAACACCCGTGCCCATCTTCCTCCACCCTACATGGGACGCCACCACAGCATGGCTTGATAAGCGGTGTGTAGGTCCGAGCCCAGGATCCAAATCTGCGAATCCTGGGCCACCAAAGCAGAGCGCTCGAACTTAACTGCTACCCTACTGGGCCAGCCCTTCCCCCAATTTTCTTGAAGCAAATCCTAATCATCACGTAACTTCCTTTATAAATACTTTAGTATGTATCTCTAAATGAAAAAGATTCTTTCTAAAAGCATAACCCTTTATTCCATTGTCTTATTTAAAAGTTATCATTTCTTAATGTTATCGATTATCAGTGTTCAAATTTTTTAATAGATCATTTTTTGTTTGTTGGAATTAAGATCTATATGAGATCCATAAATTGCATTTATTGTGTCTCTTAAATCTTTTTCATTTCTAACTTCTCCTTCCATTTCCCCTCCCACACCCCACACCTCGGGGATAAGAATCTCCGAGCAGTAGATTCTAAGAAGAGCTTGTGGGACAGCCGTTACTTAGGACACTCTGACAACCAAAACTGAGCTCCAATGAGCTAACAAAACACATGCTCACACTTAAGGGGGCCCAGCATTTTGATGGGGGAAGATCAGCCGGAATAAATAATACATGCACAATGAATTAAAGCTGCTGATAGAAAGAAATGAAAATTTGAACAGAAAAATAATCAAGAATGCTTGGAGAAGTGCAAGCAAATGGGGGAAAGAGACTTTGTAGACCTGGAAAAGATGATTTCCCAACCAAACACTTCAGTAAATGGAGAGGATACTCATTGCTAAAATTGGATTAATGGCCTGGAAGAATAATGACACTAGCTCCAAAAGGCAAAGTAGAAATGATGAGAAAAGATTTTTTCTTTTTTGTAAGACAAAAGATTTAGGAGCCCTGATATGCAAAGTAATAATAATTTTAAAAGGAGTTCTAGAATAATAATTTTAAAAGAAACAGAAGGAGTAGAAACAATAATTAAATTATTGTAGAAAACTGCCCAGAGCTGGTGAAAGGATTGAGTCTGAATATTGGAAGAAATCAATGAGTGTCTAGCAGTATTGATTAAAAAATTACACATCCTGAAAAAAACTTCTGTATTCTAAGGCTAAAGAGGAAAATCTCATCAGCTTCCAGACAGAGAAAAACGGGTTTCCTGCAAAGGAAAAGGAATTAGACTTCTCATCTGTAACACTAGAAGCAACAGAGAATTAACGTCTCGCAAACTGCTTCCAGAAAAAGGCCTGCCACCCAGGAATCCTACATCTGCCATGGGTCATTCTCCTGTCGAGATGAAAGAAATTTAATTGTGGATATGCTAGTAATTAGAGAATATGTCACCCACGTTCTCCATATGAAGAAAGTGTTCTAGAACAGACACTAAACAAAGAAACTAGAAAAAAGAAAACTCAGCGTGGAGATGTAGTGGAGAGGAAACAGTGGTGAGCGATGAAGCTTGCGAGAGATATTTATCTTTAAATCTAAACAGATAATGTTAGCCTGGGATTTTTTGATATCAGGAAGTGATAAACATGGACTCTTGAAAAAAAGGGACATACAAAGATTTTAACTATCTCAGCGAAATCTAAGAGTTGGAGATGGGAAGGAGGTCGAAACAATTGCACCCCCAGAGCTTCATGGTAAATAAGCAGGCAGCAGAGGAGAGCAACAGAAGGGGAAGGAGCATATTTTGAAGGTTTGGTCTTATTGGGATCAGGAGAAAATGGAAAAATAGAACCTCTGGCGTGGCAGAAATTGATGGTATCTTTTCTTCAAATAAAATAGGAGAACATGAGTGTGATTGTGAGCAAAGGAAAGGGGAGGGAGCCATTAATGAAATCAAAGGGAGGTAGAACTTACAAAATATCAGGGAAAAACTGGACTGAAAGCAGCTTGACGAAACCAGTAAAAATAAGGAAAAGGAAAAAAGGAAGCATCATTTAAAAAAATCAACAGAGGAAAGGAGAAGTGGCAAGTAATGCGGAGTGCTTGGAGAGAAGGGAAAGCCACAAAGAAAAAGACTGTGCCACAAGGATCTAGCACGGATATTATCATGTTTATATGTAAAATTGGAAGGGTATGTATTTTTAAACTAATATTCAAGAGTTTTTTATTTTTAGAAAAAAAAACCGCTTTATGTAAATGAAGATAATTGTACAATTAAAATAATAATAATAAAGATAAACTTTAAGAAGAATATACAAAGTAAAAGCGAAATAACAACTCATGTATCCTGAACTGCAGGGAAAAGCGTAATTCAGGAACGTAATTTCTCCTGATCACTAAAGATTAATTAAGTAAAATATCTTAAACCAGTTTTTGATGAAAATTTTCAAAAAAAAAAAGTAAATATATATATAACACTTCCTGGTATTCTTAGGTAGTGACTTCTGGTAAGAATTTAACTTTTTCTAACTCAAAGATAAGACACCTCACATCAGACCTAGCACGGTGTGGCATACAGAGGCCACAAGGTGTGGTGGTTAAGAACTGAAGCTTTAGAATTAGATCCTGGTTCAAACTCAGACTCTGTCATTCTCTGGCTGTGTGACACTGGGTGAGTTACTCAACCTCTCTGAGCCTCAGTTTCATCATCGCTAAAATAGAGATCAATTACATGGTTGTTGTCAACTTTAAATGAAGCATCTAAGATGCTGATCCCATTGCCTGGAACATAGTATGTGCTCAGTAAATGGCTATTATTATTCCCTATAAAAGGCAAATGTAAGACTGAATAGGACACTGGAACCTGCTCACTTGAAAAAGTCCTTGATATCCACTTGCTTTTTAATTATTTAGCTCTTTTAAATAGAGAAGGGATATCTATGCCATTGCATAACTTGCAGAGCTGAGTTTCAGTAAATTCATGATAGAATCAAAGTCTGTTGTCATGTATAGAAAGAAATGGAGATGGGGAGTCAGGAGACCTTGAGAAAATAACTTTTTCTTTTCTACGTCTTACTTTCCTCACTTCTAAAGTGTCGTAATAATACTGCTGTAA
Source organism: Diceros bicornis minor (assembly GCF_020826845.1). Classification (NCBI taxonomy): domain Eukaryota; kingdom Metazoa; phylum Chordata; class Mammalia; order Perissodactyla; family Rhinocerotidae; genus Diceros; species Diceros bicornis. Next base: position 38,258,193 of record NC_080746.1, read on the forward strand.
CTATCAATTCCCAGGGCAGTGAGGATCAAATAAGATCATGATTATGAAAATTCCTATCCACCATAAATTGCCATCAAATATTGTTGTTATTACAGACCAGGTGGCAAATGCCTCCTTGGCAGTTGAACTGAGCTGACCCCCCTGGGGTACAGTAAACACGGCGCAGTCTGAGTTCTGCCATGCAGCTGCCAGCAGGAACAAGTCAGGTGTCCTTTCACTGAATGGCCCTCTAGACTACAAGTTCTCAGTGAGGTCCAGAGAAATCGAAAAGGGCTGCCCTTGTGTCACAGAGTCCTTCTGGTGCCCTTCACATAACAGATTCTTTCCTTCTTCCAGGCTCTATATCCTCCCAGTGCTGGGGCTTACTGCCCGGTGTTGGTGTCAAAGTCAGCTCCATCTCGAATCTTCATCGTCTGCTTTCTTTGACCCACAGCATTTGTTACTCTCTGACTGTTCTTTTTAGTCTTTCCATTTTCTCCTTTTCTTGCTCTTTCTCCCTCGTACTTTTTGTTTTGTTATTTTTGCTTTCTTACATTTGCTTTGTTTTGTTTTAATTTTCCTATGCTAATAAGTAGCTTGACTTTCCTGGCCATCAGAGACCAATGAAAGAACTTTTTGCACTTTTAATTTCCCTACGAGCGAGCCAACAGATCCAATGCAATCAGTGTAGCATTGTGAGACAAGGTGATCATGGATATGACTGAAAACTCCAGATTTGGGAAGATCTACCACGTGCCAAATGATTTTGTTGAGGCCATGGACCACCTGACACCCCGTAGTGGGGAAGGGATTTCTCCTAAAGAAAATGGATATTCTCACTGTCCATCACCTGAGGATAAGTGCTAGACCAAGGTCTAGGGGAGGGAGGGCTTTGTCTCCTCTCTGGGGCTCTGAGTCAGTTGGACATGGTCTCTGAGGAGTGGGGAGGCCTGGAGCAGCCCCAGGAGTAGGAATGAGCTGCACCAGCAAGAGCAACAGGTAAGGAGAGACCAATGCCAACAAATAATTGCTTTCCTGCAGCAGAGACAGGAGCAGCAGCAGCAATACTAGTGCAGAGGCTACGGCCTCCGGGGTAGCAGGGAGAGCCTTCGAGTCTCAAGGGCTCCTGTTTGGGTTCCACTCGGCGAAAGCAACAAGAGATAATGCAACAGACGTAAGAAAACATCTCCAGAAAGACCAGAGTTCTTACTCATTTGATCCAGTGGCAGCGTGGTTTTTTACACCTTGCCAATGGGGAGATGTTTGCACTTCAAACTGGTCAAACTCTTCATTCCTGTTGCAGACTCTTCAGAAGCCTTAGTCTGGAGGTTTTCAGGCTGCATGCTCCACAGAAGCTGCAGGAGTCTGCAAACGTAATAAAAATTCATTTAAAACATTTCAAAAACTAATAAAAAGTAAGAAGCCCACTCATGTACTTATAATAAATTTTAACACATGGGAGGTGCTATAAATTAGGATTATGATTTCAAGTAATAGAACCCAATCCTAACTAGCTGAAGCAAAAATGGGGAATTTTATTTGAAGGACTCAGGACTTTGTCATAGACCAAAGGCTGGAACGCAGCCAGGTCTCAGGAAGGAACTGGAACCAGGTGCCAAAGGTCAACAAGACTCTCTGTTTCTCATCTATGTCTGTTTCTTCATTCTTTTCTCTGAAGACCTGCTTTCTACGTTCCTCTGGCCTTGTGGCCAAAAATACACCACTTCATACCCCCGGGGTCTGTATAAATCTCCAGAGATGGACTCAACTTTCAGAACCAATTCCAAATGCTTAGGAGAGAGAATCCAATTAGCTAACTTGAGCCAAGTTTCAACTGCAGATCCAATCAACTGTGGCCAAGGGCACAGAGTCCTGCAGTATAGATATGGCTGCCGGGAGCCTATTGCTGTGGGTGAGGGCTTCTGTGTGTGCTGGCACTGGGATGCCTCTGATATGTACTACAGGGACCACAACTTACGTGTTGACTTGTGATACCTAGTTTAACTTCTTTTTGTGCCAGCTTTGGAATAAAATTTTTCTGACAGCTTTTGTATCTCTACTTAAAAAAATGTGTTATCTAGGAGATTTGGAGGCCTACTCCAGTGTTTTTGAATTCAGCTTACCGCATGAGCCCCCTCATAAAGTTGTATAAGCAAGTATGTTGCAGCAACCCCTGTCTGCTGTGCTGCACTCAATGGTGGGCACCCCTTCGATGCTTCCACTGGATGCATGGCATTTTCATGGAGAAATAGCCTGTTTTAAGAAATATGTGAATGCGTAATATGTTGTGACCCAATTATATTACAAATAGTTTTAGCATTTGTGAGTTGTGGTGCTTTCTGTCTGACTTTTAATAAGCTGAATAAGCTCAATTTTACAATGCAGTCTTCCAGTATTTTCCAGCTTACAAATATAGATAAAATATCCAAAATAAAAGTGAACCTTAAAGTTTGACTTCTACATGCAAAACACAATGAATATAGTCACGTGAAAATAGCCTCAGTATGGCAAAGCAGTTACAAGATTCTGGAGTTAACATTGCCCAAGTTCCACAGGTAGCTTTACCACTTACTAGCTGAACCTCGGGCATATTACTTAACTTTTCTGTGCCTCAGTTTCTTCATCTATGAAATGGATATAGTATCAATTTTATATGGTGGTTGTGAGGATTTAATGGGACAATACCTAGTTAGGTGCTTAAAACATTGCTTCGCATGGAGTAAGTGGCTCAATAAAACTCGGTTATGATGATCATCACCTCCTGACTACTGAGTATCACTACTACAGTTGACTACCCCCAGCCTCAGCCACGCCAGGACGTGCTCAGAGCTGGAGCCCCATCTGCTCTTGTTCATCCACCGGTATCACATCATCTAGTTTCTATCTTATGGAAATTTACCAATGAGTGTTCTACATTGATGTCCCCCTTCCTATTCTCAGCTCTTGTATGAATTTATCCCATTCTTTGCTTACTGTCATTTCAATGGGCTTCCAGAAAGAAGGAGAGGAAAGCATGTGCTTCATTTACAGTCTTGAAGAGAAGTCCTTCTGAGATTTTAAAAGACGTCGTTGGATAGCTCATAATGTTCCCAAGTATGTGCTTCTTAAAAAATTGTCCCACCAACTCACTCAACCTCAGTACTTACCAATGACAAAATGTGAACGCTTTTAGATATTGTTAGTGAGTTAACTTTGAATAAAAAAAGATTTCTTACAGTTTCCCTGTCAAACTTTTGGATCAGTTATCTTGAAGAGTATCAGGAGACTGGTGGGCAATCTGTTAAAAATGTTATGGTTTGCAATTACTTTTATCTATGAACTAGGAGTTTCTCAATATTCTGCAACCCAATAAAAATAAAGAAGTAAATTAGACACTGAGGGTGATATAATACAGCAACTACTATTCATGATTTCTATAAATCCTGATTTTATCTAAGCAAAATCTTCATTATTCATTGGTGACTTTCTGAGTAAGAATTGGCAATTTTCAATTTATTAAACTTGGTATATTGAACACATAGGTTTATATCCTCCTCCTTTTTTTTTTTTTTTGTGAGGAGATCAGCCCTGTGCTAACGTCTGCCAATCTTCCTCTTTTTTTGCTGAGGAAGACTGGCCCTGGGCTAACATCCATGCCCAACTTCCTCCACTTTATATAGGATGCCGCCACAGCATGGCTTGCCAAGCAGTGCGTCGGTGCGCACCCGGGATCTGAACCGGCGAACCCTGGGCCACTGCAGCAGAGAACGCGCACTTAACCACTTGCACCACCGAGTCAGCCCCCTATCCTCCTCCTCCTAAAACCTTATTAAAACTAAAGAAATTTAAAAGATATAGACTCAGGAAGAAAAAGATAATTCAGCGGTTGCAGGAGTTTGATACATTTTTGGGAGACAGAAAGTGGATGGAGAAGTGATGGCTGACTTAGCAGAGCAGAGTCTGCAAGAGGGGAAATTTACCCAATAGTGAGCTGGTCTCCTTCACAGAGACCTTACAAAGCTCAGAACTTGGAGGTGTCAGGTACTGTGGAAGTTGGGAATGAGGCATGGGGCTGAAGATAAGAAGATTCTTTGAAAGTCTGCAAGAAACAAAAGAAAGGTTGAGCTTGGAATGCAGCCATATCGGACATCATGTATGGCTAGAGAGAGAGGCAGGCCAGAAAACAGGGACTGAGTGAGAGTCCACGTTCAGATAACAAGACCAGCCCTCCAGCCACTTTCCCTGTTCTGCTTCTAGGTGATCAGAAGCCTGAGAATGAATAAAACAAAATACAAATACACAAGGATAGAGAAAAGGGGGTGGGAAACCACAGCAGATGTGATATGCCAACAAAAAATATTGTAGAAGAAAGAAAGCTGGCGGATTCCAACATAGCCGAGCGAAAACAGCTGAAATGCTAAGTGCCTACAAAGTGCCAACAACGAGGCTTTACTCTAAAGGGCCCAGGAAAGACTGGGAATTGGAGGTGGGGTGAGGATGGGCTCAATGAAGGAAGAGTGATTGAAGTTTAGACTGTTTGAACCCTTCTCCCACCCCCGTAAAGCCAGGCATCTGGAAATTTATTCTTCAGAAAAATTGAACCAAGAGACTCTGGACTTAGTGATGACAGTTACAGCTTGGGGTCAGAGTGAGTCACTTTACTAGAAATGGGAATTACATTAAATTCTGCACAGTGAATGGTTAAGATCTCTCAGTCCGTGTCTTTAGCTGGTCTCCCAAGTCATGGACACTCAGTGTCTTGTACTGAGGCAGAAGTTTAGAGGGATTCAGCCCTCTAAGGAAACAGGCATGACAAGAACTAGAGTGGTTATTAATGTTGTATGTAGCAAACCACCATAAAATTTAGTGGCATAAAACATAAGCCATTTTATTATGCTAATGGATTCTGTGGGTCAGTCTACCTTAAGTATCAAAACTTAGGTTAAAAGTAAAAGAATGCAAAAATACCAAGAAAAAACTAATCAAAATAAAGATAAAATGGCTGTATTAATAATAGGTAAAGGAGACTCAGAACAAAGAATAGTATCAGGATAAAGAAGGACGTAGGATCTAGGCTTCTACTTTAAGAATACGTGAGTTGTTCTCTATAGAGCAAATAAAACCTAAAGGAAACGGAAGGAAGGGAATAATAAAGATAAGAACAGAAAGGAATTAAATAGACAGTGGACTAACAGAGAAAAATCAATAAAACCGAAAGCCGACTCTTTGAAAAGATCACTAAAATTGATAAGGCTCTAGCCAGGCTGATCAGGAAAAAAAAAAAGATAGAACTTACCAAAATCAAGAATAAAAGAGGATTTATCACTCTAGATGCTGCAGTATTTAAAAGAAAATAAGGAAATATTATGAACAACTTTATGCCAAAAAATCGGCAACTTAGATAAGCATTTCTTGAAAAGCACCAATTACCAAAAGTAACACAGGTAAAAAGAAAGTATCTGAATAGCCCTATACCTATACAAGATATTACATTCAAAATTAAAAGATTTCCCACAAAGAAAACTACAGATTTGCTAGATTGTTTTATTGGTGAATTCCATCACACATTTGTGGAAGAAATAGTACAAATTCTACACAAATTTTTTGGAAAACGGCAGAGGAGGAAATACTTCCTAACTTGTTTCTTGAGGCCAGCCTTATTCTGATAACAAAACCAGGCTAAGACATTACAAGAAAACTGTTGACCCATGTCGCTCATGAACATTGATGCAAAATTACTCTACAAATTATCAGCAAATGGAATCCATTGATAAATTAAAGAAATAATACAAAATAAACAGGTAAGATTTATCCCAGGAATGCAAAGTTGGTTTACATTCAAAAATCAATTAATATCATTCACTATACTAACAGAGTAAAGAAGAAAAAATGATATGAGCATCATTAGATGCAGAAAAAGCGCTGAACAAAATACAACACATACTCATGGTAAAATATCTCAGCAAACTAGGAATAGAAGTAAACTTTTCAACCTGATAAAGGATATCTACAAAAACAAAAAACACACAGCTAACATCATACTTAATGATGAAAGACTCAATGCGAGCAACACAAGGATGTTTGGTTTTACCACGTCTATTCAACACTGCTGTGGTCCTAGTTCATGCAATAAAGCCATATATATATATATAGTGTTTATATATATATAAAATTTATTTACTCCTCATGACAACCCTCATTATCATCCCCATCTGACAGTTTAGTAACTAAGACACAGAGAGGTTAAGTAACTTGCCTAAAGTCACACAGCTACTAAGAAGCAGATCCAAGATTGAAACCCATAAAGTATGATGCAGAGTCTGTGAGTTCAATTGTTACATTATTCTATTTAGTTGTACTCTGAAGTTGTCAGCACTTCAGAACTCCTCCTCACAGGTAGAATCAAACAAAGAGAGCCTTCCTCTCTACCTTCAGATTGAGAGGTGTAAAAAAACTGCCTTTCTCAATCTCTCTCTCTCTCTCTCTCTGCAGAGGCTAACTGCCTATCACTTACTTGATCTTCTGTTTAACAAACACATGTTGAGTAACTTCTATGTGCCTGATATTATAGCCATTACTGGGGATTCAGAAATAAATAAGACGTAATTCTTGCTTCCAGAGGACTGGATATTCCTCCGAGATGACTTGGTGAAAGGCATATAATGCAAATGAGGGCTTGGAACACCTGCCACACTAGTGTAAACCAGGTATCGAGGCAGCACAACTTGCATCCATGTTATCAGGAGACTGGCTGCACTTGACTAACTGAAGGTCACACCTGGGCATCCCTGGGGGTCCTCTTAGCTTACCATTATGAGCAATCTGAAGCTATAAAATGATTAGGGTTGGCACGCTTTTAGAGGATTAATGTTCTAACAAATTGGGTGATTTTGCTCAGCTTGGCTATTGAGGATAACATATTGTGAATTTACTGAGCTTATCTGTGACCAGATTCCTCTGCAGAGTAATTGACAGTGAATGAAAATGGCTATTTATGTATTCTCAGCCATTAGATGTTGCTTTCATCTCTGATTTTGTTGGATGATGAGTCAAAATATATACTGAGATCCCTGCCCGCGGGTGGCACTTAGCATGTTCAGTTAACTAAGGCCTGTGCATGGTGCTGGTCATGAAAGGCAGATGGTGAAGGGAAGCTGTACTATTAGACTTCAGAAATAACTCACCAGCCAAATGGGGGCACATTTCTGAATTGCATCTCCTTTTTCTACGGTTTGATGGCCACTAGGGGTCTGTGTGGCCCTCAGCTATATTCACAATCCTATGGAATGTTGCCTCAAGTTTTTGCTTGGATGTTAAGAATAATCTTAAAACTCACAAAAAAAGAGTTCCTGGTGAAATACATTTAGGAAGTCCCATATTGAGCAAAGTTCAATGCGTTTCTTTGGTACAGGGTATTTCAGAGCCCTAAGTATACTTAAGTGCATTGTGAATCTCAGACAGGGAGTAATAAAATTATCAAATGTGTATAAGGAAGCGAGCATTTATTGAGCACCTATGTTCTATTTATTACATTAAATGTTTTACATAGATTACTTTATCTGATCCATATAACTATTCTATGGCATATCTTTCATTTTTGGAATGATGGCCCTGAGGCCTGGAGTGCTTAAATAACTTTGCCAAGGTCACATGAATAGGCGACTTTGCTGGGATTTGAACTCAAACAGTTTGGCTGCAGAACCCATACTCTTGACCACAATGCTCTGTTTTCTTCCTTTTTTTATTTTTCGTCTCTCCAAAGAATATCTTGCTCAAGCAGAATCCCACAGATCACACTTTGAGAAAGGCATTTCTAGGATAAAGATATCAGGTATTGCTGGGACGTGCCCCAGCTCAGGGTCAACAGATTAATGATATAGTGGAAACAAGGAAACACAGAGCCAGGGTTTGACTTTTTTCAACTCACTCTAGCCTGATCCTATTCCCTAGAGTACCAAGTAAATGAATAACTCCTGGACTTTTGATTAAGAGTTGACTCCCCATTTTCCTAAGCATTGAAATTGCCTTGTGCTTATCTAGGTCATTCTTCACATATCCATTCAAGCATCACCAAGACCCTGACAATATCATTTCATTAAGCTCACTCATTTTTTTTTTATTGATGTCATCATAGTTTATAACTTTGTGAAATTTTAGTTGTACATTATTGTTTGTCGGTCACCATGTAAATGTGCCCCTTCACCCCTTGTGCCCATCCCCTAACCCACTTCCCCCTGGTAACCACCAAACTATTCTCTCTCTCTCTGTTAGTTTATCTTCCACATATGAGTGAAGTCATGCGGTGTTTGTCTTTCTCTGTCTGGCTTAGTTCGCTTAACATAATACCCTCCAAGTCCATCCCTGTTGTTGCAAATGGGATGATTTTGTCTTTTTTATGGCTGAGTAGTATTTCATTGTATATATATACCACATCTTCTTTATCCAATCGTCAGTCGAGGGACACTTGGGTTGCTTCCACTTCTTGGCTATAGCGAATAATGCTGCAATGAACATAGAAGTGCATAAGCCTCTTTGGATTGTTGATTTCAGCATCTTTGGATAAATACCCAGTATTGGGATAGCTGGATCATAAGGTATTTCGATTTTTAATTTTTTTGAGGAATCTCCATACTGTTTTCCATAGAGGCTGCATCAGTTTACATTCCCACCAGCAGTGAATTAGGGTTCCTGTTTCTCCACATCCTCTCCAACATTTGTGGTTTTTGGTCTTGGTGATTATAAGCTCACTCATTTTTGAGTGCATATCATGAGCTAGGCCCCATGCTAGCTGTGGCATGCAGAGCTGATTCGGGCATAGATGCAGGAATCTAACAGAGAGGTAAAACTGGCTTTGTTGGTAAGACTAATTAGAGACTGTGGTTTAGAAACAGCATCCCCAATGGACTGCCTGAGACTCTACTCCTGAGTTAGGCAGACTTATTTACCCACCCAGCCCCAGAGGAGCAGTACAACCCCCTCACTCTCCAGCCTATCCCATACACTTACTCCATGGCAGTGACAGAGAATCCAGGTCTCCTGAGGGCAGCCAGGGTCCGAAAGGAGAGGTAATGGGGCTGAGTCGAGCATGTGTGATTTCTTCTCCCACATTTCCCAATGAAGTAAGCAGCCCAGAGAGGAGTGAGAGAGGGCTTGGAGAGATGTTGGAAGTTCCTCCCACGTTTTTTGTTCTGAGGAGACTAGACATTCCTACTCCTCTCTGGCTGGAAACAAGTAGTGGGGAAGTAAGGGTTCTCCCATTCCAGATGCTAGTGACAGGAGATAAAACAAGTAAATGCATATAGTCTCTCAAGGAGCTCAGAGGACAGTGGGAAGAGACAGGCAGACAAATAGACAAACGAAACTGTGAAATAAAAGTATGCATGAGGAGGGGATAAAGCAGAAAGTTATAGGAGAGGTATGGTCCAAATTTCCACCACTTTAACAAAATCCATATTGTTTCTTTCCCTCTGTCAGGATTACATTTTCATGTATTAATGTTTATCATTCATTCATTCATCATACATATATTGAGTACTAATGTGTATTGAGCCCTGGAGATACAATGTTGAATCAGATGAAGCCAGGACCACCCTCCCTCTTTAAAAAAATTCACTTTACTTGGATTAAGTAACTGTGTGTGGACTAATTTTTTGCCAACCATTGGTTTACTGGTTATGTGGAAAGTCCTCAAGGTAATGCCACCTAGGGGTCAAGCTTTCGGTGGGGGACGTATGTAGCGCAGGTCAGGGCCACCATCAGCACTACACATTGGAAGGGAGGAGAAGAAGGGAAGTACAGTAATAAATGGGTTAAGAACCTCAGAAACGAGTTGTGACGGGGCTCCTGCCCAGCCTTCACTTGCTTCGCAGTTTTGCCCAGAGTCAGTATGTCTTTTATTAAGATAGTCTTGTACTCATGGAAGTTCAAATGGGGTCCAGAGAATCAAATGAGTGTCTTAGAATTGAGTTGGTAAAACACTGCGAGTGGTGGGACTCTTCTGACGTCAAAGGACAAAAACCGGTAATTATTCTATTTGTGAAGGGGAGATGGAAAGACAGAGAAGCCAAATTAGCTCTAATAAAATATAATGGCTATAAAAACCAGAGTATCCTAATATGTCGTTCCACACAATCAGACCTGGAAATTAAAAGAGTAAAAACGACTATGTAAAATTCCATTACTTGCTTGAATGGGAAAGGAACAAATCTATTACTTGCCAGTATGAGACCTTGTTCCAGAGGAAAGGATGTGTGTCTTCACAGAATCCTCACTTTTGTTTTTTAAAGTTTTTTTTTTTTTGAGGAAGATTGGCCCCACGCTAACATCTGTTACCAATCATCCTCTTTTTCTTTTTTTTTCTCCCCAAAGCCCCAGTACATAGTTGTGTATCATAGTTATAGAGTTGTGGCTCTTCTATGTGGGATGCTGGGTCAGCATGGCTTGATGAGTGGTGAGTAGGTCGACGCCCAGGGTCCGAACTGGTGAACCCCGGGCCACCGAAGCGGAACGCATGAATTTAGCCCCTGCGCTACTGGGTCGGCCCTCCTCATTCTTTTGAAAGCTAACTGTTGAGAGGAAAGGGGAGAATTTTCTACTCCTCTCCCCAAACCCAACTCAGCAGTCTTTATCCTGCTGACTCTGCTCTACAGTTCATTTTTAATCCATAACAGTTATGACAACACATTATATAATTTACCTCTTTATTATATTTCTTATTTATTGTCCGTCTCCTCCACTAGAATATCAGCTCACAAGGACAGGGAACTTTGTTCATTCCTTAATGTATTCCAAGTGCCTAGAAGAGTGCAAGGCAGTTGTGGGTCTTTCAATACTCGTTGCATGCTAAATTCTTTGCCAAATTCCTCTAAGGGACCAAAATGGAGGTAGCTTCACGAAAAAAAGAAAAAGTAGTTTATGAAAAATGGTCCTTTGAAAAGAAGAGCAAATGGATTGTAATAGGTCATCCTCGGGTTCTGAATTAGAGAGGAGCTGAATCGAGCTGAAGCCGGAACTTGGTGATGTGGTTAGACAAACGCTTCCCAGGAGGCATTTAAATAGGAAAACTGCTGCCAGAAACTTGCACTTACAAAACTACTTTTTTCCCACCCCCTCTGTCAATTATAACAGTGCCCAGGTGATCTTCACTTTTTTCCTCTTATTATTAAGTCCGCTGTTTTATAGAAAATCATTGGTTAGCTCGTTTAATGGCTTACCAGACCCAGGTGAGCCCCACACATCTGGAATATTTAGGGCCGTAAAGATTCGGTAACACAGCTGGGTGCCATAAGTGAGCTTGACGGGTCTCCATTCAGCTGCTGCAATTGAGAAGGCATTGAAAATTGTCTGTCTTGTTCCTTCTCTAATCCTGTAATTGTTTTCTCTTCTGAAGACTGAGTTAATTATACATTGGCTATTTTAGGTTGCTTCTAACTGCATAATATTTATGTTCCATGTTTTTTCATCTGATAAAAGGGAGGTTCATTCTTGGGTCCCTGAAATAAAAAGGAAAGCAACAATAGCCAACATTTGTGCAGTAATGGTCACCAACTTTATTTCATGAGATCATCACAATGACCCTGTGGAGTGGTGTCATGAACTGTAACTATTTTATTTGAAATGCGCTGAGGCTCAGAGTCGTCACGTTGTTTGTCCAAAAGATGCACAGCTAGGAAGGTACTCCAGGTGGTACTCAGACCCGTGTCCTGAAACTCAAATTCCTGGTCGCTCTCTCCTCCTCATAAGTCATCATAGTACTTATGCAACAATGGCCTAATTGTTAGTCTTGTCATAAGATTCTGCCTAGTAAATTATAGACTTCAGAAGTATATGAACCCTTGAACTTTACAGGCACAATCTTTTTTTCAGACTAATTTTTTTTATTGTTGAAATAACTTGAAAAACAAATGTTGTCTTCTAATTTTATTTACTAGTTTTATTTCTCTAAAAATATACAAACCTTTGAGATTAATATCAAGAAAGATCTGAGCCATTATTGTTAGTCTTTTTTTTTTTCCATGCTTCTGCTGCAACTTGAGTAGCCAGAAATAACATGGAAACTTCTAACCTCCTTTTTTTACCTCACTATCATCAATCTCTATGCCATTAAGAGGCCGAGAGAAGAGGATTGTTGTGTGATGGAATCCAACAAGATCCCCTTTTCCAAGCTCTGCTTGAGTATTGATTTATCCTAATGATGTTTTACCATTAGGTAGTTTGTCCTTCCTTCCTCCCTTCCTCCCTCTGTCCCTCCCTTCTTTCCTCCCTCCCTCCCTCCCTCCCTCCCTTCCTTCCTTCCTTCCTTCCTTCCTCTATTTCTTTCTTTCTCTCTCTCCTTCCTTCCTTTCGTTCTTTCTTTTCTTTCTTTCACAGAGCATAAGGCATTTACCCTTGCTTATGGTAATACATGCTTTTTGAAATGTTCTGAAATAGCACCATACAGAGAATTATCTACTCTGATAGAAATTGTTGAACGTCTTCCAAATTCTGCAGCTTTGGCACAGTGCTGATTGCTGCCCTCTCCCTTCTCCTGCTTGAGCAGGCTGATCCCTGCAGGCTGTTTCCCAGGTTCATGTGTCAGCAGGCCTCTGCCTCAGTGTGGCCCATAGGAAGCCCTGCAGGAGATTGGAGGGTGAGAGAAATGAAGATGCTAGGGTATCTCTCTTTGTTCATCTCTTTCTTGTGGGTATCTCTGCCTGGGCTATGTTTTCCATGACACCAGCTCCTGTCTGACAGGCCTGTCATGAAGCCAGCTTCTGCTGAGTGACCCTGGCACCTGGGTCCTGGTAACGTTGCTTCTTCCCTTTATCTTTCAGCCTAGGATTAGCAGTGGTTCCCTGATATTGCTAATTTCTGGATTCCCTCTCGCCATTCTATGTGGCTTCTCAGCTCCTTTATCACCTGTATAACCAACTTCCTGCATTATGTATCTTCTGTCGTAAGTACTTTAAGTGGATTGTGTTTTCCTGGTCATACCCAGACCAAAACAGGCACTGGTAATCACTTCAAGGTTTCTGAGACAAGCAGCTTTGTTAAAATGCGATAGTAACAACCATTGACTTACTTATTGAGAGATTCTGCTTACATTCTGAATGACTTCACGTTCACTTTACCAGGCCAGTAGGAAAATGAATGGGCAGTATTTTTGTATAAATCCACTGTTATTTGTAAGGCAGAGCTATCACTTTTTTTTTTTTACTTAATAAAAGCTTAACTTTTTGGAGGAGTTTTAGGTTCACAGCAAAATTGAATGGAAAGTACAGAGAGTTCCCATATAACCCCTGTCTCTACACACACCCATCAGTTCTTTTTTATTTTCTCAAAAGGCGAAGACTTAATAAATAAATAGCAATCCTAGTCCTGTTGTTCTATTTGTGAGGGTTTATATTGAGAGGGCAAATGTAGTTTTATAGAATTTTCTGCTAGGTAATATAGTAAATAATAACTACTTTTATGTAGTGAATGCTCTGAAGAGAAACACAAGCCATGAATCTATTCAGCTGAAGGAATTCTGGAAGTGGAGTCTATGAGTGCCTTCCAGGTTGGAGAAAATGGAGGAGAGGGTGGGGATGAGATTGAGTGCTGCTTGTGAGAGATGGGAGGGAAGTCTGAGACTCTCTTCATAATTAGGTGCCATGTGCTGGGGGACGAGGGATGAGGAGGGAGTTGTGTAGATACATCTAGACACACCGAAGTAGAAGCCAAGCAGGTTAACTCCTGATGGGTGAAACATTTTAGTAACTCCATCTCAAGACACACAGGCTTTTTGCACAAGAGAACACCTTGCGTTGCTGCAGAGAAACAGGTTGGGAAGTCCATGGATAGCACAGATGGGACATGAGTGAGCACTGAAATTCATTGGGAACAATTGGGCACTGCCTCAGCATCTAGGGAGACCTGAGAAGTCACATAGAGTAGAGATGACCTGGCATTTTGAGAGACACCTCAGACATTGTCCCCTTGCTTCTCACATCGTCCTTGCGTCCTGCGTTCCTTTGTTCTTTTGTTCCTTCCTTCCATTTAACAATTATTTACAAGTGTCTACTTAAGTGTCAGGCACTGTTCTAGGCAATAGTGACACATTAATAAATAAAACAAACAAGAAACCCTGGCCTTCAAAAGAAAACAGTCAATAAATATAATAAGTTATTATTATGTAGTACACTAAAAGGTGAAGAGTGCTATGGAAAAATCGAGAGCTGGTGAGAGTGCTGTGGGGGGTAGATGATAGGGTGGGATTGGTCGGAAGGTGACTTTTGGCAAAGGCTTGAGGAAGTGAAGGAGTGAGCTGTTAGATACGTAGAGGAAGAGCATTTCAGGTAAAGGGAACAGCAAGAGCACAGGCCAGAAGGCAAGAGTTGCCTTAAATTTAAACATACATCTAGCCTATGATCCAGTAATCTCACTCTTGGTATTTACCCAAAAGAAATGAAAACATATGTCCACACAAAGACTGTACACTAATGTTCATATCAGCTTTATTCATGTTAGCCCCAAACAGAGAACATCCCTAATATCCATCAACAGGAAAAATAGGCAAATAAATTGTGGTATATTCATACGCTGGATAGGTGGAATGCTACTCATCAGATAAAAAGAACTGTGAATACATGCTACAACAGGAATGACTCTCAAAAACAAAAACGTTGTGTTGAGTCAAAGAAGCCAGACACAAAAGAATATATACTATTTGATTCTGTTTATATTAAGCCTAAGAACAGGTAAAACTACTCTATGTGACAGAAATTAAAGCACTGGTTGCCTATGGGGATGGGTAGGAATTGACTGGAAAACGATCTGAGGAAACGTCCTGAGGAGATAGAGATGTTCTAGATCTTGATTTGGGTGGTGGTTACATGGGTGTAGTATAATTGTCTATGAACTGGACACTTAATATTTACACATTTTATTGTATGTAAATTATGTTTCAGTTTTTAAAGAATGTGCCTGGAGTGTTTGTTGAGGAAAAGCAGGATATCAGTGTATTTGGTGTGGAGTGAGTGAGAAGGAATGCAGATGGAGATGAGGCCAAAGATATGACAGGGGATGAAGGGTAGCATGTAAGGCCTGATAATGTTGCAGGGCCACTGGCTTTTATTTTGGACAAAATAGGGACCCTTTGCAGGATTTTGAGCAGAGTTGTGAAATGATCTGATACAGGTCTTAATAGGATCACTCTGATTGCTGTATTGATAAAGACTGTAGAAAGCAAGGCAGATCCATTAGAAGACCATTGCGATAATCTGTGCTAGAGCTAATGCTGGCTTGGATAAGGGTGGTAGCAGTGGAGGTGGTAGGGTTTGGATTCTGGATATCATTTTGAAGGTAGAGATGATGGAATTTGTGGAAAGATTGGATGTGGGATAAGAGAGGAAGAAAGGAATAAAAGTGACTCCAAATTTTGGCTGGAGCAACTGGAAGGATGGAGTTGCTGTTAGCTGACGTGGGGAAGACTGCAGGCGGAGCAGGCTTTGTGGACATGTTCAATCTGAGATGCCTACTGAACATCCAAGTAGAGATGATGAATAGGCAGTTGGATATTGGGGGTTTTAAGCATACAGAAGTTATTAAAAGCTGCCAGACTGGGTGACATCACCAAGGAATCGAGTGCGAATAGAAAAAAGGAGGGGTCCAAGGCTATGGATGTCAGCCATACTGAAGGGATTTCTAGCCTGCTCATGTAAGGCAGGAAAAGAGAAGCCATGAACAGGAAGGGGATGGAAAACTCATCATGGGCAGGTAAAGAAGAGGAGACACAGTCTCTTCTCCTTTTCTCTCCTCCCTGACTCAACATCAGAGGAGGATAGGAAGCAAGATGAAGAGGGGTGAAGAGGAGAGAAATCAACAACTCCGTTCTCCTTACTCTCCTCCCAATCTTCTAGAGTCATGAATTTATCCCACACTAGGACAAACAGAAAGGGGACTTTGGATCAAATTCGAGATTGAAGCTAAATGAACAGCACTCGGTTTTAAAGATCCACAATGTGACTATTTTAATAACTGAAAGTGGCTACAAAGTTATGGAGCCGGAATGACACCTTAAGGGAGCCTGCTACACAGCCTGGAAAACCGTATGGGCTGAAAAACGGTGTGGGTGAGAGCACAGCTAGTATCAGTTGTGGGGGGCGGAAAAACGTTTTAATGTTTACAACCTGTGAGCTGAGATTACTCACAAAACTGGGCGTTTCAGTGTCTGATAACTATGGGATCTGTGAGAGAGACATCTGGGCTTGAATTTGCTCACCTATAAAACAAGTAGGCTGGGAGATATGATAATCTACAAGGTCATTTCCAAATCTCAAATTCCATCATTTCATTCGAAGCACTTCAGATCAGTGGTAGCACATTGGCTGGTGCTAAGCCAACATTTTGCTAAACAGTGATTTTTTTTCTTTGAAACTGCATTCATGGTAACAGGATTTGACTATCTGAGTTGTAGTGAAACTAAAAAGCTTTTTAAATCTAGTTATTAAAATACTTTTAAGATTCTGCTTTTAAGGCAAGCATTACCAATAACAAGGAGCAATGTAATTTCTATCTATATGCAGAGCAAGCATATCAATAAAATTTCAGTTAATGCAGACACCTGCTTTATGGGTTTAATGAGAATCTAAAAATAAGAACTAATGTCCTATGTGGAGATAAACACAGATTTGTTTGACACAAAGAGTTCCCAACATTGAGGAACATATCCTTCCAACTCATGTTTTGGCCTCTTTTTGCCCTCAAACAGCTATCTTCCAGCAAACTTAATGACGGATGTGTTCCAGAAATGATTCCTGTAATTCTTCCACATTAGTGTAGAAATCAGCTAAGGTCGCAGAATGCAAATCAGTGATTTTACCATACAAAATTTATTCTAATTTTCCTCTGGGGAAAAACCTTGCAATTGAAACCCAGTGGTTTTGAGCATATTTGAGGTCCATTTTGCAACTGCAAATATACAAATATTGAACCTTAAGCAGCAACTAATGGTCATGGCATCTGTGCGATGATGTTTGTTACAAAAGAAAAAAAGCCATTTAAAATTGGCTCTTGGAATTCATTGCTATTTTGAGCAAACTTTTTTCCAAAATTTAAAGGATCAATAAAATTATAAAAAATAAGATTTCTGGGAAGCTGGGTGTATTATTCCAAAGGAAAAAAGGCCACTTCGTAAGATCTTATCTGATATGCTCAATACAGTCTTATGCCCGTGGCAGGTACTGACTAATCAGTTGACTGGGGTTTTCATAGAGACAGAGGGATCAAACATAGAAAAGGTGCATATCTCTTGTCTATTTTTTCATTTAGTAGGAACTGAGGTGAAGATGTCAACTTTAAACAGTAGTAAAATAGTAGGCTAAGATGCTAATTTCCATAAAATTAAAAAATGATTAAAAAGTATAAATTTAATAGTTCTTATCCAGAATTGTGAGGAGTCATGATGGTTTGCCTGGCTGTCATTGCACAACTTTAAACTTTTATTTATGCATACATTAAAAATTATAGAAATGCTGTTTTCTTTGAAAACAAGGAAATGTGGGTATCATATACATATATTATATATATATAAATTTATATATTTGTGTGTGAATATATATAGAGAGAGACAGAGGGGCATAAATATAAAAGGTGCCATATATATGTATATAAGCATCTATTATGCACAAGTTCTTCATGTGGTTCCTTGGAGTAAGTTGTGAGATCAGTAATGGCCCTACTTTACAGATGAGAAAACTGAGGCTCAACAAATCTAAGAAGCCTGTTTAAGGTCACGTAGCCAGTTAGTGGCAGATAAAGATTGATTCCCAATCTACTTGATTTTAAACCCATACTCTTTTTACTCTGCTTGCTTTCCTCTTTCCGCAAACCTACTGAAGAGGCAATATAAATCTACAAAAGAAATGAATGAGAGATGATTATTTCCTTTACAAATGAATTCACTCCAGAATTTTTTTCAATGATCAGTGTTTAAAATACCATTTGCCTTTATATGCAATTCATCACAGCATATAGACTTTTCAGGAATGTAAGTACTACATAATATGAGACATGTCTTTTAAAATGAATGTAATCCATGTGTCTGGGCTTCAAAAGATCTTTGTTGCTATATTCCATATGTATTCCTTCCTGACATCTTGACTAATATCATGGGTAGAATCCTTTACCGAGAATAGAAATGACACTGAAAGGATCCTATGTATGTGAAGCCTCAGGATCGTCACAAACGGCAAAGGTTTACTGAGTTCCTACAGTATGTCAGAAAGTGTTCGGGAAGGGCAGACAAATGTACAAAACAATTTCTCTCCCATCAAGTATCATAAGATAGTATGGCTCAGAGGTGACACTCAGAGAACTTTATAGACGTAGAGATAGAGAGATATATTCACATATTTCTCGTGATGTGTACACCATGTTTCCCAAGCCACATCAAGTAAGAGGTAAAAAGAAGAGAGTCAGAATAGCAGCACAAATATGTTATTTTTTTGGTTCTGCCTTGTTCACTCTAGACTCTAAAATCTTTACTGATTACTTCTGAGTTATCCTTAGAGAGTGTTTCAACATATCGCACACACCCAGACACCATCATTTTACTTCTTTCCAGCCCCAGCTTTGCTGCCTAGGGTAAGGTCTGCTGCCAGATTTCCCAATGCCAAGGAGCAGATGCTGTTGCCCAAGGCACTTGCCTTGGCTCTCCCCTGCCTCCCGCCCCCTGCTTTCCTCAGTACTAAAGCTATTTCATTGTGCCGAAGGCACTAGTGGGGGTACCTTTGGTGCAGAAATCTCATGTTGTGATCTCCACTGTCTGTGGAGAAGCCCTCTCACCCTCTTTTGTATCACACTCCTAGTATATGTGTAACTCATATCCTCAGGCTTCTCCAGTCTGTGGGTAGAAATGAAGTCACCTTAGCATAATGCCCAGAATTTGCTGGCTCCTTTGCCCTCATTTATTAAACTGCAGTAACTTACCACTCCCCACTCCTGCCCAAGTCTCTCCATTTGAGTGTGGGAATCCATCGAGAGCATCTCTGTGCATGCAGAAACAGGTCTGTTCAGACTTTTCTACCCTCTGAGTTCTCTGTGGAGCTGTCTTTTCTATACTCCAGTCTCTTTCCTCCGTGCAAAGAATGCTTAAAAATAGAGCCTTTGGGATCATGAGCCACAGACACACAATCTTGGATTCTGAGGCAGTACAGTGTCCTTGTAATAAGTTTCCATGCTTTGCTTAAGCAGGCCTAAGTTAGTGTCTGTCACTTCCAACAAAAAGAATCTTGACTGATACAAGTGTGGAAAGAAGGAGTGGTCTGTTCATCTCTGAACAATTACTTTTTCTTTTCTAAATCATTTCCATTCTTCAAAATTCCCAAGATTATCCCCAAATACTCCACCATTAGTTATATTCTACAGAGGGAGGTGCTCTCAGATTAATTAATGTTGAGGCTCAACTCGATTTTCTGATGTGATTTGTTGTTAGCGTCCATTAATTGACAAGATTTTGGATAATTTCTTTTTTTTTTATTGAGGTAACATTGGTTTATAACGTTATATAAATTTCAGTTGTACATCATTATATTTTGATTTCTGTGTAGATTACATCATGTTCACCACCCAAAGACTAATTACCATCCATCACCACACACATGTGCCTAGTCACCCCTTTTGCCCTGCTCCCTCCCCTCTTCCCCTCTGGTAACCACCAATCTAATCTATGTGTTTGTTGTTGTTGTTGTTTTTATCTTCTATTTATGAGTGAGATCATAAGGTATTTGACTTTCTCCATCTGACTTATTTCCCTTGGCATAATGCCCTCAAGGTCCATTCATGTTTTCACAAATGGCAAGATTTCATCTTCTTGATGACTGAGTAGTATTCCACTGTATATATATACCACATCTTCTTTATCCATTCATCCCTTGATGGGCACTCAGGTTGTTTCCAAGTCTTGGCTGTTGTGAATAATGCTGCAATGAACATAGGGGTGCATATATCTTTACGTATTTGTGTTTTCATGTTCTTTGGATAAATACCCAGCAGTGGGATAGCTGGATCGTATGGTAGTTCTATTCTTAATTTTGTGTGTGTGTGTGTGAGGAAGATTAGCCTTGAGCTAACATCTATTGCCAATCCTCCTCTTTTTGCCAAGGAAGACTGGCCCTGCGCTAACATCTATGCCCATCTTCCTCTACTTTACATGGGGTGCCACCACAGCATGGCTTGATAAGTGGTGCGTCAGTCCACACCCGGGATCCGAACCTGTGTACCCTGGGCCGCCCAAGCGGAGTGCGCAAACTTAACTGCTATGCCACCAGGCCAGCCCCTCTCTTCTTAATTTTTTGAGGCGTCTCCACACTATTTTCCATAGTGGCTGTACCAGTTTGCATTCCCCCCAGCAGTGTATGAGAGTTCCTCCACATCCTCTCCAACATTTGTTATTTTTTGTTAATTATAGCCATTCTGACAGATGTAAGGTGGTATCTTATTATAATTTTATATATATATATTAGGGAATTATATAATGTAATTTCCCTAATAAATAGTGATGTTGAACATCTTTTCATGTGCCTGGTGGCCGTCTGTATATCTTCTTTGGAAACGTTTTCTTCTGGTACTGCAAAGTTCAACATTCTCAGTCTCCTTAATTTATTCATTTATATTTGTTTATTTATAAACAGTTGACTTGAAAATATTCTTTTGGTAAGAAACTCTCACTGCAGCTATATTGCAAATAGTATGAACTTGACAGGCTTTACAGGAGACCTGCAATTTAGTCCTGAGTCTATCACTTATTTGCTGTATGACTTTAATTCAAGCCCTTAACGTCTCTGACATTATTTCATAATCTATAAAACAGACCAATGACATAATGTTATGAAAAGGCATTGAAAAATATGAAGCCAATAAAATGTAGGGTATTAATAACAAAAGTAGTAAACAAAAGGACATTGAGAGTTTTATCTCAGTTTCTCTATGGAAGATAGGTGTGCAAGATTTTCTTATTTGAATCTTCTCCTAAAACTTTTGGAAATACTATTTATAAAAATATTCCAAATAGTATTTGAGCTAAAATTGGTATGTAAATAATGATGATGTATTTGAATGAATAAAGATTTTTGGTATGATAAAGTATGTATTTATGAATTTATAAGAATGAGATCAAATATGTATTTCCATCAGAATCTGCTTTGTAGTCTTCTTAGGGTTTGATACAGGTGATATCTTCTTTTCTAGATATACCACCATCAACCTAGCTAAATAGTCGAGCTAAAACCTAGTTGAGCTAAAAACTCAACCAGGTTTTAGAATGGGGAGAGGGGAGGCAGGGATAATGTGTAATCCTGTGTTTGCTTCAGGGCTGGTGACGATGTTAACATACCCATTTCTTCAATAGGTGTTAGATGTCGTCACAGGAATTAGATTAAAATTAACCAGACAATGGGTTTGCGACTTAAACACATTTGTATGACTTCTGATGACTGTTCACCCAAGGACGTCCTCCTATTTGAGGTTCCAAGTATCGCTTTCTCCTTTCATTCCTATCCTAACAACATCGTTTCCAGCACTATTTTTCAGCCAGCTATTTGTGTGTTTATAGAGCCCTTGGGTTCAGTTATAGCAGCTTTGGTAACACTAATACAATGCAACATCACGTATCCAGAATGATTCTGATTAAATCATCCAGTACATAAAAAAGTCTAAAAAAGTGTGCCCCTATCCATTTAATGTAATTTAACATGGATTTGTTTCTATCAAGTCAACTAACGTAAATAGAATATACCACTAAATATATTACACTGTAGCTGCTAGCTTTTATTTTTATTCCATAAAACCACATGCATTCTGCCTGAATTGTCAAAAATTCTGAATTAGTGATGTATAAATTAATGAGATAGTGTCTCCTAGATTTTAAGTTCAAATGTACTCTCTAGTTTTTCTTTCTCTATAGCACATTCCCTGCTTCCAGAAATAGATTGGATGAAGCTTCCTTTCACCCTCTGCAAGATAAATTGAGTTTCCTTGTGTGAAAGCAAAGCAACCAGAGAAATAATTTTTTCCACCTTGGGCAGCTCTGTTGAGTTATACCATCATTGCACAGCAGGCTTTTCCAGATAAAGAAGTCAGGTGTGGAGAGACAAGAGTTCTAAAGAAGAGACAGGCATATTTGTGGAGAAAGGGGAAACTATACCTATCAAGCCTGTGGTTCATGATCTCCCTGATGGTTCATGATCTCCCTGATGGTTCATGATCTCCCTGAGACAAGGGAAGACAGCATGTTGGAGTAGAACGTGGTCTGGACTAAGGGAGCAGACTTGTGTGAAGTTCCAGCTAACCACTGAAAGTAGACCTCAAATGTGCTTGGCAGCTTATACAATCACATTTAATCTTCAAACTAACTCTGAAGGGTACGTATTATTATCTGAATTTTACTGGTAAACAAACTATAGCTCAGAGAATTGAAATGACTAATAAGAGACAGAATGTGGAATTTGACCCCAGTTCTTCTGATTCTGATAGATCCATTCATATCCTACCCACCCCCACCTTCCACAGAGTCCCCTTTGTCATCAAAAAAGTGTTTGCTGGCTGGGTGAAAAGTCAACCTGTCTCTGTGAGGCCCAGAGTAAAAGATGTGATGCTTCTACCTTTGGGATCAATCTCAGGACATCTCTACAGCCTCTGCAACCACTAGCCTTTACACAATGCTCACAACAGGCTCTCTCTCTCTACTTGTGTATTTGCTGAATATCATTGCTTCACATCAGACCATAAGCCCCCTGAAGGCGTGGACCAGGTTTGTTTTGCTCTCTGATTTATATGCAGTGCCACCCAGTACAATGCAAGAGCGTAGCAATATTTGCTCAATGTAGAATGGATAATTTTTAAAATAAACTTTCTTTTTAAAACAGTTTAAGACTTACAGAATTCCTGTGAAGATAGTAGTTTCCCATATACCCCACATCCCATTTCCCCTGTTATTAATATCTTACATTAGTGTGGAACATTTGTCACAATTAATGAACCAATATTGATACATTATTTTTATGAAAACTCCATACTTTATTCAGATTTCCTGTGATCTTTGGTTTTTTACCTAATGCCCTTTTTCTGTTCCAGAATCTCATGCAAGAGACAACACTATGTTTAGCAGTCACATCTCCTTTGGCTGTGACAATTTCTCAGACTTTCCCTGTTTTGAAGACCTGATGGTTTTGTAGAGCACTAGGCAGATATTTTGTAGAATGCCCCTCAATTGGGATTTGTTTGATTTTTATCTCATGGTTAGGCTGGGTAATGTGTTTTTGGGAGGATGACCACAGAGGTAAAGTGCCCTTCTCATCACATCGTATCAAGGGTACACTCTATCAATACGGCTTATCACTGTTGATGTTAACCTTGATCACCTGGCTTGAGACAGTGTTTGTTAGGTTTCTCCATTGTAAAGTTACTCTTATTTGCTCCCTTTCCAATGTACTCTTTGGAAGGAAGTCACTGTGTGCAGCTCACACTTAAGTAGTGGGGCATTATGCTCCATCTGCTTTAGGGTTGAGTATCTACATAGATTATTCTGCACAGGAGATTTATTTCTCCTCCCCCATTTATTTATTCAACCACTTATATCAGTGTGAACTCATGGATATTTACTTTATGCTTTGAAGTTGAATCCAATACTACATTATTTTGTTTGCTCAAATTATTCCAACTTTGGCTATTGGGAACTCTTTCAGTTGGCTTCTGCATGCCTTTGACTACTTCCAATCAGTGTGGGATTTTGTTTCGCTTTGTTTTGAATATTTTCTTACTTTCTGGCGCTACAAGATGTTCCAGGCTCATTTTGCATATTTTCTGCCCAAGTCCTCAAATCAGCAATCTCTCCAAGGAGTCTTCATTCCTTTTATTGGAGAATGGTATTAGAAACCAAGATCTGGGCCCTAGATGTGCTCATTGCTACTGAGGTGTCATTTCTTGTAAGCCCTCTGAGATGACAGGGTGAGGAGAAATATGAGTGTATTTTTACTGGTGTTTATACACATATCTATAAATATTGCCATATATAATCCTCTGTACCTGTATTAAACTAAACATTAGTTTATATCGATGCCTTCATCTCTAACTCATTACCACATGGATCACTGTAGGCTCCTCCCGTTGTTTGTCTATAACCTCCCACTCCAATAGTGAGAAACTTGGCTCTCACCATCCACCATCCATTTACTTAATTGTTCAATTCCAATATCCATGTTTGGTGGTTTCAGAATTGTTAACCCATACTTTATGGGAAACTACTTTATCAACTAGAATACATGTAGAGTCCCTTTTGCCTTTAGACTTACAGGCTCCACTGATTTCCAAAGTTATTTAGGTCAGCATCCTAATTCCCCACCCCATTCAGTGAGGTCATTTCATATGTTTATAATGTATTTAGATTTTTTGGGGTCACATTCTTCATTTAAACACGGTATCCCCGACTTCCAAAATTATTTTTTAAACATTTGCATACATTAAGGTCATACTTTGTGTTGTAATGTTCTGTAGGCTTTGAGAAATGTGTGGTGTCAACCATCCACCATCACAGTATCATGCAGAATATTTTCACCACCCTAAAAATCCCTGTACTTCACCTGTTCAACTCTACTCACCCTACCCCCCACCTGAACATCTGGCAATCACTTATCTGTTACCATAGTCTTGCCTTTTCCAGAATGTCATATAATTGGAATTGTACAGTATATAACTTTTTCAGATTGGCTATTTTCATTTAGCAATATACTTTTAAGATTCATTCACTTCTTTTTTTGTGGCTTGAGAGCTCATTCATTTTTATTGCTGAATAACATCCCGTTGTATGGTTGTAGCAAGATTTGTTTATCCATCTAGCTATTAAAGGGCATCTCGGTTGCTTCCAGTTTTTGGCAATTATAAATAAAGCTATTGTAGCCATGTTTTCAAATCAGTTAGGTAAATACCTATGAGTACAATTGTTGGTAAGACTGTATTCGTTTTATAAGAAAGTGACAAACTGTCTTCCAAAGTGGCTGTACCATTTTGCATTCCCACCAGCAATGAATGAGAGTCCCTGTTGTTCTGCAGACTTGTCTGCACTTAGTATTGTCAGTTTTTTGAGTTTTAGGCATTCTAATAGTTTTGTAGTGGTTGTTGTTAGATGGATATTTTTCACAGAAAAGGGTACCATTTACTCATGTTTCCTGTAAATGTACAACTTGCAGATCATCTTCTGGGCCAAATTCTTATTTTCCAATCAATAAATTGAGGACCAGAAACTTGGCAAAGTCCCTATGGAGTTTGGCAGAACGAGAAATCACATTGAGGCCATCAACGTAACCATTGTTCTTTTTTTTAAAACCATATTCTCTTATAATAATAGAGCTAGCTTTGTTGGGTAGAATTTGAAGAACTCACAATGGCAAGAGATGTTTTTAAGAAATTTAGAAGACTTCAGAAACAGAGACAGGAGCTGTGGGCATGCGCAGATCTTCGGGCCAGGCATTATGGGAGCTCAGGCGATATGAGGCCATGTTTATGAGGCTGAGGTGGAGAGTCACTCTGAGTCCAGTCCTGCTAGCTTTGTACTAAGGACAACTCTACTTCCGGACCTTGAGATTGCATCTTTTTAAAAACCTACGAGGATTAGAGAAAATCTATGGGACATTGGAGGCAGAAATTTCATCCCAGTCTAGAAATCTTTATAAAACAATATAAGGAAGAATTCTTTACCTTGGATCTTATTAAGAAAGTAAAATAATTAATGGATGGTTAGCAAATCTATATTATAAAATGAAAATTATATAAACTTTACTATATAGTTAGTATGAGCAAAATAATATACATAACAAGCTAAAAATCCTGTTCTGGGAGTAATTCTGATTCCTCCATCCCAAGGAACTGGTGAAACCCTCTGTCAGACATGAGCAAGGAAAACATTTCTGTTTTGGTTCTTTATCCAGGGCCTGACTTGCTATTCTGCTGTGCCTAGCACTGCTTATATCTCAGACTCTCTGTGCAGGTAGATTATGTTCTTCTTGGGTTTTACATCTAATTGCATAGAATTTTCTGTATTTCTATTTGCAATTGCCCAAAGTTCAGATGCAATGTTTTGAATGCAAAGATGTTTATTATCTCTAGCCATCTTTTCCACATAATTGCTCAGCTATAACCAAAGCTCTGCAAGATATTGGATTCACTCTCTGTATCTCTGTGCACCATGCATGCTCTGATCTATGCTGCCGAGAGTATGGATTTTTGCTTTGTGAGGGGAAAAGAGCTGCTGCCTAAGTAGGTGTGACCTGAAAATGTTCCCCCAAGGCACAGAATTTATGGATTCTTTAGATTGACCACGTGTACATCAGCATTTTCCTGGTGTGGTGGTTGGAATGGGTGCTCCCAGTATTATTTCTTCCTGCCTAGAATTGGCTGGGGGTGACCCTGGGTGCCAGTCTCCTCTTAAGGGCAATACTTTCTAAAGGCAAAGTACGCCAACTCTGCTGAATCACTTTGGGATCTGTAATCTCTGTGTGCTTGTCTGACCTGAAGACACGAGATAGAGCTCAGAAGCTTGGCTACAAGATTTTCTGATTTTCCTCTATTCCCTTTTCACAAACGGGGGGCTGGGGTAGTAGCAGTCTCAAGGGGGTCTCCTCCAAAGACCTCACTCTCCTGCAGGGTTCTTGGGTCCTTTCTCTTCAGCTTCCCTTTCTATGTTTTGCCCCTAAAGATCCTCAGACGCAGGCATGTAGACTCCCACTGATAATGCCACACACCAGCAGCGGCGTGAGAGCTGGAAGTAGGGTCAGTAGAGAGTGCCAGGAAGAAAGGTCCTGGAGGAGGAGGAAGCGCTTACTGATAAGGCATGGTTTAAGAGGCTCTAAAAACCCTTTGCCTCCTTTACCCAAGCATTTCCCTTTCTGATTCTGCCAAAGTGCTTGGAATTTCCCAAAGTTATCTAATCTATTGTGTTTAGGGATTAAAGTCATTTATAAAGTGCAGGTGCTTTTTAGGTGCAGGAGCCATGAAAAATTGAACTCAGATTAATTTATCAGTTAAGTCACAGTAATTTAGCAGGGGAATAGGATATTCCTGAGGGAATAGGATGTGAGACAGGTGAGATTTGATGTGGGAAGAGCAGTGGTTCTTACCTTTGGTGGTTATGGTCTCCTTAGAGAGTATTTCAAAAGCTGTAGACTTTCTCCCCAGAAAAATGTACATAGAGTGGAAGAGACTTTTGTAGCCAGGCATGTTCAAAAGTCAAAACTAGTTGCTTGAAAAGCCCTTAAATAATCTATGAAGTATAGTATAAGTGGTTTTAAGGTATTGTACTATTCAGCAATTCTTAAGCATATTGAAATTTGGTTACCATTGATCTAGACCAAAGATGGAATAAAAAGAATGAAAAATTCTGATATTTGGCCCTTCACAACATTCTGCCTTTGAAGTACCTATTAAATCCTGGAGGAGAATGGGGGATAGGTATAAATTCTAAAGCTTGCCTGCAGGGTGTATTCCATTTTGGTTTTTGCTATTAAGCCACTATAACCTTGATACATGCTAATAGATTTGTTTGTGGTTGAAGATTAAAAAACATTAGTTGCAAGCCTAGGTTCTAAAGTCAGAATACAAGTTAAGTTTGCATAAAATGAGGCTCCATGGTACACACAAAACTAACTCCTGACTTGGAGCATTTGTTGTTTCAGGTGGTTGAGGGGATGGGAAGCAGAGCAGCTGGGAGGGGGTGGGGAACTGAAGGTGATGAGAACATTTTGGAGAATAAAGAGAGAGAGATGGAGAGGATTGTGTTAAGGCCCCTCTACTGACCTTCGATTTTTCCTTGGACCAGCCCTAGCTGGAGATCTTGCTCCTTTTGAAAATTCCCTTTGCTCCCTCTTCTGTTTGCTCCTCCTCACCCTGCTTTCTCTCTCCTACGTGTCCCAGCTTCTCCCCTGGCCTCTTAGCACTCAGCAAGTGAGGCCCAAAGGAAGTTCCCAGTTGGAAAAAGGAAAAGCGTAAAGCAGCCTTATCACTACTTCCCTGATTCCTCTGGGTTTTATTGTTATTAATTTTCTTCTGCAGTGTTTCTGTGAGACAGCTGTGTTTTCAGCTGGAGAAAAGTTTGTGACCTTAAGGACAGAAAGAAAAAAAGATGCCATTAAGAAAGGGAGTGGGGAATTTTAAAAGTCAGGATTACTTTAAATAGCATCAACCGTAGCCGGTTCCCATCTTTTCTACAAAATCTTGCCTGGCTGAATAGAAGGTAGATGGCCATTCTCTCTGGTCTGATGATTTCTCATTCTTTTTTGGCACAGGGTCAGGAACAACAAACTTTCTTAGTATCTGGTGAGACCATTCCTTTGTTCACTCTTTAAACAAGTCCATAAATCTATTAGTTAGGAAGTTAATTAGTGATTTGGGAACTCTGGCCATTGTGAAAGTTATAATCTCTCTATTGGTATGTAAAGGCACATCTCTACCTCTGACCCTATTTCCTCATTTGAAAGGAAATAAAAGAGAAGCTATTGTTAACATTAAATGAGATAATGTATGTGGAAATGCCCATCATAACTTGGTACATGCAAACAGCTCGGTCCATGTTAGTTTCACTTTCCTTCTGTAAATGAATATCCCACACTCCACATGTTTCTATTCCTATCAGAACCTAGTTCCCGTTACTCAGAACCCTGATGGTGGCGAAAAACAACAGGACACACGTATTCACACTAAAGCTGTTGATGAGCTTCTAACATCACACATGGAAAGGTGGGCATGGAGTAGTACACAGCTAGCTTTGACATCCATTACAGTAAACTTCTGTACCTTCAAGTTATATTTCTCAAGTTAAACTTCTACTGGTTTTATGGAGATATATCCTCACCTGATTAAGACAGAAAATTTATGAGAGCCTTAGCAATGTTATGTAATCTGCAAACTAAATGATTTTATAGTCAAATAGCTGGATTTCTAAATTTCTTTTTCAAATATACTAAATGTAGTCATGTTGAGCAAGCTGACAAAGTTGAGGACAAGGATTTGTCTCTTGTTCTTTTCGTTGTAGAATCTCAATTATTCAGAGCAGTGCCTGGCACAGAGTATAAACTCAAACATATTTGTTGAATAAATGAAAGAATGAATGAATGAATGAATGAATCTTGTCCAAGCAGCCTAATGAAAGAGCCAATCTAGGCTCTGCTTCTCTAGAATATCTGGGAATATTTAAGGATATTCTCAGGAGTGCTAAGTAAAGGGGTGCTAAGCGCCTACTATGTATCTTACGTTGTGCTGGGCCTTTGGATTTTTCTGGTTAACAAGAGAGTCCCTGCTATGAAATGAGCATACAGTTTAGCAGAGAAGAGAGATATTGTATTAAAAGGTGAATACTAAAGGGATGATTT
Organism: Diceros bicornis minor; assembly: GCF_020826845.1. Taxonomy (NCBI): domain Eukaryota; kingdom Metazoa; phylum Chordata; class Mammalia; order Perissodactyla; family Rhinocerotidae; genus Diceros; species Diceros bicornis. Next base: position 38,287,526 of record NC_080746.1, read on the forward strand.
TTATGAAAAAGAAGGTACAGAGTGTTATGGGAGCACTGCAGGGGACCACAGCATGAGAACAAAGGCAATATTCCTAAAAGAAGTGTTATAGAACATGAAAACATCTTGAAAACTAAAAAGTGTATTTCAAATGGAAGGTGTTATTAGCCAAGGCCTTGTGATTAATTACCTGGCTCTTTCCTGGTGTACTCTCTCTCTCTTGGGATACCGAGGGAGGAGCGCAGTTGTTCCAATGTGTGTATGACCCTGAGATGCAGCTAAAGAACCAAGCCTGAATAGGACAGCAAGCAACTTGCTCTAAAATTCTTTTGAGGAAACATCTGTCTCTCTTTCAGGATGCCAGCCGTCACATGAGTCTTCCAGTATTAGCATATTTTTCAGCCATCTGTGATATTTGCCTCCCACGCACACTGGATTAGTCACCACACACAAACACACACCTTTGCCCAAACTTCAGTACCAGGCTTTACTATCAAAGACTGCAAAATCACCTCAGAACCACCTTAAAGCTTCATAGGCCATGCATATTTTTCCAAGAGTGTTACATAGCTATTTTATTTGTAATGTATTTATCACTTTTCAGATCGTTTGAATGCAAGGAAAACACAAGAGAAAGAGAGGCTTGTTGTAGATGTTTTTGGTTTTTGGTTGTTATTGTCGTCCCTTAGAGTCACAGGATGGAAGAAAGACTGAGATATTATTTGGTTTCACTTCCTACTAGGCAATCAGGTAGGCCCACCCTTAAATGAAACCTCTAATTCAATATCCTCACATTTTTAAGTCACCTAAGGGGGATGAAATTCTGTAGGTTCCTTCGGTAAATTATTCCAGAGTTAATAAACCTTGTTTTCAAGAATTCCTTTTATATTTAGCTAAAGTGTCTCCCATTGCCTCCGAGGTTAAGTGTTAAGTTTCAGTTGTAGCGTAGCCTATGATGGAGTTAAGAGCTAAGACTTTGAAATTGGGCAGATCTGTGTTCATATCTGACCTCTGCTTCTGATGAATTGTATTTGAGACAATTACATGATCATTTTGTATACTAGTTTCCCCATCTGTAAACTGAGGGAAATATTCACACTCATATCAAGAGGATGGTGTCTGTGACCCTGACATTGATCTAGTCTCTCTCGCATTATGGATATTGAATATAGTGATTATCATTATTGCTCTGAATAAAGTAACTGATAATAATATCTTTGGGAGCAGGAGCCACGACTTGTTTAGGTTATATCCTTCACAGTCCTTATATAGCATTGTAGATATGATAGATATTCAAGAATTGTGTATAAATGATTAAGAAAAAGTAAGATAGTATGTGTAGGAAACAACTTGCTCTTCTATATACTAGGTCCACAACAGGGCAAATCATTTACTCTTCCTGAATCTCAGATTCTTCATTTGTAAAATAAGGAGTAAATACAAAATTTGGTTGTTTTATGAACGACTCTTTGCAATTGACTGTTTGTGATGAATGTTTATTCTCCTCTATCAGGACTCCAGAGAGGGAAGTTCTTTAGGCAAAATTTCTGGGCCTAAGAATGATTTTTAAAACTCTCAGACATTTTATTTAGCTACATTTTAAAACATCTTTCAGGGAGGTTATAGAAGCTTTGTCATATTTTCTTGATTAGATTCTGATGAAAAGGGGTAAATGTTGAGTTCCACGGACAGCATAGGACTGGTATTTAATGCTGGTTACCAAAGTGAAAGTAGACATGGGGGAAGCAGGTGAAGGAGCAAACTCTGAAACAATTCCATTTTATTTGTCGTTCTGGTGACTAATGGCTTCAGCTTTCTCCCTGGAATATTTCCAAAGCTCTTTGCTAGATGTTCACCTTAACTTCACTCACTGTTCTCAATCTCAGCTAAATGAAACTGCAGTTTATGACAGCATAGAAGCTGAAGAAACACAGCTTATAAAGCCTGTGCACAATTCTCCTTAGAGAGGCAATGACAATCTCACACTTATATTCATTTAACTCCATGGATTTTTTTCCTCAGAACTTTAGGTGGATCAAGACATAAAGTTATGTGATGGGGAGAAAGGGGAAAATTCCTGGAGGAAGTCTTAAGTACTCTTTGAAGTTTCTTTCTACACCTGACTCTTTCCTGGGATTCTGAACGTTCCAACATGAACATTGATTACATCACAAAATTCTAAGAAAATGAACTATTTTGTTAGTTTCACCAGTGGCCACTTTGGATTCCCAAAGAGCACAGTAACCTGCAGTTAGGTGAATAAACCATTAGGTGGAGAAAGAAGTGTGTCTATCTCAGCATAATCTTCTCATCTGATCCACCAAACTGTAAGTCTTATGGAGTTCCCAGTATATACACCAATGTTAACTATGATACATGTTAGTAATACATAAATACTAGTGATGCATAAATAGAGTAAATAATACTGTATGCCTAAGTGAGTAGACTATGTGGTGGTTATGTGGTGGCATTCTACAATGGAATTATGCCATATTTCTTTCTTTTTTTTTTTAATAGGTGGGTGGCATTCCTTAGAATTTTGGGTAGACTAACTTATAACGTGGGAAAATTATTTGTTTGATTTCAAGTTAATTGATAACACCAATGAGAATAAAATTCATGTTAGTTAGTATAGTTTCACAGCTTTGCTCTGTTAATGCTGGATTCATATCTTTACATTCAGGAGTTTTACTTTGTGCCAGTGACATCAACAAAAATAAATCCAAACCTAAAGGAAATTTCCATGTTGAATCAAATAATTATAAGCAAGCTATTTTTTCTTAACTTTCTAAATCCTATGCCAATGATTCCGTTGGACATAGAGCAAAGAGTCTTTCCTTTGAGAATTTCCTTTCCCACAAACTGATTAAAAATATACAATCCAGGAAATCCTTTTAGTACAAACCAAGGCAAACTGATGTAAAACAAATAAGGTAAAATGAAAACAGTGGGTAGAATCCGACATATTTATTTGATAAAATATTATCGGTAGTTATGAATGGCACAGTATAATTCAGATTCCACTAACATTTATGTAATATCATTATCATATATATTATCTTATTTAATGTTTTCATTAAACTTGTAAGGTAGCTCTTACTATCCCCCCCTTTTTTTGAAGACAAGGAAATGGATGCAGAGAGAAATTAAATAATGGCCCAAAACAAGTTGTTAGTATGTGTGGGAACTCAAATTAAATTCTCATTCCATCTGACTGTAGGCCAGTGATTTTTCTCATTTTGCTGATGACTTTCAACCTTGTTTCACTCAATTTACCTGATGATTCCTGTCCATAAGTAGCAGTGTTCCTCGCTGGAGTGGGAAGGTGGGATTTTTCCCTTGGGGGCCCATGAGGATCTATGTGTGGGTAGATATGTATAGTTTAGAAAAGATGCCAGAGATAATTCTACTTCCCTACCCCTCAGCCTGATTGACATTCTCTGCATTATCTCATACTCTGTGCCATTTTGATTTGATTTTAGTCTATTGACTTTAGAATAGAACTACTTCCAGCTTTCCTCTTTAATATCTCTGTATTAAGTTTGTTTTTTGCACAAATTTACCAGGCAATTAGTTTCATGGAATATTTCTGGGAAAGCATGTTTTCTTCTCCCAGAAGTAAATCTTGGAATATATGAGGCAAGGAACTCTTACCACACAATTATATTAAGGTTTACTTAGGAAAAAACATCAATTCAGAGGTTACTATATGAAGCTGGAAATCTCCCCTCTGCCACATCTTCTTGTTTCTCACCTAGTGAGAGTCTGTGACCTTGCCTATGATGGCTCGATGTAATAGGAATCATTCCCCTTGAGCTCACTCGGATACCCCCAGCTCAAATGCTTCCTAACATGCTTCCAGGAGGGGAATTTAATTCCTTTCACTATCCTTTACCCACAGGGCCCTTGCTTTCCTGGCCACAGTCAACTCTAGTCTCCCGTGAGGCTCTGCACCCCAGCCATGCTCAGCATCGCCCACAACCCCCTCCCCTCCTCCGTAGAACTCTGGTATCTTGGCCAGGTTACATCCATACTTAATATCCTGTTGTATTTCTTTACTGCTTGCTTTGGTCTTCCTTCACAGTATCCTCCAAGGTATAACTTGTTTTTCTTGTTAGCACAATGAATTGGTGAGCTTTGTAGTATTGAATTGGGTGTAGGGAAAGACAACATTTGAGTGTTAGGGCCGTGGAGCTCACTGGATTTAGGTGCCCTGAGCCTTCTGGAAATAATACCAAGTAGGCTGAATTATGTAGCTTTACATCCAGTCTTTATGACTCATACTGCCAGCTAAAAGGGACATTTTTGCTTTTTCTCTGTGTTGATGGTTTCAATATCAAAATCATTTTCTTTCAAAATCGTTGACCAATTTGGATTTCACAGAGAGCACAGCATTTTCAGGTTTACCTGAGCTGTTAATTTTCATACAAAAGCTGCTGTCTGTTAGAAGCCAAACCGTGAGACGATTTTTCACAGCTGGACTTGATTGTTCTCAAACTCTTCTTGGAGCTGCTGGCAGCCGATGACTCTGCTTCTAACCTCAGAAATCAAGTGAAAGTAGAGAGCTGCGTATTTTATATATGCATCTCCACCTTTCTATTGCTTAGTGTCTGCTCTGTCTGGACTCTAACGTTAGTGGACGATGGAGTAAGTGAGCCCACAAATGATGTAATTTCAGGAACAGATATAATATTCAAGCTTTGTCAAAATATCGGAGATCTTACCCTGAGAGATTCGTTCTTTTGGGACTCTCTTCAAGACTCCCACATAAAAGTGTAAATACCATTGGGAGGTATTGTATTTTAAGCCTTATACTTTTTTGCACTTAAAACACCTTAAGGCAAAGTCAGTCCACCCTTGAGGGATATTCATTGACGACTAGCTGAAAGCAAAATAATAGGAAAAACAGTGAATCTCAGAAACTGTTTGCCAGGAAATGGTGCTAAAAGAAAGCAAGGACAAACTCTGACAAGTTCATCCCTTTTTGTTCCTCCATATGTGTGTAATAATCATCCCATTGCAAGAAGTTTTGGCCCATCACATTTGTAGAACATATATTTATAGCTTGTGTGAAAAATTAACAATAGTAAACGTTAGTCTGTAACAGTGACAGGCTAAAGTGTAATGTTAAAATGTAGAATATTTTATTTTCCCAACCAGTGAAAACGTGATCACATAATTGAATGTGTACTCACTGCTCAAGTAGATGACTGATGTTTTTGCTTTTGTTAGCTAATTACTAATTTGGATAATTGTGCCCATCTCTCTCCCTTGGTAAGATCAGAAGGGATTCCCTGGATTTGATGGGAAGCAGAAACAACCTTTACTCAGAGAGTATGTGGACCCAGACTATGACTGCTCAACTGGGTCTAAGAGCACACGGGTCAGACTGCAAGGGGATGTCCCACTGGGACATCAATACAGAAGGGGCGAGAAGTGGAAGCTGGGAGAATAGTTCAGAAACTCAGAGAAGATGAAAGCAGGAAGAGCAGGTTGTCATAAATGAACTGGTTGGACAAGTGTTGGACACTGAGGCCTGGTGCCTAGAGCTGGAACTTTACATATTCCTACCACCCAGTGCTTGGTCAGGCTAGATTGGTTCACAAGTCTGGGATGGGATGGATCTATTCTTGTCTGTTCTATTTTACTTTAATGTGTGTGTGTGTGTTTTGAGTACTTCCTGTGGGTCAGGATCCCTGCTAGGCCTTGTGAGTATAAACACCACCACCAATAATGCTTACTATTAGGCACTGTGATAAGAGCTTTACACATATTCCTCATTTAATCCTTACAAAAATCCCATTGGGGAATGTTATCTTTATTTTACATATTTTACACAAGCTCGATCATGTCAGGAAATGTGCCCAAGGTTACACGGGATATAAATGATTGAGTTGGAAATTGAATTCAGTTTTCTCTCTTTTTCTAAAATTTATGCTCTTAGCCCTTATGCTTTATAGCTGGCTATATGCATTAACCTGTTGCTAAATATTAATGAAAACAAGGAACTAAAGAATTTCCATAGCATGACTGGGTAATTAAAATTAAGCTCATTGGCTTATGGGGTGGCGAGGAACTTCTAGAAGCAAAGAGGAAACAATTTGCTCTTCAGCTTGGCCAGTACCCCTTTCTACTTTTGCCCATACTCACCCCATCCTCCTGTCCACTGTGTTATCAGGACAAAGGAGTACAGAGTAGGTGGGTAACAACTGAATTCAGAGCTCTCTCACAAGACGAGATCCTATGAGGAATTGTGCAGAACACAATGAGAGAAGTTTTGGAGAAGAAATGACGAGATCAAGAAATAGGGCCTGTCAGGTCCAAACCCCTGTTTTTGGTGCTGTGTGATATAAATAAATATCTCATGTCACTGCTGCCCTTTAGGAGCTTAAAAACCTGCAGGGGATGTTACCCCAAAGTACATGACTACTTAGACAACCAGGCAAGAATTAAATAATAAAACTTACAAGAGATGTCACTAGGCAGTTTAATTGATAAATAATTGGTATTGACCATGTGTGGTATGAAGAATTGTAAAGACTGGAAAGAAAGATTGCATGAGGAGAGAAAAACACTCTTAATTAGTCCTTGAAAAATACACAGGTTTTGGCTAAGAGGTGAGGCTGAGGCAATGGGAATGGCATGAACAAAACCATGAGAAACAACATAGGAGATGGTGAGGAATCCAGTTTGGTGCAGACTTGATACAGAGGACAGGTGGCAGATAAGACCAAGAAAGTGGGCAGGAGTAGACTGTGTCAGACCAGGTGTCTGGGTGGTAAGAAGAAATCTAAAACCTCCTTCCAAATCTCCAATAGCTTCCTCTTTTTAAGCTTCAAAGCTGGCCCTTCCTTTCTCTTTCTTTATCCCACAGTCCAAGACACACTTTGGCCGTGGGCTTTCAAAGCCTTGGGCAATTGGGACGCTTGGAGCTGACAAAGGGACTGCGTGTGAAAAGTCATGGGGCAGATACAGTAGGTGGCGCTCTCCAACCAAGGCAGGGAGAGCCAGCACCATCTGACTACGCAAGGTCAGACTTCCGCTCAACTCTTCCTTAAATCTGAAGTAAGGAGCTTTCCAACTCAACAAAGGAATTACCATGCCTTGGTTAGTGTATCCCTTACCCCTTAATTTTAACTATTTAGCTCTTTCATAATATTTTGAGGGATGAGGGCTGGGAGATTTACTTCTTAAAGACATTATTAAAGCTCATTTTAGCAGATGGAAAGGAGAGTTGCATTAAGAGGTCTTGATATTCTGCCTAGATGTCAGGTAGATGGTGGTCTTTTAAACTAAAACAACTTGCATGCCCATTGAGGATCTATTTTATTTCTTTCCAATGCTTAATTTTTGCATGCTGTTGTTAAGCTTAATGGCAATAAATAAGTAATCAATAATTACAGCCCTTTCTCAGAGAAAAGTCTATTTCTGTTTGAGGTGAACCTTGGGAATATTCAGCATAGAAGGCTCAATATAAGTGGGGCATGAGGTGTTTTCACTGGGGTGTCGCTATGGTAACACGTGCTCTATAGCCTGGTCCTTGGCCCAGCGGAAGGAGGGTGCTGGGCTCAGGGCTTGGCACAGAGTAGGGACTCAGGAAACAGTAAATTGAGCACTCACTCTATCTGTATTTTATGTTCAAGAAAGTAGGATATTTTATCTTTGTCCACATTTCCTTTACTTATTTTTTCCTGAAGACTACAACAAAAATATTGAGGGCTAAGTAGAAACATGAGGGCCACCTAGGGCAGCCTTGTGACATTTTGTTTTTCAGAACCAGCTGTCTTCCTAGTTTCCCATTCCTCTTGGGGATGCTGTGATGCTCTCTGGCACTGATGGCCCCACACTCTTCCATTCCTCCTGGATCTATTGCCCCATTCACCCCTTCCTCCATTAAAATGACCCTGTTTCATGCCTATAATCACTTAATATCTCAGCCTCCTAGTACTGTTATGACTTCAATTTTTTTTAAAGTTGATAATTACATTTTTACTTGTGCAACCACTTGACCCAATTTTAGATTTGTAAAACATGTTCACTGTATTCAAGAACCCTTGCTAGTCAGTCTGAAGTAGAAACTATTGGTATCTGAGTAGAAACGAAGGGCTAAAAGTGTTAACCATCCCTTCCCTCAATTACATTTTAACATTATGCTTGCTCTAACAAAGGGAGTGAAGAATTTCAGGCACATATCAGGTTGATGACGGAGATGATTTGGGGTAGGCAAGTCATTTAGTTCTGTCAAATCACATTCTCTGTGTGGAGTTATATACCACAACAAAATCTCTTGGGACCCTTCTTCTGCAGCCCTGTGTCCTGCCAGTGTGTGGTGTGTCATAACCAGATAGGAATAACCCTTCTGAAGTAACATTCTAGAAGGGCTACTGCTCGTGTTAATGTTGTTTGCTTATTCTAATCACCAGAATCTTGGTTGTGATTGTCCATTGGGCACATCCAATCTGGATAATTATTAATTATGGTATTTGCTGGGCAGTTTCACATTGGAGGTTATAATGAACTAAAAAAGGATTAATTGAGAATAATTAAACCCATACCAACAAATGTACTAGGTTCAAGTAACTAAGTAGTTAACAAGCAAATATACAGACATGCACATGCACACACGAAAGTACAAATAATATCTACTCAAGAAATCACAGGATTTCCTATCTCAACTCTTTAGAGAACTGGTACAAGATTTAGCCAGGGATATCTATGCGTGGTCCATGTGTACCTCTTCGTCACCCGTCCCCACCCTCCCGCTGTTTCATCTAATTCTAGGATGTGATTTTATCATCTTCTATGTGACATGCTGTTCCATGTCCCTCACAAATCTGGGTTGGAATGGTTACTTCTTGAATCAGAGCTCTTAAACTACTTGAGAATTATCACGCTCTCTGTCTGCAACTGCTCAGAGTTCACACTTGAAGATGAGTTTCTATCAGCTGTGTTTCTTTAGCGCTAATTACTCCTCTTCCTAAGTACTACTGCCTGGATCTGTGTGATGCTGGAACTTCTGGAAATTTTCCTTTTTTTCAGTCAGCTTACAGCACTGGTCACCTGGGAATGACTTAACTCTCTCCTATGCCTCACTTCACTTTTTTCAGCCTTCTCATTCAGTGGAGGCAGAGTAAGTAGTTACATAAATTACTCTGGCTTTTAGTTGAGAAGAGAACAACTTCCAAGTCAAGATCTACCTAAAAGTATTTACCATTATGAAAATGTCATTAACTTTAGGCTACTTCCTCCATCTTCTTAATGTGTACGGAGGTCTTTAACCATCTTTTGACCATCCAGTTATGGCAAACCTAGGAAGGGTCTGCATCCTTGGGTAGGAGTGAGGCCAAGATAGCAAGCAGTGCAGGCTATGGCCCACTCTGCTGAATATCTATAGCCTGTCTTTTAAAGGGAAACCAATACAAAGAAAATAGGCGGTGTTTCTAAGAGCAACAAGCCATGAATGGTGGGATAGGTCAGAGGAAGGAGAACAGCTTTGGGGGCTCCCAACCCCTGCAGAAAGAATGCCAGTTCTGAGACCATCCTATCTCTTATACACTCATTGCTGCCTTAACAGCTGGTTGCTGGGTACCCTGATGGTAAAACCTGGTGAACTTTCAGACTTACCCCCTCCCCACCCAGCAACCAAGCTATACCAATTTTCCTATGTGTTCTCTCTGAAGTGGTCAGAACTATGTAGGGTTGGAGGTTGAATTCTGGACTGAACTGGGGATCACAGAGACTCAGAAGGATTGAGGACAGCTGATAGACTTTAAGTTTTTGTTAAACTGTAAAATGCATTTATCATTTGAGCACCATTGTTTAGAAAATGCCACGACTCAAGTTGATGTGAAAATGTGTGTGTGTGTGTGTTTGTGCTTGTGTATGTGTGTGTATTCACATGGCTCTTTTCCCAGTTCTTAAAGCCTCACCATGACTCACTGCTTTCTTTTCCCCAACAAATAATCATTATTATGGATTGAATTAACTGGAAATGACAGATAGCAATGTTTCATTTTGTTATTACTATAAATCAGTAGTAGAAGAAGAATATTGGCTTGGCAGGTTTCGACTCTTGAGTCTTTGAGTTCCCTGAAGGTCAGAGGTTCTTAAAAATCAGAAGGGTATTGAGTCTGGGTCCTGAGATTGCTTTTCTGTTTGGGAGCAGGATAGATGAGGGAGAATACTTTTAAAAGCCCTCTTAGAAAAATGTTTCTCCTAGTTACTGCCTGCATGAGTGGCTTAAACCTTTGAGTTCTTTTTATGGGAAGTTTTTCTTTGTTGGCGTGAAGGAAGTTAAAATGCTTTGAGAACTGGAGCTGCTTTCTGCAGCACTTAACACAGTAGTGCGAAGGTACTCAGGATGCATTTGTTGATTAAGTGATTGAAAAGTCAGCCCTCATCTGCTGCTCGATTCCTTTCTCTATTAATAAAAACAAATGTAATACTGGCACACAAAGTGTAATCTGGAAATGGGTTTTAGAAATCCACTCTACTGATAATAAATGGGCCATTAGAGCCCATCATTGTCAAGGTTAAGAAGGTACATTAGACTAGATGGAGGTGGGAGCTGAAGGGGAGGGGGAGATGTATTTAACTATTTCAAGATACTGATTGGGAAAAATTTTAGCCTCTAAGTTTTTATCTGCCTAATATTCCTACCAACATCCTAAAATATCATGATGCCTGGAAATTGTTAAGAACTGTGAAGGGCTAAGATTTTACCCTGCTTATAGTATAATACATTAGCCTGCTACAGTTTCATAGATACTGGCAGAAGACACAAGACTCCTGGGTCAGAGACAAAGGATTTTATTACTCAGAGAAATAGCAGTAGATACAGGATCAGAATTTTCTCGTGGCAGTTCCCTGAGCTCCAGTTCCCACAGGGTGATGTAAAGAGGTCCAGGTAACACCTGCACACCTGCACGTGCAGTGAGGTGCAGGACAGAAAAGGAACTCTGAGCTTGGGGGACCCAAATCCATTACAATGAACAGCAAATATGCCTGCCCTTTGCCCTGGAAGGAAATATTATATCTTCTAAGGCTGCTTTCTATACAAACATCCTTGAAAAGATAGTCCAAAACAAAAGAAGTCTGTGCTTCTGCTTGCGAGACATGCAGAAACATGAGAGCCCTGTGGAGAAACTGTCTTGAAAGAATGTGGTATCTGTGCCCAGTGCATGCTCTCTGTCTCTTCTCCACTGCTATCTTTGGGCCACCACCTAAATTGGAATGTAGTGGTTCTTGCTGCCTCCAGTTTCTGCTCTCAAACTAGGCTTGGAATCAACCTGGGTATCTATTTTCTCTGAATCTGAATACTTGAGGATTCCCAGGGATCTTTGCAATCAAGAAAGATGACAAATCAACTAGGTCTCTGGTAGGAGGAAGTAACTTTTTCTGGGGCCAGTAATGATACCTGATTGACCTAGGCATGAGGAGGAGAGAATGAACAGGAGAGAAGAAAATACAGTGTGAGGGAGAATGGGCAAATGAAGGATAAGAGAGAGGAAAACTAAAGATTCTCCCTTCCCTCCCAATAAAAGGACTATGAATTGTGGGGAAGAAGAAATAAAGAGAACAGAGAGTTATCTGACAGAGATTGACAACCACTGTTTATGACAAGCAGGTTGGTGAGTAGAAAACACAAGAGAAAGAGGAGAGAAAAAAGAAGAGGGGAGAGTCTATTGCACAGTTCAAATCTAATGTATTAGTGAAGATTTTTCCTTGAGTATTTTTATCTGCCATTTCCAATAGATTCAGGGACAGTATTTAGCATCTATTTATGAAAAGTAAAGGAGTGAGTCATAGAATACTGGTAAGACTAAGGCCCCAGAGGAAACTGTGTGGGTAGCAAAGAAATCAAGCTTTCATGTAATGAACTAGCTGCAAAAGATACTTAGAAAAAGAAGTTCCCTCTATTTAGTATAGTGAAGAATTTAAGGGAAACTTGAAGAAAACATGTTATGTAAGTAAAAGGTGAATGTTTAATGGCTACAAGCTACAACCTACAGAGAAACTGAAATTAATCCAGAGTTTTATAAATGTGGGAATGAGGACTCCATCGGCAGCAGCAGACTGACTGTGAACGGTGCCTGTGCCTGTAAGACACCGTCTTGATTGAGCTTCTTAATCTTCTCAACGTCCATCAAAGGCTTTGCTAAATCTCTTTAACAGCAGAGGCAACAATGGCACAAAAGTTAAACAACTTGCCCATCAGTGGACAAGAAACATGAACCAAGTTACCTGACTCCAAGCCCAGATTTTGACCCACAATGTTAAACTGTAATGGAAACTAATAAAGTAGAAATGCAAGAGAGAAAACATATCATTTCTTTCTCTTTCTCTTCGCTCAAAGTTGACTTTCTTCTCTAAGACAGTGAGAGACAATATGGCAGGTAGCTGTTTTTCCACCGACTCACAGAACTGCTCCATGCAAGGAACAGCAGCAGAAGGAAACAGATGCGAGTGAAGGAGATGTGCTGTTCAAATGGGCTCTTGTTCAAAATGATGAGCAGCCCTTTCTTGGGATCCTTCATACAGAAGGATCTCAGTTTGTAAAAGGCAGAGAAGGAGAGCTTGCTGAAGAAGCTGCCCTCAGCAACAACATTTTTGGATTCTTACATTCTGATTTTTTAAAAAGTAGCTGAATTTCCTCATGAAATACTGTAGTCTTTCTCATTGTCATTAAAGTGATTCAACCCTCTGTACTGGAAATTTGTTGAGTTTGAGGCCCAGCTTCCTGCAGAAGAGCTACATGGTCTTGCACAGTTCCTGGAATCCACGGAGAGGGTGAGATAATGGATGTAAAGTGCTAAGTTCTAGATGAATGAAAATAATAATCATCATCATCTAAGCAGCGTCCCAAATCCATCTTCCTTTCCTTAGGAGATGCTGACTTACACTGGCCCGACCAGAAAAGAAATTCCAGCCCATTTTCTTTTTACCTCCAACCCCCAGTATCCCACTCCTGGTCTTATCTAGCACAGAGTCCTTCCTTTTCCCTTATTATTTCCTCATGTAGAGTATAAATACTACTTTTAATCTTACGTAGGTATTGTTCAATGATTATTATTCTATTCTGTGTGTTTTCTATATATTGATCCTATAAATATTAGCTGCCACAGAGTGGAAATCTCTCAAGGGCATGGAATCTGTTGTGAACTGTGCCTACAAAAGTGACAAACACAAATAGGTGTTGAATAATACTTTGTGTTAACTTGAAGACAAGGTTGATGATGATAATGATGACAACCTTCTTCAGTTTACTAAAAGTAAGGGAAGTGGTAAATTTATTTCCAAAAGCCCTCAGAAAAAGAGTCTCAGATGCATTCAAAATCATGGAGAGAGAAGAAAAATAGAGAATAGAAAAATAGAGAATAAAAAAAAAAAGGAAGAATGCTCTAGTCTTGCCCTTTTAAATGTATGGAGAGCACTTCCACTTACATATTCCATCATTATGTGAAATTCAGCGTGCCTTAAAGCAAACTATTTTCCCTCTCAAAGCAGCCCTCCTGATTAGCATCCCTGTTTCAGATTTATTCTCATAGCTTCCTAAGCTCAAAACCCCTGAGTCATTTATTGCTGCCGCCTCTTCCATACACTCATATCCAATCAGTAATCAAGTCCTGTTGTTTCTGCCTTCAAAATAATTTCCATATCTTTCCCTTTCTGTTACCATGGATACCATCGAATCTCCCTTTTGCTTCATGCCTGGACAACCGCAGTAACTTCCTGAGTAGCTTAGCTCCAATCTACCCTGTGTACAGCTGCTGTGGAATAATTTTTTTGTCATGTCACACCACTGTCCAAAAACCTTCAGTGGCTCCTCAGCGTTCTTCCTTAAAGTCCAAATTCTTTAAAGTAACTTGCATAGTCTTCCAAAATCTGGCCATATTTGAAGGATCCCTGCTAAGTTACATGATACCTTTGTGCAAAATTGAGAAGGCACCCTCTGTGGGCATAGAAAGCCTGGTGAGTAAGGCTTACAGAGCGAAGTAAGACTTGGGTGAACGATAAAGAGTGGTAGTATCCTCAGAGTGTAGCCCATCTGCTGTAAGGACACAGGGCCCTTGGAGAGCAGGGCATAGGCTGTTTTTCAACCCCAACCACTCAGAGGCCCTTGCAGGTCGCAACCTCCACAGCCATCGGCAGAGCCCTGCAGTCTACCTGCTCAACCTGATTTCTCTTTGCTCCTAAGCTCAGGCCTCTTCTCAGATAACTTTGCTTTCCTTGAACATGCTGTACTTAATTTTACCAGTGTACTTTGACTCATGTTTTTTGCACTTCCTCAAATACACTTCTGCTTCCTCATAGCTGGGTAATTCCTGCTTGTCCTTCAAAATTCACCTTAAATGTTACTCTTCTGGGAAGCTTTTTCTAATTCCATAGTCTGAAAAAGTGACCTTGGTTCCCATAGCACTACGCATACTCAGTCATAGTACAGAGTGGTCAAAGATGATAATCCACAACTCAGATGGGCCAAAGTATGCACTTTTCAATTTTTTGGTAACTGATTTTATCTTGTTGTGAGGTTCTCATTTCTGGAATGTTGGAAAACAAACTTGACCATTGCAAGATAATTCTATGTCATTTGGATAATCAGACACTGCAAATGTTCTAACCCCCCTCTCAAGGGAGTTGGAGTCTGAGCAGGGGAATGTTCACATGAACTAATGATGTCCAGGAAGAGGTGAATGATTTACATGTTGTCCTTCTTTGCTTCCTTCTGATCCTCTGGTTAAGCTCATCTCATCTGGTTTTCGTGAATCAGCCTCTATTCACATTGAAGCCGCCACTGAGCGTCTGACTGTTTTAACTCAGAGTCTGTTCTTCCAAAATGGGCAATGCAATTGTGCTTGCTCCCAAAGAGCTCAGCCATCACCCACCTTCTGTCGATCAGGCCCCACATTGGCTCTTGCTGGTGCTTCAGATACCCAGTGACTCCATCTTATCCCCTGCTTGGCCTATCTTTGCCTTTAGCAAATTCATAGCCAGTACACACGGTCTGCATTCCATCAGGCATCCAGGAGCTTCTGGATTCCTTCCACATCATATAAGCACCAAGAGAGAATCAGGTGCACCACACAGGGCCCATTTCTGCAGACACCTCCTCCACTCTTTGTTACTTTATTGCTCCAAGGCCAGCTTGGAGAGCCTGGGAAAACAGGGCACTAGCATGGATGCTCTCAATTTCTGCCTCAATGTGCCTGGGGTTTTTGTGGCAATCTCTATTGCTGCAAAATCCTGCTGTCTCCACACATATCTGGCTCTTGTGCTGAGGATATACTCAGGGACTCATGATCATCCTCTCTGTCATCTGATCTCTTTTAGAGCTCTCTGTCAGACCACTGTCCCTCAAGTCAGAAGTTCCTTCTACTTCCTTCTTACTCCTTAGGTGGATGGTAGCTTCTCTTAAGTTGTAATCCCTAAATTTCTCTCTATCTAGAGCTTATAATAAAATTCTGTGTTAAAAATTTCCAACTTTTGCTCCTGATATGAAAAGGCAAGCTATTGAAATTTAGGAATACCTTTATTTCTGAGGCAACTCTGCTGTTCATTGCTACAGTTTTGCCATGAGCTTCAAGATTCTCTCTTACAAATCAAAAGCTGAATAGTGACTCTTTCTTTGCATTCTAGTTACAACAACAAAATCCTCCCAGAGGTGACAATGCATCTGGTTTAGTAGAGGACAGTCTCACTCAAGGAAGAGTCAAAAAGGAAACCATTAATATACAGAAAAAATATCATCTACTGCTACATGAACGCCTATATTGTGTTGTAATCAGAGGTTCACTGGTCTGTCATTCCTTCTAAACTAAAAGTCTTCCATGGGGGCTATGTCTTATTCAGCTTTGCCTCCTAATATGAATAGGACAAAAGCAAAGTTCAGGGCCACCCACTAGCCATTTCTTGTCCAGTGGGGAAGACAGAGGAGGATCTCAAAGGAAAATAAAGTATTACAATTTCACATCCCCAGTCAGGGAACAGCACACACATGGTGGAAAAGGTGGATGAGCATCACTCTGGAAGCTTCTGGGTTCCTAAACAACTGGGTTCCACATTGATTGGTCAGGAGAGAATTTGCAGTCTTGTCAATAGGTCTTCATAGGGAGAAAAACTAGGTATATGTTGTGTTGCTTTACGCTGCCTTGAAGAGAAAACCATAGTGCCCTTATTTTTACTGCTCTGGCCAGGAGTAGTGTATTCTCCCTTATGGAGAATGCCTTATAGGCATTCCAGGATTGGGGTGCTCATACACAAGTCATAAGACTAGTATAACAATGATCAATTATTGAGCTCATACTATATGCCATACTCTTAGAAGAGCTTTACATATGTTAACTCATTTAATCCTTACCACAGCACTATACAGTAGCTTCTATTATTGACCTCATTTTACAGATAAGCAAATGGAGGGCAGAGAGGTTAAAACCTTGTCTAATGTCGTACAACTAGAAAGTAGCAGAGCTAGGATCTGAACCCAGGGAGCGTAACTGAGAATTACACCTGAGAATCTTACTCATACAATTCAAATGTAACATTTGTGCCTAAATTCAACCTGTTGTATTATAATCAAACTGGATGAGTCTATTTTATATTTCAGGCTTATAGTCTTCAACAAATCTAGAGGAGAATCTATTGACCAAAAGGAGAACGAAAGACCTGTTTCAAGTAGCAGATGTGCAAAGAGGGTCCAAAAGGAAAATTTCCTGGGAAAATACACTGACATAGAATCCTAGAAAATTTGTTTTCATAATCTAAATGGTTTTCAAACTTAAAGTAAAACTTTTTTTTTCCGGATAAAAAAATAAAAATAAAAATGAAGCAGTCCAATAAATAAGATAGAGCAAAGTGAAGCTACAGAGCTTGTGATGAGAGCTCAGAGTCCTAAATGCTCATTAATCTTCAGCATCCCTACCCACACCCTTTTTGCCTGCATTGGCGTTGCTGAGGATCAGACAGGGCTCTATAGAGCATATGACAAATTCATTGTATCTCTTCTGTGTACCAGGAGCTTTGTTACATTCTGCTACAAAATTTAAAAAGTCCAAGTGTAATTAAAAGAAAAGGCTACTTTAAAACATATAGTTGGTCCGAAACTTGCTTTATGGTGAGTTATTTAAACACACACACACCCACATACACGCGCACACACACACACACACGTTAAAATACCTACAAGGATAGCTGTTTGCTTACTTGACCATTGTATGCACATCAACGTTTTTTGGGGAAAAAAAAAGAAAAAACCTTGACTTCATTTTTTATTATGATTTCATTTTCATATATTCACCATATACAGATACAATGACTGAGTTTTCTGAACTACAATTTTGGTCTAATACATCGTCTGACAATGGGAAAGAGTATTTCAAAATCTAAACTGTCTCATTCAGCTCATTATATATGGTTGACAGTTAAGTATAGGAGAGGTAGAAAGATCTGATTTTGAATCCCGATTTCATATATTTTGAGCAAATTGCTTGACTTCCCTATGTCTCCATTCCCTCATCTAAAATATGGGATAACTATAGTATTTACATCTCTTAAGGATGTTCTAAGTATAAATGGAATCAGAAAGGTAAAGTGGCATAGTACTCAGCACATAGTGAATATTAATTGTTATTATTATTACCAGAGTGGCAAAAATAATATCATTTTCAAATATGGTCAGCTCTTAAGGAGCAAAGAATAAAGGACACCTTATTCATGCTTGCATGCATTGAAGAATACTTCTTGTAGTGATCTGTGCCAGATACAATGTTAGATACTAGGTGTACAAGGTCAGTAGGGTCCACCTTCTGTCCTCAAGGAGCGTACATTCTAGTGGTGAAGTCAGAGAAGACTAAGGACCACTATCAACGGGAGCTGTGAAAAAGGCAGTGCTACCGATTTACATAGAGTGCAATAATAACAGAAAAAGAGGACACCTAAATGCAACTGTGGCATTAAAACAGGCTTTCAAGAGGGTCGTAATGGAGCTAAGATTTGAAGAATGAGTGGGTGAGTTATGGAAAAAAGGAACAACATGTCCAAAGGAATGGAGAAAAGAAACAGCTTGACATATTACCAAATTTGTAATAAGTTAGCATGTCCTAAGCAAAAGGTACATAAGGAGAGGATGAGTTGAGGACTTAGGCAACTGCCAGATCTTGTAGGGTGTTGCATGCTAAGAAAGACAATTTGAACTTTACCATGAAAATTGAAGAGCTATTAAAGGAGTAAAGCCAATCCGCTTTGCATCTTAGAAAGATCACTCTGAGGTGGAGAATGAATTGCAGTGGTAACCTGAAACTGAAAATAAGTAACCAGTTAGGACAATAGTTTAGAAAGCTATTGCTGCAATCAACAGGGAAGTGATTAGAGCACAAACTAAGGAATGACAGTAGGTATAGAGAAAGGTGCGTGTGTGTGGGGGCAGATTCAAGAGATATTTAAGAGGTAGAATCTATTAGGATTAAGTAAGCGCTTAGATTGTGGCAGGGATTGTGAGGTACAAAGGGAAATATGAATAACACCTATTTTCTTCTACTTTGGGTGACTGAGTTAGAAAGACTGATAGTTATCAAGCTAGCAACTGTCAAAAAAGGTACAGATTAGGTAAGGAAAGAATGATTGGACATAATGAATTTGCAGCCCTTTGGGATTTCCAAAGGTAGCTCTTCCGTAAGATATTGGATTTACAGATCTCAAGTTTAGCCAAGAGGTACAAACCAGAGAAATATGTTTGGGGTCAATAACATGTACATAATTAAAAGTTTAAGCTGTAGCTGTAGGTGATTTTCTCCAGAGAGTAGATGGAGTAGAAAAACTAGGGTAATAGCAGAGCCCTGAAGGACAACAAATTTAAAAATTAATTAGCAACAGTAGAATCTACAAAGGAGATTAAGAAGAAATGGCAAGAGAGGTAGGAGGGAAACCAGTTGAGAACTGGATTACAGAATCCAAAGAAGGAAACAGTTTCATAAAGAGTAAAGGAGTCAGGAACGTCAAATGACACAAAGGTCAAGTAGGAGAAAACTTTGGAATGTCCACTGGAACTGGAAACTAAAGGAAGTCGCTGATATTTTGGGGGAAGAGCTGAAGTAGACATTGAATGTCAAATAGTATGGCTATAAAGGAGAGAAAAGATGGGATGGGAGCCTATGGAAAGGGGACTTGAAGTTAAGGAAACGACTTTTTTTTAGCGCTCAAACCATCCGCTTATTATCTCCCTGATTTGTGTATGAGAAATCTGACATGACTTAACTGGATTCTCTGCTTGGAGTCTCGCAAGGTTGGTCTGTTAGCCTGGCTCTTGTAAGGACGATCTGGGGAAGAATCCACTTCCAGGTTCTTTCAGGTGGTTGGCAGAATTCAGTTCCTTATGGTTATAGGACTTCAGTTCCTATTTCCTGGCTGAGCCCATCCTCCAGGGGCCTCCTGAATTCCTCATCCTGTGGTTTCCGCCATCTTTGAAGCCACAGCAAGTTGAATCCTTTTCACGCTTCAAATCTTTCTGACTTGTTTTTTTGCTGTTAGCTTAAATTTTTTAAAATTTTTAATTGTGGTAAAACACATATAACATAAAATTTACCGTCTTAGCCATATTTAAGTGTACAGTTCAGTTGCGTTAACTGTATTCACATTGTCATGCAGCCTATCTCCAGAAATTGGTCATCTTGTAAAACTGAAACTACACCTATTAAACAAGAACTCTCCATTTCCTCCCACTACTCAGCCCCTGGAAACCCCATTCTACTTTCTGTTTCTATGAATTTGACAAGTGGGGTCATACAGTGTTTGCTTTTTTCGGACTGGCTTATTTCACTTAGCATAAGGTCCTCAAGGCTCATCCATGTTATAGTATGTGTCAGAATTTCATGGGGAAGGGAATTTTTAAGACAGAAAATACGAGAAAACAATGGACAGAGCAGGGACAGGAAAGGAACCAGACCATGTATTAATACTGGAGAAATTCTGCTTGAATTCCTACCATCTGAGAGCCATTTATTTGATCCTCAAAATCTTTTGTTCTTTCAATCTCCCAGGTAAAAAGCAAATATACCTGGAGACGAGTAAGCCTTTAAACATCTAAGGATTTATTAGTTGGCATTTGGTTGAAATCTAGGCCTTACAAGGAATGAGAAGGCAGGCAGATACCTGGAAGAGGGAAATAAGGAGTGCTAGGAGGGGATGAAGAAGAGGTGAAGATTGGTGAAAGGGTGCAAATGTCAGACTGGTGGTCAGAAGCCATTCTTCCTAAGAATCCTACAAAAGTTATCTAGATTGCCTTAGAGTGCAAGTCATGACCTTACTGAAGAAGATTTGTAATTTCATTTAGTTTTGCTTAGGTGGGTGTTAATTCTATCTACATATCAAGAAGGCACTGATGACAAAGGAAGAGAGCCCAGAGAGGCCCCAGTGAGTAGGAAATCAGACTAAAACTAATACTTCCGTGGAGAATTATTCTTAGGGCAGATCAGTTATACATGGAGAATTGGGAATGACTATGCTGGGAAGCTGGGGTAGCACTTTGCAAAGAGTTCAGCCCTCAGGGCCTTGTGAGACACTCTATTTCTCCAGCTATGACCCCCTCCTCTGACCTCTTGAATACTCAACTGCCTACTTGACATCTCTAGATGACTAAATGTCATTTCAAAGTTACTGCACTCTGGATTTCCCTCAAATCTATGCCTCTTTTACTCTTCCCTAGTTCAGAAAATGTCACCAACATCAATCCAGTTGTTTTGGCAAAATTCCAGAAGTCCTTCCCATTTCCCTCATGCAGTCTATCAGTAAATCTGACCGTTCTCTCCTGAGAGCCATTTATTTCCTCCCACCTTCACTGGACTACCCAGTCCAAGCATTATTATGTCTTACCTGAACTATTGCAGTTGGTCTAACTGGGCTTTCTGTTCCATTTTTGCCAGCCTAGAATCAACTCTCCAACAGCAGCCTCAAAATCCTTTAATGTCTTTTTACAGAACTTGGGATACATTTCAAGTTTTCTACCACAGGCTCTGGACCCTATTAACCTTCCTAATCTCATCTACTATTTTTTCTCTTTTCTTGCCACTTTCCAGCTGCACCTGCCTCCTTTCTATTTCTCAAACTCCCAAGTTTTGTTCTCATCTTAAGGCTTTTTCCACCTGAAACTCTCTTCCTCCAAATCATGTCATTGTAGTCGTCTTATTGTCATTCTGATCTCAGCTCACATGTTACCTCCTTAGAAAGGCTGTCTAAATCTAAGGAAATCTTCCATCTGTGGTACACCACTCTCTTTTATTTTCCTTCATAGACCTTTTCACAATCTGGAAGGATCATTTTTATCTATATGTTTGTCATTGGATTAAAAACTCCAAAGAGAAAAGATCTAATCTGTCTTATTACTGTAGTCCTAGAATAAAGAAGAATGTCTGGTATAAAGTAGGTATTCAATAAATATGTGTTGAATGAGTAGGTGAATCCTTTGCAAACGTGTTGGTTGAAAATTGCTAGTGGATGAAATAGATGGCAAGCAGGGCACCCTGTTTTCAGAATGGATTTCTGCTCTTGTGAAAAGATGAAACAAGAACATATTATTCAACGAATTAACAATAACAGTTCTGGATTCTTCCGGTTACAGGGTAAGTGTGTTTGAAGGTGAAAACAATGTGATGTTGATCTCCCTTCCTGGCTCTGCAAAGAACCAGGAAGATGAAATCAGTGATTTCAAAATGAGTCACTGGAAACAAGTGGTTTTCAAAGAACACACCTTGAAGTTTAAACCAGGTGACACTGAGGGAGGAAGAAAAACATGACAATCTTTTAGACCTTATAACTTTTCAGCAGTTCAGTGTGGGTTCATCGGTTAAAATATGTGCTAAAGCATGGGGGCTATGGCACCCACAAGGAATGAGTGATCCTGGGTACTCGTGGATGGTTGCTTTCCTGATAGCTGATGGTTAACTTGTAACTGCTGTAACTGATTTTTTAAAATTGGGAAATGTTCTAAAATTTTTCCCTTAATTAAGGGAGGCAATGGAAAAAACCTGGGCTTTAGAGCAGGCTAAACCTGGGCTGCGTCCAAGTACTGCAACTAAAAAATTCTATGACGTTGACACTTTACAGCTCTAAGCTGCAGGTTCTTATCTGTGAGCTGGAGCTAACGATAGCTCATAAATGTATTATGCGGATGAAATGAAGCAATGATTGTAAAAATGTCCTTATACAAAATAGAAACTGCAGAAATGATAAATATTATGAATACTACCAGTAAAATATACTCACTAAAGATATCAAACAACATATATCCTTTTCTAATGCCTCATTGTCAACATTATGAACAGAATTTCTGTGGTGTCTTGTTAAAATAGCTCTAGCTGCGTGTGGTGTGAAATATGAGCTCAAATAAGTGTTAATACCACCAGCAGGATTAAAGTTGTGCTTTCCTGAATCCGTCTCTGATGTCAGATTAGTTTTACTCATTTACCTCCCTCTCCTGAAAGTCACGTGAAATACGACAAATTCGTGACTTCCGAGGAAGCGTAGCATGGCCACTTTCCTGCAAAATGAATTAATCCAGTAAAGGCTACTCTTCCACGAGTGGATTTTGGATCTTCCAAGAGGCCTCCTGCCTTCTCTGTGGTGATGTGCTGTTTGACAGGCTGTAAGACAGTGTTTTCTAAGTTTCTTCCATAAAAAACTGGACCCAAGAGATGTTCCAGTGAAAAAGGATTCTATGATGAAATACATTTGGGAATTAGATTTGCAGTGCACAGTAACATCTTTGGGACTCTGAAATGTCCTAGAGCAAGAAAAAAAATTCAAGTTTGTTTAAGCTAATGTTTCTTAAACTATTAGACCATAATTTTTTTTAGCATAACACCTATTAAGAGGAAGTTTCCTTGCTATAGAACACATGTGAAGGAACATTACTATAAGAAAATGCTACATTTCTCAATAAAATAAGACCCCCAAAACCTTCAAGGTTGTCCCTGGTAGGGAAGGAAAAGATATCATTCCAACCTCGAAGTTTTATAACCTTCCACAGTAGCTGTTTCCTGGGGAACATTCTGAAGACCTGAGGGCATTTTTGTCTTCTAATGTGATCATACTTGAGCATACGTGGGAAAAACCATTGTTATTTTATTTTTCTTTTATATTATAGTTTGGGGATTATATTTATTTCTTTATTTATACTTTCAGATCAATTATCTCTGAATTTTACTTTAGGGTAGCAAAGAGAGGACCACAAAATATTTATTCTAGAAAGATGTTGCTGGTTTGGTATGGCTGGGAATCACTCATTGAAGGGTTTCTTACTTATTTTGACTGTCACCTCCCCACACGTGTGGAAGTGTCAGGAGATCCTCCTCTTTCTTTCAATTTTGTCCCAAGCATGGATGAAGATACTTCTCTCAGTTCCTCTCAAGCCTGACATAGTCTTGGGCAAAAAGAAAGAAAACAAAACAAGACAAAACTTTGATACCTGGCAAAGGAGAAAAGCAGGGAAGTAAATATGGAGAGTTGGGAAGAATCCAAACAATAGATTCTTTTTTTTAAGAATGGCCTACAAGACATAATTACTGCAAGGTCTTGCAGGATCTGTCCCACCCCTGTGTGCCCTAAAGAGAAAAAAATGATTGAGCTGACTCTTTACCTTTCTAGTGTCTGTCTCAGCTCCATGAGTTAATAATTAATTTTTGAACGTGTTACCCCAACAAATACTTTCCTAGAAATCTACATACTCCAAAGCCCAGAAAAGAAAGACAGTGGTTTAGTTTTCCCCTCATATTTGTTAGAACTGGGTTCAGTGTTTGGTGGCAGGAAACTCATATATGGTGGCTTAACCCAGAACACTTCATTATCTCATGTAAAAACTCTGGAGGTCAGCCTCCAGGGCTGGTATGGATGTGTTAGGAACTCTGGCTTCCTTCAGTCTTCTCCTCTGCTATCCCTTAGGGGCATTGTGTGTAGTCCAAGATGTCTGCTGAAGGCCCAGTTATTGGCCCACATCAGCCAACAGAAAGGAGAAAAGAAAGGGAAAAATCGTGTCTTCTCCGTTTTAGGACACTTTCCAAAGTTCTGCACACCAACTCTATTTACATCCCATTGGCCGGGACTTGGTCATATGGTTACACCTAGCTGCAAAGTTTGACTAGAAAATGTAATCTTCATTCCAGGAACTCACCAGCCCAGCTAAAATCACTGGGTTCTACAATAGTTAAAAGAAAGGCAAAATCGCTGCCACCCTCATGTTCCAAAAGTCTCTAGATTTGTTCTGGATTCCATATTTCCAGACTTGCCTCTTCCCTATGTGACTGACTTGAGGGATGACATCATACACTTCAGGTGTGACCAGCCACTCTTACAGGTGTAATAGTCACGCAATGCCTTATTTTAATTTTAATTCAATAATGATATTCATATGATAGGAATTTTTCACATAGTTTAATGGGTTATGAAGAGATGTTTTCTCATGTGAGTACCATTAATTTTTTTCTCTGATTTCCGCATCAGTGACAGTGAAAACATCTTTAAAATACTTTTCTTCTGCTTGCAGTTTTTCTTATGAGGTGGGATTTAATGATTCTTTTTCTCCAAAGATATTTACCCTTCTGATGCCAGACTTTGATTTGAAACATCAAAATTAGCCCTTATAAAAATGTCCATGATTCAGTCAGCTTTAATTATGCACAAAACATTATGATTTGTCATTGAGCATTGAACCAGAAATAGGATAATTGTGATGTTATATGGCCGAGAACTAAAGAAAGGAGTGTCAACTCTTCAGTTTATGGAAGGTGCATCTTTACTATCTGCAGGCTCAGATG